>NC_080033.1:41384007-41718070 GCF_030020395.1 Manis pentadactyla
TTTGCTTTCCACAAACCACCTCTACAGAACATCTTACAGGGACTGCTCTAGATGGGAGCACTCCTAGAAAGAGCACAGCACAAAACACCCAACATATGAAGAATCGAGGAGGAGGAACAAGAAGGGAGAGAAGAAAAGAATCTCCAGACAGTGTATATAACAGCTCAAAAAGCGAGCTAAGTTAGGCAGTAAGATACTAAAGAGGCTAACCTTGAACCTTTGGTAACCACGAATTTAAAGCCAGCAATGGCAATAAGTACATATCTTTCAATAGTACATATACACAATGGAATACTACTCAGCCATAAGAAAAGGGCAAATTCAATCATTTGCAGCAACATGGATGGAGCTGGAGGGTATTATGCTCAGTGAAACAAGCCAAACAGAGAAAGAGAAATGCCAAATGATTTCACTTATCTGTGGAATATAAGAACAAAGGAAAAACTGAAGGAACAAAACAGCAGCAGAATCACAGAACTCAAGAATGGACTAACAGGTACCAAAGGGAAAGGGACTGGGGAGGATGGGTGGGTAGGGAGGGATAAGGGGGGGAGAAGTAGGGGGTTAGTAAGATTAACATGCAAGGGGGGGTAGGAGAAAAGGGAGGGCTGTACAACACAGAGAAGGCATGTAGTGATTCTACAACATTTTGCTATGCTGATGGACAGTGACTGTAAAGGTGTTTATAGGGGAGACTTGGTATAGGGGAGAGCCTAGTAAACATAATATTCGTCATGTAAGTGTAGATTAGTGATACCAAAAACAAAACAAAAAAAAACAAAACAAAAATGGCAGTTCCTGTGTGGTAACCTCCAATGAGTTCTACACAAGGGTATAAAGGGCATATAAAAGTGTAGGCAAAGGGTCTGTTTGCGTTTATACAGAAGATCAAAGCCTAATTGGGCTACCCCGAAAATGAACTAAGATACAATATGAAAGAGAACTTCCAACACCAGCACTTTCTGGAAGACTCATGCCAGAAGATGATCATCAAAAAACCCCAACAACGATCCACGCACTGCTACAGCTGTAGATGCGCTCATCCCACCAGCTCCTGGACTTGCCATGGGAATGAAGAAGGAGATATCTAAGCTGGCCTGTGCATACAGTAAAACAACAAATTTGACTGGATCTATACTGTTGGAACTCAACCAAGAATTAGGAGAAGTGCAAATTGTAGCGCTCCAAAATCTTACAACTACAGACTATTTACTGTTAAAAGAACATAAGGGATGTGAACATTCCCCAGGAATGGGTTGTTTTAATTTGTCTGATTTCTCTCAGACTGTTCAAGTTCATTTGGACAATATCCACCATATCACAGATAAGTTTTCACAAATGCCTAAGGTGCCTAACTGGTTTTCTTGGTTTCACTGGAGATGGCTGGTAATTACAGATATGCTTTGGTTATGTAACTATACTCCTATTATGTTAATGTGTGTGCACAATTTAAGTAGTAGCTTAAAACCTATACATGCTGAAGTTACTCTACAAGAAGATAGGTCAAAGAAATAATCAATCTTCCCATGTTTTCTGCCGCCTGCAACTTCTATAGCTTTTCTTCTTCCTTCCTAATTACAACCCTTAAATAGAATTCGTGCCTCATATCAAATTTACCGAGTATCATAATTCTTCCAAGTGGTAAAGATACCTCCAGACAAATGCTGGGCATAGAAGCTACAGGGCATAAATATGCAAAGAAATAAAAAGCTAACCATTTCAAACAATAAGGCTTCTCTCTCACTTACCAACTTTACATTTCCCTGTATGGCCCCGGAAGACGACTGGTTAGCCAGAGACGGGTAAGATTCCTCAAGGGAGGAACAACCTAAGACAGGCACAGTCGCAGGGGGGTCATCAGGTGAGAAATTGGGGATCAACAGAGGTGAGGCTTAGAACCTCACCCCCCCGTTCTGAGAGAAATCTTCTGCATACGTGGATGTTTTATTGCCCTTGTCTAGCTTGGATTAACATAGTCTACAGGCACACACCTGATCATCTACATTTGCTCTCTTACAACACTAAACTATGTTTTCTACCTTTATCTTGTATCTACCTACCACTTCAGCATTTTATTAAAAATAATAATAATAAAGCGAGAAATGTGGTATCCACATATAAATCAAGTATAAAAACCAAATGAGGGAAGATGGCGGCGTGAGTAGAGCAGCGGAAATCTCCTCCCAAAACAACATATATCTATGAAAATATAACAAAGACAACCCTTCCTAGAATAAAGACCAGAGGACACAGGACAATATCCAGACCACATCCACACCTGAGAGAACCCAGAGCCTCGCGAAGGGGGTAAGATACAAGCCCCGGCCCCGCGGGAGCCGAGCGCCATTCCCCCCAGCTCCCGGCGGGAGAAGAGCAGGCAGAGCGGGAGGGAGACGGGGCCCAGGGCTGCCGAACACCCAGCCCCAGCCATCCGGGCCAGAGTGCAGGGCCCTCGATACTGGGAAAACAGGGCAGCAAGAACAGTGAGCAGGCACTGGAGGCTGGGCGACAGAGGACATAAGAAAAGCGCGCGACCATTTTTTTTTTTTGCTTTTTTGCTGCTTTGTTTTGGCGAGCGCTGTTTGGAAGTCTTAAAGGGACAGGGACCCCAATATTAGGGAAACAGGGAAGAAAGACCGGTGAGCAGAGGCCTGAGGCTGGCACCGGAGAATAAAGAAAAACGAACGACCACCTTTTTTTTTTTTAAATAAAAAATTTTTTTTTTTTTTAATTAAAAAAATTTTTTTTCTTGTTTTTTTTTGTGGTCGTTGTTTTGTTTTGGCGGGTGCTTTTTGGAAGTCTTAAAGGGGCAGGGCGGGCCACTTAATCCAGAGGTAGGGAATCCGGGACCTCTGGGCACCCTAACCCCTGGGCTGCAGGGAGCAGGGAGGCCCCTTACGGAGATAAATAGCCTCCCAGCAGCTCCTGCTCCAACGCGACTCCACCATTTTGGAGTAGCTGCCCGAGCCAGGCCACGCCCACAGCAACAGCGGAGATTAACTCCGTAGCAGCCGGGCAGGAAGCAGAAACCCTGTCTGCGCGCAGCTGCGCAGCACAAGCCACTAGAGGCCGCTGTTCTCCCAGGAGAGGAGGGCCACAAACCAACAAGAAAGGAAGTCCTTCCAGCCGTCACTCGTCCCAGTTCTGCAGACTATTCCTATCACCATGAAAAGGCAAAGCTACAGGCAGACAAAGATCACAGAGACAACACCAGAGAAGGAGACAGACATAACCAGTCTTCCTGACAAAGAATTCAAGATAAAAATTATAAACATGCTGACAGAGATGCAGAGAAATACGCAAGAAAAATGGGATGAAGTCCGGAAAGAGATCACAGATGCCAGAAAGGAGATCGCAGAAATGAAACAAACTCTGGAAGGGTTTATAAGCAGAATGGATAGAATGCAAGAGCCCATTGATGGAATTGAAATCAGAGAACAGGAACGCATGGAAGCTGACATAGAGAGAGACAAAAGGATCTCCAGGAATGAAACAATATTAAGAGAACTGTGTGACCAATCTAAAAGGAGCAATATCCGTATTATAGGGGTCCCAGAAGAAAAAGAGAGAGGCAAAGAGATGGAAAGTATCTTAGAAGAAATAATTGCTGAAAACTTCCCCCACACTGGGGGAGGAAGTAATCAAACAGACCACGGAAATACACAGAACCCCCAACAGAAAGGATCCAAGAAGGGCAACACCAAGACACATAATAATTAAAATGGCAAAGATCAAGGACAAGGAAAGAGTGTTAAAGGCAGCTAGAGAGAAAAAGGTCACCTATAAAGGGAAACCCATCAGGCTAACGTCAGATTTCTCAACAGAAACCCTACAGGCCAGAAGAGAATGGCATGATATATTTAATACAATGAAACAGAAGGGCCTTGAACCAAGGATACTGTATCCAGCACGACTATCATTCAAATATGACGGTGGGATTAAACAATTCCCAGACAAACAAAAGCTGAGGGAATTTGCTTTCCACAAACCACCTCTACAGAACATCTTACAGGGACTGCTCTAGATGGGAGCACTCCTAGAAAGAGCACAGCACAAAACACCCAACATATGAAGAATCGAGGAGGAGGAACAAGAAGGGAGAGAAGAAAAGAATCTCCAGACAGTGTATATAACAGCTCAATAAGCGAGCTAAGTTAGGCAGTAAGATACTAAAGAGGCTAACCTTGAACCTTTGGTAACCACGAATTTAAAGCCTGCAATGGCAATAAGTACATATCTTTCAATAGTCACCCTAAATGTTAATGGGTTGAATGCACCAATCAAAAGACACAGAGTAACAGAATGGATAAAAAAGCAAGACCCATCTATATGCTGCTTACAAGAAACTCACCTCAAACCCAAAGACATGTACAGACTAAAAGTCAAGGGATGGAAAAACATATTTCAAGCAAACAACAGTGAGAAGAAAGCAGGGGTTGCAGTACTAATATCAGACAAAATAGACTTCAAAACAAAGAAAGTAACAAGAGATAAAGAAGGACACTACATAATGATAAAGGGCTCAGTCAAACAAGAGGATATAACCATTCTAAATATATATGCACCCAACACAGGAGCACCAGCATATGTGAAACAAATACTAACAGAACTAAAGGGGGATATAGACTGCAATGCATTCATTCTAGGAGACTTCAACACACCACTCACCCCAAAGGATAGATCCACTGGGCAGAAAATAAGTAAGGACACGGAAGCACTGAACAACACAGTAGAACAGATGGACCTAATAGACATCTATAGAACTCTACATCCAAAAGCAGCGGGATATACATTCTTCTCAAGTGCACATGGAACATTCTCCAGAATAGACCACATACTAGGCCACAAAAAGAGCCTCAGAAAATTCCAAAAGATTGAAATCCTACCAAACAACTTTTCAGACCACAAAGGCATAAAACTAGAAATAAACTGTACAAAGAAAGCAAAGAGGCTCACAAACACATGGAGGCTTAACAACACGCTCCTAAATAATCAATGGATCAATGACCAAATCAAAATGGAGATCCAGCAATATATGGAAACAAATGACAACAACAACACTAAGCCCCAACTTCTGTGGGACACAGCAAAAGCAGTCTTAAGAGGAAAGTATATAGCAATCCAAGCATATTTAAAAAAGGAAGAGCAATCCCAAATGAATGGTCTAATGTCACAATTATCGAAATTGGAAAAAGAAGAACAGATGAGGCCTAAGGTCAGCAGAAGTAGGGACATAATAAAGATCAGAGAAGAAATAAATAAAATTGAGAAGAATAAAACAATAGCAAAAATCAATGAAACCAAGAGCTGGTTCTTCGAGAAAATAAACAAAATAGATAAGCCTCTAGCCAGACTTATTAAGAAGAAAAGAGAGTCAACACAAATCAACAGTATCAGAAACGAGAAAGGAAAAATCACGACGGACCCCACGGAAATGCAAAGAATTATTGGAGAATACTATGAAAACCTATATGCTAACAAGCTGGGAAACCTAGGAGAAATGGACAACTTCCTAGAAAAATATAACCTTCCAAGATTGACCCAGGAAGAAACAGAAAATCTAAACAGACCAATTACCAGCAATGAAATTGAAGAGGTAATCAAAAAACTACCAAAGAACAAAACCCCCGGGCCAGATGGATTTACCTCGGAATTTTATCAGACATACAGGGAAGACATAATACCCATTCTCCTTAAAGTCTTCCAAAAAATAGAGGAGGAGGGGATACTCCCAAACTCATTCTATGAAGCTAACATCACCCTAATACCAAAACCAGGCAAAGACCCCACCAAAAAAGAAAACTACAGACCAATATCCCTGATGAACGTAGATGCAAAAATACTCAACAAAATATTAGCAAACCGAATTCAAAAATACATCAAAAGGATCATACACCATGACCAAGTGGGATTCATTCCAGGGATGCAAGGATGGTACAACATTCGAAAGTCCATCAACATCATCCACCACATCAACAAAAAGAAAGACAAAAACCACATGATCATCTCCATAGATGCTGAAAAAGCATTTGACAAAGTTCAACATCCATTCATGTTAAAAACTCTCAGCAAAATGGGAATAGAGGGCAAGTACCTCAACATAATAAAGGCCATCTATGATAAACCCACAGCCAACATTATATTGAACAGCGAGAAGCTGAAAGCATTTCCTCTGAGATCGGGAACTAGACAGGGATGCCCACTCTCTCCACTGTTATTTAACATAGTACTGGAGGTCCTAGCCACGGCAATCAGACAAAATAAAGAAATACAAGGAATCCAGATTGGTAAAGAAGAAGTTAAACTGTCACTATTTGCAGATGACATGATACTGTACATAAAAAACCCTAAAGACTCCACCCCAAAACTACTAGAACTGATATCGGAATACAGCAAAGTTGCAGGATACAAAATCAACACACAGAAATCTGTGGCTTTCCTATATACTAACAATGAACCAACAGAAAGAGAAATCAGGAAAACAACTCCATTCACAATTGCATCAAAAAAAATAAAATACCTAGGAATAAACCTAACCAAAGAAGTGAAAGACTTATACTCTGAAAACTACAAGTCACTCTTAAGAGAAATTAAAGGGGACACTAACAGATGGAAACTCATCCCATGCTCGTGGCTAGGAAGAATTAATATCGTCAAAATGGCCATCCTGCCCAAAGCAATATACAGATTTGATGCAATCCCTATGAAACTACCAGCAACATTCTTCAATGAACTGGAACAAATAATTCAAAAATGCATATGGAAACACCAAAGACCCCGAATAGCCAAAGCAATCCTGAGAAAGAAGAATAAAGTAGGGGGGATCTCACTCCCCAACTTCAAGCTCTACTATAAAGCCATAGTAATCAAGACAATTTGGTACTGGCACAAGAGCAGAGCCACAGACCAATGGAACAGACTAGAGAATCCAGACATTAACCCAGACATATATGGTCAATTAATATTTGATAAAGGAGCCATGGACATACAATGGCGAAATGACAGTCTCTTCAACAGGTGGTGCTGGCAAAACTGGACAGCTACATGTAGGAGAATGAAACTGGACCATTGTCTAACCCCATATACAAAAGTAAACTCAAAATGGATCAAAGACCTGAATGTAAGCCATGAAACCATTAAACTCCTGGAAGAAAACATAGGCGAAAACCTCTTAGACATAAACATGAGTGACCTCTTCTTGAACATATCTCCCCGGGCAAGGAAAACAACAGCAAAAATGAGTAAGTGGGACTATATTAAGCTGAAAAGCTTCTGTACAGCAAAAGACACCATCAATAGAACAAGAAGGATCCCTACAGTATGGGAGAATATATTTGAAAATGACACATCCGATAAAGGCTTGACGTCCAGAATATATAAGGAGCTCTCACGCCTCAACAAACAAAAAACAAATAACCCAATTAAAAAATGGGCAGAGGAACTGAACAGACAGTTCTCCAAAAAAGAAATACAGATGGCCAACAGACACATGAAAAGATGCTCCACATCGCTAATTATCAGAGAAATGCAAATTAAAACTACAATGAGGTATCACCTCACACCAGTAAGGATGGCTGCCATCCAAAAGACAAACAACAACAAATGTTGGCGAGGCTGTGGAGAAAGGGGAACCCTCCTACACTGCTGGTGGGAATGTAAGTTAGTTCAACCATTGTGGAAAGCAGTATGGAGGTACATCAAAATGCTCAAAACAGACTTACCATTTGACCCAGGAATTCCACTCCTAGGAATTTACCCTAAGAATGCAGCAATCAAGTTTGAGAAAGACAGATGCACCCCTATGTTTATTGCAGCACTATTTACAATAGCCAAGAATTGGAAGCAACCTAAATGTCCATCAATAGATGAATGGATAAAGAAGATGTGGTACATATACACAATGGAATACTACTCAGCTATAAGAAAAGGGCAAATCCAATCATTTGCAGCAACATGGATGGAGCTGGAGGGTATTATGCTCAGTGAAACAAGCCAAGCGGAGAAAGAGAAATACCAAATGATTTCACTTATCTGTGGAATATAAGAACAAAGGAAAAACTGAAGGAACAAAACAGCAGCAGAATCACAGAACTCAAGAATGGACTAACAGGTACCAAAGGGAAAGGGACTGGGGAGGATGGGTGGGTAGGGAGGGATAAGGGGGGGAGAAGTAGGGGGGTATTCAGATTAACATGCATGGGGGGGTAGGAGAAAAGGGAGGGCTGTACAACACAGAGAAGGCAAGTAGTGATTCTACAACATTTTGCTATGCTGATGGACAGTGACTGTAAAGGGGTTTATAGGGGAGACCTGGTATAGGGGAGAGCCTAGTAAACATAATATTCGTCATGTAAGTGTAGATTAGTGATAGCAAAAAAAAAAAAAAAAAAAAAAAGAAGGGCAGTTCCTGTGTGGTAACCTCCAACGAGTTCTACACAAGGGTATAAAGGGCATATAAAAGTGTAGGCAAAGGGTCTGTTTGTGTTTATACAGAGGATCAAAGCCTAATTGGGCTACCCCGAAAATGAACTAAGATACGATATGAAAAAGAACTTCCAACATCTGCACCCTCTGGAAGACTCATGCCAGAAGATGATCATCAAAAAACCCCAACAAAGATCCACGCACTGCTACAGCTGTAGATGCACTCATCCCACCAGTTCCTGGACCTGCCATGGGAATGAGGAAGGAGATATCTAAGCTGGCCTGTGCATACAGTAAAACAACAAAATTGGACTGGATCTATACTGTTGGAACTCAACCAAGAATTTGGAGAAGTGCAAATTGTAGCGCTCCAAAGTCTTACAACTACAAACTATTTATTGTTAAAAGAACATATGGCATGTGAACAGTCCCCAGGAATGGGTTGTTTTAATTTGTCTGATTTCTCTCAGACTGTTCAAGTTCATTTGGACAATATCCACCATATCATAGATAAGTTTTCACAAATGCCTAAGGTGCCTAACTGGTTTTCTTGGTTTCACTGGAGATGGCTGGTAATTACAGATATGCTTTGGTTATGTAACTATACTCCTATTATGTCAATGTGTGTGCGCAATTTAAGTAGTAGCTTAAAACCTATACATGCTGAAGTTACTCTACAAGAAGATATATCAAAGAAATAATCAATCTTCCCATGTTTTCTTCCGCCTGCTACTTCTATAGCTTTTCTTCTTCCTTCCTAATTACAACCCTTAAATAGAATTCGTGCCTCATATCAAATTTACCGAGTATCATAATTCTTCCAAGTGGTAAAGATACCTCAAGACAAATGCTGGGCATAGAAGCCACAGGGCATAAATATGCAAAGAAGTAAAAAGCTAACTTTTTCAAACAATAAGGCTTCTCTCTCACTTACCAACTTCACATTTCCCTGTATGGCCCCGGAAGATGACTGGTTAGCCAGAGACGGGTAAGATTCCTCAAGGGAGGAACAACCTAAGACAGGCACAGTCGCAGGGGGGCCATCAGGTGAGAAATTGGGGATCAACAGAGGTGAGGCTTAGAACCTCACCCCCCCGTTCTGAGAGAAATCTTCTGCATACGTGGATGTTTTATTGCCCTGGTCTAGCTTGGATTAACACATAGTCTACAGGCACACACCTGATCATCTACATGTGCTCTCTTACAACACTAAACTATGTTTTCTACCTTTATCTTGTATCTACCTACCACTTCAGCATTTTATTAAAAATAATAATAATAAAGAGAGAAATGTGGTATCCACATATAAATCAAGTATAAAAACCAAATGAGTATTCATATTTGAACTGACTGTTTATAGTTCATAATGCATGAGCAAAACCGAAAGTTTCTGTGATGACTGCCCTTGTACTGTTCACTATGTAACTTATTCATTATGTAAGAATTTGTTCTACATGCAAAAACTTGTTTGTTATGCCTCAGAAGATTGGAGACTGACAAAAATTAGGCTTGGGGTGGAATAATGATTGTGCATTGAGCATTGACTCCCCTATACAGAATTTTATTGTCGTTAACAACCATTTGATCAATAAATATGAGAGATGCCCTCACAAAAAAAAAAAAAAAAAAAAAAAAAAAAGGACAGACTTCCAATGGTAAAATAAATTAGTAACCGGGATGTAATGTATAGCATAAGGAATATAGTCAAGATATTGTAACAGCCTGGTAGGGTGATAGCTGGAACCTAGAATTATGTATATAAATGTTCTACCACTGTGTTGTACACTTGAAACTCATGTAATGTAATACTGTGTGTCAACTACCCTTCAATAAAAAATAATTATTTAAAAAAAAAAAAAAAAAAACCAAATGAGTATTCATATTTGAACTGACTGTTTATAGTTCATAATGCATGAACAAAACCGAAAGTTTCTGTGATGACTGCCCTTGTACTGTTCACTATGTAACTTATTCATTATGTAAGAATTTGTTCTCCATGTAAGAACTTGTTTGTTATGCCTCAGAAGATTGGAGACTGACGAAAATTAGGCTTGGGGTGGATTAATGATTGTGCATTGAGCATTGACTCCCCTATACAGAATTTTATTGTCGTTAACAACCATTTGATCATTAAATATGAGATATGCCCTCACACACACACAAAAAAGGACAGACTTCCAATGGTAAAATAAATAAGTAACCGGGATGTAATGTATAGCATAAGGAATATAGTCAAGATATTGTAACAGCTTGGTAGGGTGATAGCTGGAACCTAGAATTATGTATATAAATGTTTTATCACTGTGTTGTACACTTAAAAAAAAAAAAAGAAAAAAGAAAAAACAAAGGATAGTTGAAAGCAAAAAACTTTATTTAGAATTTGATTTGGGAAAATTTGTCAAAAACGGCAAAAAGTTTTGAAACACTGTCAAATAGGATCATGGGTTACCATGAAACAATATGTATTCATTTAACCATGATGACAATAGAAGATGTTTAAGGCAAATACATGAAGTTACATAGTTCTGAGCAGAAACTTAGCTCTTTTAATATTAAGAAGACTCAGTTTACTTAAGTAATCAAAGATCTGGTAAAGAAAACAAACAGGAAATCATTGTGATAAGTCACAGAGTCCTTGCTTTGCTTTATTTTTGTTTAAGGCAGACTGCCTTAAGAGGTAAAGAAAAACCTTTTATAATCTTTTATCAAAAGCAGACCAATAGTCCAAGAAAGCTATGTCCTTTCACCAGAAGATAGAAAATTAAGGTTTAGTTTTATGTAAATACACTATTGATATTAAAGCTTATTTTTAAAACCTCTCTTATGAATCTATTTAATCTCATCAAGCTTGATCACACATATCATTCTTTTCCCAAGATTCCTTTTCTGCAAACCTTCTACAACTTTCTATGTCCATTTTAGTTTGTCCCTTGTTCTTTTTCCCTTAGAAATAACCAGGATTTTTTCTTTAGAACAAAATCATTTTCATTTCCCTCAACAAAAATGCATCTCCATACCTCATACCTTTTCTAACCAAAAAAACCTATCCTATTTTCCTGGCATACAGAGTTGTTTCCCTTATTATTTCTAGTAGCTTTCATTACAATTCTATGATTCTTTAATTAGAAATTTTAACCCTTAAAACTCTTAATTTCTAGTGAAAACTAAGTGAGCAATTGTGCACTGTCTGTTGCCAGGTCAATCTTCAAAGAAGCAATCACCTCTGGGGACTGACTAATGCTGTCACAAAGTCCTTGCCTCTACCACGAGGCACCCCTCACTAGCCTGCCACAGTGGCTAGAATGAGTGTAAATGACCATCCTGTTTTTAATTTGGGTCTCCAGAAGCTTCATTTCAGCTTAAACTATGGCCTTGGTCAAGAACCCCTTACTTTTCTAGGACTGTCCCATGCTTTATGGCTGCTGGTTGCCCAGTTCTCCCTGATGTCAATATTGGTTTGGCCTGGACAGTGGCAGGCTTGCCAAATGCACTGGGAAAGCAGTGCAAGCACGGAGAAGGCATAGCTGCCTCTTCACCACTCTACCCTGGAGACAACCCTGCTTCCTGTTGTCAACCCTCCCCCTCCATTGCCAAGAACAAATTTCATGACTCTAATTAAATGCCAGGGAGACTGGGGCATGTGATTCCTGGCTGGGCAGTCACTTCTCAGCAACAAGTCTCCACTGGGAGTGGCCAACCATGAAGTTTGAGCCATCAGCAAGTACCTCTGCTACCTGGTCATTAACTCTCCCAAGAACCCCGGCACTCCTGTTACCAACCATCCTTCCAGGCAGCCTGAGAATCTGGCAGGGCTCAGCAGGAAAGAATTGGTGGGGGTGGAGAAGATCCCGGAGGAGAGAGGCTGCAGGACCTCACTGACAGGTGAATCAAGCATGTGCTTAGGGCACCAGCCACATCAGTTTGTCAAAAAGGTTTTGACATTGTGGCAGAGTGACATAGAGTATGGGCTGTAACGTTACACAGCTTTTGTGCAACACTCAGCTCTTCCTCACAGTTGATGTGTGACCGTGGGCTGGGCCAGTGCCGTGACCACACTGAGCCCTGGGAGACAACAGTGTCCACCCCCAGTTACTTTGAGAACTGTGAGGTCCTGCATACAAAATATTCAGCACAGTCTTTGACATACAGTGAATTCTCAAAAAGTATTTGTTAAATGAATGTGTGAATAAATAGAAGTGGAAAACACAAATAAGTAAAACCACAACAGCATATAGCCAAGAAATGGTTATTGTAATACAAAGTAGATGTATAACCTTCCAGATTTTTTCCTACACAAATAAAGATAAAAGTTTTCGCTGAAATGGGATATATTACACACAACTAGATTCTTAAAAAATATTTCTTTATTTGAAGGCTAATTCATACACCATAAAAATTCACCTTTTAAAAGCATACAATTCGGTGGTTTTAGTGTATTTCACAAAGCGGTGTAACCATCACCACTATCTGACTCAGGACACTTTCATCAGCCCAAAAACAAACCTCATGCCCATTAACAGTCATTCCTTACTCCCCACCTTCCAGCCCCTAGCTGCCTCTAATCTACTTTCTGACCCTAAGGATTTGCTTACTCTTATAAATTCATTTGACATAAATAGAATCACACAGCATGTGACCTTTTGTGCCTGGCTTCTTCCATTAGCATACTATTTTCAAGTTTCCTCCATGTTATAGCAAGTATCCATACATCATTTCTTTTTATGGCTGAATAATATTCCATTATAAGGCTCGATCACATTTTATTTATCCATCCATCAGATGGTAGACATTTGGGTGTTCCCACTTCAGGCTATTTCAAATACTGCTGCTATTTGTGTACAGGTTTTTGTATCAATATGTTTTCCATTATCTTGGGTATATACCTAGGAGTGGACTTGCTGGGAAATACAGAAACTCTACACTGAATTTTGAGGAACTGCTAAACTGCATTCCAAAGCAGCTGGAACTATTCTATAACCTGTTTTTTTCCCCTTCACAACAGATCATGAGTGGCTTTCCTTGTCAATAAATAGAGGTGCGCATCACTAGTTTGAGCGAATATACAGTATTTCCTTAGCCAGCTGTACCGGAGTATATTTAAGGAATTCCCTATTAGCTGGACATTTAATGAACCTATGAAACAGGCTTTGAGCATTTTCCCAGTGTGCCCAGCCAGTAAAAGGACACTTTCTCAGGTGTATCCAGAGCACTTTGTATCTCTCTATTTTGCTGCTTTTGGGTTGCATTGCAATCTACCACCCCCCTCCACTTCCCACCCCCAACTGTCTTAACTACTACATGGTAAGCTTCTCAAGGAAATGGAACATGACTTGAACTCATCTTTGTATCTGTAACACTTAGAATAATGCCAGGCATTTGATAAATGTTTGGAGAATGAATGAATAAATGGAAGGATGGATGGATTAGGTCCAGGGAGTTTGGAGAGATGGAGTTCCAAAGAACATTCTACCCAAAGATCCCCGCCTGGAGAGGTGGTGAGTTCCCTGACCTGAGAAATGTGCCACAGAAGGCTGAGTCACTTGGCAGGAATATTGTAAAGTTAATTTAGACTTCAGAAGGGGGATGGGAGGAAATTTAAGATGTTCCCAAACATGACAGCATAGAACTCTCTGAAAAAGGAGCCCAGGGAAGCTAAGAGATTTGTCCTAAATATCCCAGCTGAGTAGCTGTGCAGGTAAGAGCTGCTCTGAAAGTTTGCAAGCTTATTCTGAGGATCCCAGACCAGAGGCATCTGTCTGCTGGTGCCTGCCTTGGGACGCTCACAGCCCACTGGGGTTTAGAGTCCCGCAGTGAGGAAACACTTGTGTAGCAAGTTGTTGGACAAATCAGCGACTATCTAATCAGAGTTTAGTACGGGGTGGTCCGATGAAAGAGGGTGAACTCTGGGTGGGCGTGGCTTAGCGGCTCCCACAACTAAAGCGATCTTCAGAAAGAGGAAGAGTTTTCCACTGTTCCCTGATTAGGCAAGCAGGCAATGGGAGCGGGAGTCTGGGGCGGGAGCTTGGGGGCGGGCAGGGCGCGCAGGCGGTAGCGGCCGAGCTGGGGACGCAAGATAAAGCTCTGCGGCTGGATTCCCTGCTCCTCAGAGCAGCCGGGACACACCTGCAGGCCCGGGAGCTGCAGGCCTTCCACCATGTGGCTCTTCGCGGCTGTCCTGACCTCCCTGGCCTCCTGCGCGGCTTTGGGTGAGTCCATCGGAAATGCAAATCGTAGGGGCACGTTTGGAAGGCCTTGTGAGGGAATGAGATGGGGGAGATGCGTAGAGGGCCGAGGGCGCACAGCGCGGGTCCGCTGCAGCGCGCGCTCTCTGGTCTGGGCGCACAGAGCCGGGGCCACCGGCGCGCGGGAGCATGAAGACCCCGAGACCGCAGCTGTTCCCGCCCCGCGCAGTTGAGGACTGCGGAGAGCTCAGTTTATTTTCCCCATGATTATTAGTCCAGATGTGGACGAACCATGGAGAGTGGCTTAGCAGAACGTTAGTACAGGCTCCCCCTGCTTCTCTAAGCTCGCCTTCTACCTCCCTTTGCCAAAGACCTACAGCTGTACCCGTTCTCCCTACCCAAAGAAATCCAAGGAGGATTTTCGCTTCTCCATTACTGTACTAATGTTAGGTCTTTCCTCAAAGCAAAGCTGTGTAATGAGAACTTCCTGAAAGCAGGGGAAACCCTTCACCTTAAACCATTTCGGCTTAGGAAAACTTTCATAGGAATGCTCTGCTCTTTATTCGATAACGTATTTCAGATGAGAATCGACTCAGGAACCAAATAAACCCCAGCAAATAAACCCCAGCTCGGCACTCAGGAGCTGTGTGTCCTTCAAGCAAAGTACTTTTCTGGGCCTCGGTATCCCCCTCTCTAAAATGGGGATAACAACAGCACCTACCTTGTTGGGCTGTTTCTAAAGAGCACCTGGTATTGAGGGCAAACAAAAGGGGTTGTTTTGAAATATAGTGTAGTAATAGAAAATTTGGGGTATGATCAGGAACCAACTGCCGTTGAAAAGATGGTTTGTTACAGCTCGCCATGACAGGCCCCAAGGGGAAGCCCCAGGGTGGGTCCAGAGGAGGGAGGAATTCTGCAGAACAGTCTTTATTGTGGTTGTGGGGAAAAGGAGGTGAGGCAGGATACGCAGATTAGGACTGGCAAACTAGCCAATTTCAACAGGCCCCGGAGCATAAGCTGCCCACAGCTGTCAGGGATCTAGCCCTGGCGTGACTGGGGCAGCACAGTGGCCTAGATTGTGAGAACTGATAAAGAATGTGGTTGGGATCCCACGTGCTGGAAGGGCAGGTTGATTGCTGTCTCTGGGAACGGGCTGACTCGGGGAGGGGCAGGCCCTCTCCGGGATCAGCAGAGGCACAGAAGCCCAATGGTCAGCATACAGAAAATAAAAGACACGGTGAACACAGGGGTTCAGCAAGGGACTGCAGGAGGCATCTGTGCCATTTAGTAGATGGAGAAACTGAGACTCAGAGAAGGCAATGTACGTGCCCAAGGTCAGCTGGAAAACCATGCTCTGGCATCTGCCTATGGCTCCTGAGTCCACAGCCAGCGTGCTGGCCTTCAGGGCTCTGACAGCCCAGGCCCCATCTGGATTTATCCTCTTCCTGGGGGTGTGACACCGTGAGAGGCCTGGCACTGAGTATAAGAGTGGATTAAGAACTGATTTAAGAGTGGATTATTCCCCTCCTGCTGGTCACCCCCTGGCAAGGCCATCCCATTTCCATCTTTAGAAAGTCCATACTGGCTGCCTCCATTTCTTCAGTTTCCTCATCTGTAAAATGGGCATATCAATGCCTACCTGGCTTGGCTTTTGTGAAGATGAATTTAAATGAACTGGGGTGCGCTTCTGGCACATAGTAGGTGCTCAGCACATAAACATGACATATAGCATAAGTGGGAACTGCTGCCGTTAACCGTTTTTGCTCATACCTCTTACCCAATCCACCTACTCAGGCATCCCGGCCAGTTGGGCTTCTGTCCACTTCATCTTTTTTGAAGGTTATCATTGGATATTCTTCGGGAAGACCAGATCTGGATTATTCTTTTCTGTTCTGCCCACACACTTTGCAAGAGAGGCTGACCTTCTATGTCTAAAAGGGACCAATCAGGAGGATGGCAGGTTAGAAATCTTTGCCTATGAGGAGTAACTCATGCTGAAGCTATTGAGGACGCGCAGGAGAAGACTTGAAGGGTGGGCAGACCAAGTGTCTGAAGGGCGGCCTGCACACGCAAGTTCTGGGTAGTTCCCGTGAGTGGAACCAGGACTGATGTGTAGCTGCAGGGACATGAATTTCCGCTCAGTGAGGACACTGTCTGCTCCACAAGAATGAAACAGATCAGAATCTGACCCCCAGTCTCTCTGCCCTATGGACGACCCTGCTCAGAGCGCCAGGAGAATCCTCTTCAAGTGACTGCCTCACTCTCCCCACACCCCAGAACTGTTCCCTGCTGCTCACTTATCCACTACAGGCAGCCTGAACCCTGAGGCTGGCATCGAGGCCCCCCAGGCATGACAGGATGATTCCCTGCTCTCCAGGGACTCGCTCTGGCCCAAATGGGCCGCTTGCATTATGTCGTCTCAGAGCCTCCCCTCGGCCCCTTCTCTTCTCCTCTACCTGTATCTCCCCCTCCCCTTGCTCAGCCCTCCCCTGCTGGGCGAGGCCCAGCTTCCGGGCCACTGCCTCCATCGTGCCACCCGTCAGAGGGCCTCACTCCCTCTTCTGACTCCCGGAGAGCCTTACTGGTGGCTCTCTCAGGACACTGGCCCCTTTCTTCCTGGAAGAGGCGCCAAGTGGGTTTGTGGCCCATTTTCCCTAGAAGATTCAGAGTTTCTGAGACAAAGGGCTTCCTCTTGTTCACGCCCCCACCCAGCGGGCAGCTCAGCACCAGGATCCCATGGACAGTCGTTGCCAGAGGCTCTTGAGAGGGGACACGGAGTGTCTTAGTCACTCCTAGCAGGTCTCCTTGTTCGCATTTTCTTTCTACTTGATATACCTCCAGTTATACCTTCCAATTTGCTCCTCAAGGAAGCTCTGTAAGGTAGGAAGGAGAGTTCACTTCCCCTCTCTTTTATGAAAGAAACTGAGGCCTAGAGAGTTTAGGTGATTAATTCAAGGTCACATGCGAAAGACCCACCTGGAGCCCAGAGCAAACGCTGCACGGCTGGGGGTCCTCACTTCGTCCCCGTGTCTAGCAGGGCACCCACCCGCGCCACCTGTCGTGGACACTGCACATGGCCAAGTCCTGGGGAGATACGCCGGCTTACAAGGATCTGCACGGCCTGTGGCAGTTTTCCTGGGAATCCCTTTTGCCAAGCCCCCTCTTGGATCCTTGAGGTTTGCTCCACCGCAGCCTGCAGAGCCATGGACCTTCGTGAAGAATACCACCTCTTACCCTCCTATGTAAGCCGGCGAGGCAGGGCGGGGGCTTCGGCTCTTTCAGTGGGAATGTTTGTTTCCGAGAGACGCAGGACGGAGCCAAGGCAGTCCTCTGGGTGGCCTGCCCTTCATGCTGGAATCCTCAAGATACTGTAGATCCTTAAAAAACATCCCCAAATTCTCACAGTGTGCTAACCCCTTTATTCAACAAATATTTATCGAGCGCCTACTGTGTGCCAGGCAATTTCTAAGTTCCTGGGATCCATTAGTGAACAGAACAAAGATCCCACCTTCATGGAGCTTGCATTCTAGATAGATAATAAACAACATGCAAATTAGTAAGTAATGTATATGTTAGAATATGATCAGTGCTTAGGGAAAAAAATGTTGAGCAGGTGAGGGGGATCAGAAGTCATGATTCCATTTATTCTCCTGTCTTGAACTTTGCCATAGCTGGGGAGCGGGGTAGGCCAGGAGGTGTGTGGGTGGGGAGTGCTTCAGGGTGCTGACCGGGAGAGTCCTCAGAGCCCACATGTGCCTAGCTACCTAGCTGGGAGCAGAGGAGTGGCTGCAGTGTCCCAGTCACCCTGGCCACGCAGGTCACGGGGGCCTCGCAGCCCCCTCCCCAGGGCACCTGCACGCCTCCGAGCGTTGATTCAGACTTTACTCATCTCAGCAAAGCATTACTGGGAATTTCCAGGGTTACCTCTTGTCATCTTCTTCCCTTCCCTTCTCTCCTTTCTCTTTCAAATAAGTTCACTATTTTTATTTTCTGATTGCAAATGTAATACCTACTTACGACAGAAAAAGGAGGCAGGACAGGTAAGTCAAGCTAAGAAAATGAAGCTCATACACAATTCCACCACCTAGAGAGAACTGTTGTTTATATTTTGTATTCTATTTTTCCAGTCTTTTATCTGTTACATATTTCCTCCCTTAAAAATAGAATCACGTGAGATTCTAAACCCAGTTCCAACTCATGGGTCTTTTCCCCTCACACCAACAAAAAGTCATTTGCTACCAGCTGGCTGCCCTGTGACTCAGCTGATGCGGACACCGTCCACCTGGAGGTAGTGTCCGCGCCCACGGGTTAGGGGCTCAGTGATGCCAGGTGCAAGGCCAAGTTGTCCGCTGTGCTTCTGACCAACGGGCTGTAAATCAGAGGTTCCCATGACCCCCTCCTTGGGTTCCATTAATTTGCTCCAGTGGCTCACAGAGCTCAGGAAACCAGTTCTAAACTGGTTCACTTAAATTACCAGTTTGTGACCAAGGATATTAAGGAATAAGAAGCAAGAACCAGAGGAAGAGATATACGGGTGAGGCCCAGAGCAAAGGAGCTGCTGTCCACTTAGGGTTTGGGGCTGCGCATCGGGGCGTATGGAAATGGGGCGAAGACCAAAGATGTGTTTCTGAGCTTCCGGGGAAGATGGCGGCGTGAGTAGAGCAGCGGAAATCTCCTCCCAAAACAACATATATCTATGAAAATATAACAAAGACAACCCTTCCTAGAATAAAGACCAGAGGACACAGGACAATATCCAGACCACATCCGGACCTGAGAGAACCCAGCGCCTCGCGAAGGGGGTAAGATACAAGCCCCGGCCCCGCGGGAGCCGAGCGCCCCTCCCCCCAGCTCCCGGCGGGAGAAGAGCAGGCAGAGCGGGAGGGAGACGGAGCCCAGGACTGCCGAACACCCAGCCCCCGCCATCCGGGACAGAGTGCAGGGCCCTCGATACTGGGAAAACAGGGCAGCAAGAACAGTGAGCAGGCACTGGAGGCTGGGCGACAGAGGACATAAGAAAAGCACGCGACCATTTTTTTTTTTTTTTGCTTTTTTGCTGCTTTGTTTTGGCGAGCGCTTTTTGGAAGTCTTAAAGGGACAGGGACCCCAATATTAGGGAAACAGGGCAGAAAGACCGGTGAGCAGAGGCCTGAGGCTGGCACCGGAGAATAAAGAAAAACGAACGACCACCTTTTTTTTTTTTAATTAAAATTTTTTTTTTTTTTTTATTAAAAAAATTTTTTTTTTTTGTTTTTTTTTGTGGTCGTTGTTTTGTTTGGCGGGTGCTTTTTGGAAGTCTTAAAGGGGCAGGGCGGGTCACTTAATCCAGAGGTAGGGAATCCGGGATCTCTGGGCACCCTAACCCCTGGGCTGCAGGGAGCAGGGAGGCCCCTTACGGAGATAAATAGCCTCCCAGCAGCTCCTGCTCCAACGCGACTCCACCATTTTGGAGTAGCTGCCCGAGCCAGGCCACGCCCACAGCAACAGCGGAGATTAACTCCATAGCAGCCCGGCAGGAAGCAGAAACCCTGTCTGCGCGCAGCTGCGCAGCACAAGCCACTAGAGGCCGCTGTTCTCCCAGGAGAGGAGGGCCACAAACCAACAAGAAAGGAAGTCCTTCCAGCCGTCACTCGTCCCAGTTCTGCAGACTATTCCTATCACCATGAAAAGGCAAAGCTACAGGCAGACAAAGATCACAGAGACAACACCAGAGAAGGAGACAGACCTAACCAGTCTTCCTGACAAAGAATTCAAAATAAGAATCATAAACATGCTGACAGAGATGCAGAGAAACACACAAGAAAAATGGGATGAAGTCCGGAAAGAGATCACAGATGCCAGAAAGGAGATCGCAGAAATGAAACAAACTCTGGAAGGGTTTATAAGCAGAATGGATAGAATGCAAGAGGCCATTGATGGAATTGAAATCAGAGAACAGGAACGCATGGAAGCTGACATAGAGAGAGACAAAAGGATCTCCAGGAATGAAACAATATTAAGAGAACTGTGTGACCAATCTAAAAGGAGCAATATCCGTATTATAGGGGTCCCAGAAGAAGAAGAGAGAGGCAAAGAGATGGAAAGTATCTTAGAAGAAATAATTGCTGAAAACTTCCCCACACTGGGGGAGGAAGTAATCAAACAGACCACGGAAATACACAGAACCCCCAACAGAAAGGATCCAAGAAGGGCAACACCAAGACACATAATAATTAAAATGGCAAAGATCAAGGACAAGGAAAGAGTGTTAAAGGCAGCTAGAGAGAAAAAGGTCACCTATAAAGGGAAACCCATCAGGCTAACGTCAGATTTCTCAACAGAAACCCTACAGGCCAGAAGAGAATGGCATGATATATTTAATACAATGAAACAGAAGGGCCTTGAACCAAGGATACTGTATCCAGCACGACTATCATTCAAATATGACGGTGGGATTAAACAATTCCCAGACAAACAAAAGCTGAGGGAATTTGCTTTCCACAAACCACCTCTACAGAACATCTTACAGGGACTGCTCTAGATGGGAGCACTCCTAGAAAGAGCACAGCACAAAACACCCAACATATGAAGAATCGAGGAGGAGGAACAAGAAGGGAGAGAAGAAAAGAATCTCCAGACAGTGTATATAACAGCTCAATAAGCGAGCTAAGTTAGGCAGTAAGATACTAAAGAGGCTAACCTTGAACCTTTGGTAACCACGAATTTAAAGCCTGCAATGGCAATAAGTACATATCTTTCAATAGTCACCCTAAATGTTAATGGGTTGAATGCACCAATCAAAAGACACAGAGTAACAGAATGGATAAAAAAGCAAGACCCATCTATATGCTGCTTACAAGAAACTCACCTCAAACCCAAAGACATGTACAGACTAAAAGTCAAGGGATGGAAAAACATATTTCAAGCAAACAACAGTGAGAAGAAAGCAGGGGTTGCAGTACTAATATCAGACAAAATAGACTTCAAAACAAAGAAAGTAACAAGAGATAAAGAAGGACACTACATAATGATAAAGGGCTCAGTCAAACAAGAGGATATAACCATTCTAAATATATATGCACCCAACACAGGAGCACCAGCATATGTGAAACAAATACTAACAGAACTAAAGGGGGATATAGACTGCAATGCATTCATTCTAGGAGACTTCAACACACCACTCACCCCAAAGGATAGATCCACCGGGCAGAAAATAAGTAAGGACACGGAAGCACTGAACAACACAGTAGAGCAGATGGACCTAATAGACATCTATAGAACTCTACATCCAAAAGCAGCGGGATATACATTCTTCTCAAGTGCACATGGAACATTCTCCAGAATAGACCACATACTAGGCCACAAAAAGAGCCTCAGAAAATTCCAAAAGATTGAAATCCTACCAACCAACTTTTCAGACCACAAAGGCATAAAACTAGAAATAAACTGTACAAAGAAAGCAAAGAGGCTCACGAACACATGGAGGCTTAACAACACACTCCTAAATAATCAATGGATCAATGACCAAATCAAAATGGAGATCCAGCAATATATGGAAACAAATGACAACAACAACACTAAGCCCCAACTTCTGTGGGACACAGCAAAAGCAGTCTTAAGAGGAAAGTATATAGCAATCCAAGCATATTTAAAAAAGGAAGAGCAATCCCAAATGAATGGTCTAATGTCACAATTATCGAAATTGGAAAAAGAAGAACAGATGAGGCCTAAGGTCAGCAGAAGGAGGGACATAATAAAGATCAGAGAAGAAATAAATAAAATTGAGAAGAATAAAACAATAGCAAAAATCAATGAAACCAAGAGCTGGTTCTTCGAGAAAATAAACAAAATAGATAAGCCTCTAGCCAGACTTATTAAGAAGAAAAGAGAGTCAACACAAATCAACAGTATCAGAAACAAGAAAGGAAAAATCACGACGGACCCCACAGAAATGCAAAGAATTATTGGAGAATACTATGAAAACCTATATGCTAACAAGCTGGGAAACCTAGGAGAAATGGACAACTTCCTAGAAAAATATAACCTTCCAAGATTGACCCAGGAAGAAACAGAAAATCTAAACAGACCAATTACCAGCAACGAAATTGAAGAGGTAATCAAAAAACTACCAAAGAACAAAACCCCCGGGCCAGATGGATTTACCTCGGAATTTTATCAGACATACAGGGAAGACATAATACCCATTCTCCTTAAAGTTTTCCAAAAAATAGAGGAGGAGGGGATACTCCCAAACTCATTCTATGAAGCTAACATCACCCTAATACCAAAACCAGGCAAAGACCCCACCAAAAAAGAAAACTACAGACCAATATCCCTGATGAACGTAGATGCAAAAATACTCAACAAAATATTAGCAAACCGAATTCAAAAATACATCAAAAGGATCATACACCATGACCAAGTGGGATTCATTCCAGGGATGCAAGGATGGTACAACATTCGAAAGTCCATCAACATCATCCACCACATCAACAAAAAGAAAGACAAAAACCACATGATCATCTCTATAGATGCTGAAAAAGCATTTGACAAAGTTCAACATCCATTCATGTTAAAAACTCTCAGCAAAATGGGAATAGAGGGCAAGTACCTCAACATAATAAAGGCCATCTATGATAAACCCACAGCCAACATTATATTGAACAGCGAGAAGCTGAAAGCATTTCCTCTGAGATCGGGAACTAGACAGGGATGCCCACTCTCTCCACTGTTATTTAACATAGTACTGGAGGTCCTAGCCACGGCAATCAGACAAAATAAAGAAATACAAGGAATCCAGATTGGTAAAGAAGAAGTTAAACTGTCACTATTTGCAGATGACATGATACTGTACATAAAAAACCCTAAAGACTCCACCCCAAAACTACTAGAACTGATATCGGAATACAGCAAAGTTGCAGGATACAAAATCAACACACAGAAATCTGTGGCTTTCCTATATACTAACAATGAACCAACAGAAAGAGAAATCAGGAAAACAACTCCATTCACAATTGCATCAAAAAAAATAAAATACCTAGGAATAAACCTAACCAAAGAAGTGAAAGACTTATACTCTGAAAACTACAAGTCACTCTTAAGAGAAATTAAAGGGGACACTAACAGATGGAAACTCATCCCATGCTCATGGCTAGGAAGAATTAATATTGTTAAAATGGCCATCCTGCCCAAAGCAATATACAGATTTGATGCAATCCCTATGAAACTACCAGCAACATTCTTCAATGAACTGGAACAAATAATTCAAAAATTCATATGGAAACACCAAAGACCCCGAATAGCCAAAGCAATCCTGAGAAAGAAGAATAAAGTAGGGGGGATCTCACTCCCCAATTTCAAGCTCTACTATAAAGCCATAGTAATCAAGACAATTTGGTACTGGCACAAGAACAGAGCCACAGACCAATGGAACAGACTAGAGAATCCAGACATTAACCCAGACATATATGGTCAATTAATATTTGATAAAGGAGCCATGGACATACAATGGCGAAATGACAGTCTCTTCAACAGGTGGTGCTGGCAAAACTGGACAGCTACATGTAGGAGAATGAAACTGGACCATTGTCTAACCCCATATACAAAAGTAAACTCAAAATGGATCAAAGACCTGAATGTAAGCCATGAAACCATTAAACTCTTGGAAGAAAACATAGGCGAAAACCTCTTAGACATAAACATGAGTGACCTCTTCTTGAACATATCTCCCCGGGCAAGGAAAACAACAGCAAAAATGAGTAAGTGGGACTATATTAAGCTGAAAAGCTTCTGTACAGCAAAAGACACCATCAATAGAACAAGAAGGATCCCTACAGTATGGGAGAATATATTTGAAAATGACACATCCGATAAAGGCTTGACGTCCAGAATATATAAGGAGCTCTCACGCCTCAACAAACAAAAAACAAATAACCCAATTAAAAAATGGGCAGAGGAACTGAACAGACAGTTCTCCAAAAAAGAAATACAGATGGCCAACAGACACATGAAAAGATGCTCCACATCGCTAATTATCAGAGAAATGCAAATTAAAACTACAATGAGGTATCACCTCACACCAGTAAGGATGGCTGCCATCCAAAAGACAAACAACAACAAATGTTGGCGAGGCTGTGGAGAAAGGGGAACCCTCCTACACTGCTGGTGGGAATGTAAGTTAGTTCAACCATTGTGGAAAGCAGTATGGAGGTACATCAAAATGCTCAAAACAGACTTACCATTTGACCCAGGAATTCCACTCCTAGGAATTTACCCTAAGAATACAGCAATCAAGTTTGAGAAAGACAGATGCACCCCTATGTTTATTGCAGCACTATTTACAATAGCCAAGAATTGGAAGCAACCTAAATGTCCATCAATAGATGAATGGATAAAGAAGATGTGGTACATATACACAATGGAATACTACTCAGCTATAAGAAAAGGGCAAATCCAATCATTTGCAGCAACATGGATGGAGCTGGAGGGTATTATGCTCAGTGAAACAAGCCAAGCAGAGAAAGAGAAATACCAAATGATTTCACTTATCTGTGGAATATAAGAACAAAGGAAAAACTGAAGGAACAAAACAGCAGCAGAATCACAGAACTCAAGAATGGACTAACAGGTACCAAAGGGAAAGGGACTGGGGAGGATGGGTGGGTAGGGAGGTATAAGGGGGGGAGAAGTAGGGGGGTATTAAGATTAACATGCAAGGGGGGGTAGGAGAAAAGGGAGGGCTGTACAACACAGAGAAGGCAAGTAGTGATTCTACAACATTTTGCTATGCTGATGGACAGTGACTGTAAAGGGGTTTATAGGGGAGACCTGGTATAGGGGAGAGCCTAGTAAACATAATATTCGTCATGTAAGTGTAGATTAGTGATAGCAAAAAAAAAAAAAAAAAAAAAAAAAAAAAAAGGGCAGTTCCTGTGTGGTAACCTCCAACGAGTTCTACACAAGGGTATAAAGGGCATATAAAAGTGTAGGCAAAGGGTCTGTTTGTGTTTATACAGAGGATCAAAGCCTAATTGGGCTACCCCGAAAATGAACTAAGATACGATATGAAAAAGAACTTCCAACATCTGCACCCTCTGGAAGACTCATGCCAGAAGATGATCATCAAAAAACCCCAACAAAGATCCACGCACTGCTACAGCTGTAGATGCACTCATCCCACCAGTTCCTGGACCTGCCATGGGAATGAGGAAGGAGATATCTAAGCTGGCCTGTGCATACAGTAAAACAACAAAATTGGACTGGATCTATACTGTTGGAACTCAACCAAGAATTTGGAGAAGTGCAAATTGTAGCGCTCCAAAGTCTTACAACTACAAACTATTTATTGTTAAAAGAACATATGGCATGTGAACAGTCCCCAGGAATGGGTTGTTTTAATTTGTCTGATTTCTCTCAGACTGTTCAAGTTCATTTGGACAATATCCACCATATCATAGATAAGTTTTCACAAATGCCTAAGGTGCCTAACTGGTTTTCTTGGTTTCACTGCAGATGGCTGGTAATTACAGATATGCTTTGGTTATGTAACTATACTCCTATTATGTTAATGTGTGTGTGCAATTTAAGTAGTAGCTTAAAACCTATACATGCTGAAGTTACTCTACAAGAAGATATATCAAAGAAATAATCAATCTTCCCATGTTTTCTTCCGCCTGCTACTTCTATAGCTTTTCTTCTTCCTTCCTAATTACAACCCTTAAATAGAATTCGTGCCTCATATCAAATTTACCGAGTATCATAATTCTTCCAAGTGGTAAAGATACCTCAAGACAAATGCTGGGCATAGAAGCCACAGGGCATAAATATGCAAAGAAGTAAAAAGCTAACTTTTTCAAACAATAAGGCTTCTCTCTCACTTACCAACTTCACATTTCCCTGTATGGCCCCGGAAGATGACTGGTTAGCCAGAGACGGGTAAGATTCCTCAAGGGAGGAACAACCTAAGACAGGCACAGTCGCAGGGGGGCCATCAGGTGAGAAATTGGGGATCAACAGAGGTGAGGCTTAGAACCTCACCCCCCCGTTCTGAGAGAAATCTTCTGCATACGTGGATGTTTTATTGCCCTGGCCTAGCTTGGATTAACACATAGTCTACAGGCACACACCTGATCATCTACATGTGCTCTCTTACAACACTAAACTATGTTTTCTACCTTTATCTTGTATCTACCTACCACTTCAGCAATTTATTAAAAATAATAATAATAAAGAGAGAAATGTGGTATCCACATATAAATCAAGTATAAAAACCAAATGAGTATTCATATTTGAACTGACTGTTTATAGTTCATAATGCATGAGCAAAACCGGAAGTTTCTGTGATGACTGCCCTTGTACTGTTCACTATGTAACTTATTCATTATGTAAGAATTTGTTCTCCATGTAAAAACTTGTTTGTTATGCCTCAGAAGATTGGAGACTGACAAAAATTAGGCTTGGGGTGGAATAATGATTGTGCATTGAGCATTGACTCCCCTATACAGAATTTTATTGTCGTTAACAACCATTTGATCAATAAATATGAGAGATGCCCTCACAAAAAAAAAAAAAAAAAGGACAGACTTCCAATGGTAAAATAAATTAGTAACCGGGATGTAAGGTATAGCATAAGGAATATAGTCAAGATATTGTAACAGCCTGGTAGGGTGATAGCTGGAACCTAGAATTATGTATATAAATGTTCTACCACTGTGTTGTACACTTGAAACTCATGTAATGTAATACTGTGTGTCAACTACCCTTCAATAAAAAATAATAATTAAAAAAAAAAAAAAAAAAAAAGTTCACAGCATAGTGATAAAAAATTCAGTTCCCAAGTAAAATATAACAATTCTAAATCAAGATTTAAACAAAATAATGAGCAAGCTTGATCTAATGTTTACAGATAAAAGGTTGCATTCAACATGAAACGTGAAAATGGACCTCAAACTAGGCTATAAAGCAAGTCCCAGTCTGAAAATATTAGGATTATATAGACCATTACCTCTCATCAAAATGAAATTAAGTTAAAATCACTAACACAAAGATAAAATAAAAATTCTACGTTTGGAAATTTAAAACTATACTTTATGTGGTGTAATTGTGAGTTTATGACACTATTCCTTTAACTTCCTATACTGTTATCTTTTTGCAAATTAGTTTGTTCTAAATGAATTACAGGTTTATTGTAAAAAAAAATCTAACAATACAAATTTGTATGAAGAAAAAATAAAACTACACTTTAAAATAGTTCATGGATCAAAGAAAAAATTATATGGGGAACTAGAAAATATTTGAAATAGAACAATAACAAAAAATGTTACACATCAAAATTGGAGATGCAAATAAAGCAGTTGTTGGAGCGTAAAAAAAAAAAAAAAAAAAAGATGTGTTTCTTACTATAAATCACAATGTCACATCACCCTATACAAATCGTTTGGAAACCTGTTTCACTCGTTTATAGCACGAACAGCATTCTATGTCCTTAAATATCACAGCCTGACATTTTAAAGCTGTATCACTTTAGGTATTGAATCATGATTTATTTACCTAGTCTCTTACTTGATTTAGTAAGTAATGTATTAAGTTACTATTAATGTTTTTGATAATATTGTTAGTGCTCTGATAAGCATCCTATAGGTAAATTTTATGCACAGTCATGAATATTTTTGGACAAGTTCCAAGAAATCACACTTCTGAGTGAAAGACTATGCACTTTTTGTTAAATGCCCCTCCAACTACACTCTGTCCATTAATATAGGAAAACCTCCATTCACCAGACTGTTGGCAGTGCTGGGGGTTACCAGAAAATATTTTTGGCTATTGGGGAGTCAAAATAATACATATTATTATTATTATCATGATTATATATAGTTTGGCTGCTCATTCTGTTTTTATTTGAATACCAGTAATGTTGAACTCTTGTTTTCCTTTTTTGACATTTGAATTTCTTCTTTTATGAATATTATCCCCCTTGGTCTTGGGGAAAGTCCCCCAGAATAGGATCAGGAAGTCATCTTTGCAGACTCTGAATCTGCCCCTTGACAACTGTGTCACCGAACACTGCAGAGCCTCAGTTATCTCCCCTGTGTCCTGGGGCAGGGGTGGCTGCCTTCCGCACACACTAAAAGTCAGAGATGTTGCTTATAGCTTTGGAAATATAAGGATGACATGATGGATCTTTCTGGCTATGTGAACCTGGTCAGATTCTCTAACCTCAGTTCTCTCTCCTATAAAATAGGGATGATAATAATAGAGCCCATGTCCTGGCATTGATCTGAGATTAAATGAGTTAGTACATAAAGAGTACTTAAAACAACGCCCGGCATGCTGGGAGGACTCCCTAAAATAGTACCAGTTATTATCTGTGTTGTATCTTCAAGATTTGTTATTAAGGCGCTAAACAGTGCTTCCCTGGGATGGGTTAATGATAGAATCTTAGCATGTCAAGGCTGCAAGACCCTTGTAAAAATCACTCCCCTCACTTAGGCCTGGCAGATTTGGGTCAGAGCAGGCAAGGAATTCATCCAAGGTCACTCAGCAAATTAGTGGTTGAGGCAGGACTAGAATGCAATTCTCCTGGGGTTGCCCCACAGATGTTTCACCCCTGACCTGTTGTAGGCCCTAATGTCTGTCATTTGAGTGATTTCTCATGTCTTGTGGAAGTCTCCCATGGGCCAGAGCATGTTTTCGTAGTGGAGGAACATGGTCACCCTCTAGCCTACCTTGGGAGCCAGCAGAGAGCTGGCTGCAGCCAGGCTGTGTGGGGAATGGGTCTTTCCCGGGTGGGTCACATATGGGGTATCCCAAGAGGTGCCAGGCCTTCTTACTCTATGTGGTCCTGGGGAACCTTAGTGAGCCCCAGGGCCCCTCACCCAGATTCCCCAGGTGGCCTCCTAGCCATCCCAGTCTCTCAAGTCTGGTGAGAGCAAGTCTATTTAGCAGCCTACACCTGCTGGCCCGAGGCCTGGCCTGTGTGCAGGAGACGGCCTGACTGAGCTCTGACTGACCCCCAGGAGTTCTGCTTTCTCCCCAGGTGCTCCCAAGACCCAGTGACCGGGCAGGTGCTCTCAGAGCTCTTTACCAACAGAAAGGAGAACATTGATCTCAAGTTTTCTGAAGACTGTCTTTACCTAAATATTTACACTCCCGCTGACCTGACGAAACAAAGCAGGCTGCCAGTAAGTGGCGAGTTCCAGAACTCTGGGCCTTCTGGGGCCACTGGAAGAGGCTGAACACAGCTGGGGGGCAGGCTATCATTCCATGGCTGTTCCCAGGGCCCCGGGCTTCCTTTAGCCGCCAGATCCAGGCTGCACATGACCAACAGAAACACGTTTTTCCATGCCTCAGTTTCCCCTGGTGACAGACAGGAGGGCCTCTGGGGGAGTTTGCTGTGCTTGTCTAATGCACACTGTAATGTTTCCAGGTTCTTTTATGCTAATAGGAGGAAAAGAATGATTACTCTTAGTTGCCAGATTAGGAATCTGACACCCAAAGCAGCTAAAACAATTTCCAATAAGGTAGAGCTGCAGGGAATCTTAGAGATAAGACACAACCCAACCCTTCATTTACAAATAGAGAAACTGAGGCCCAGCATGGGGAAAGTGTCAGAGGTGTTGGGACAGCCTGGGGCAATCCAAGAAGCACTTTTCCTTAGCCTTTGGCTAACTAGGATTTTACTGTAGCTTATTCCCCACTTTAACTGTCTTCTGGCAGCCTTGGTGACCCAGGGAGTCATCAGCTCTGGAATAAAGGAGACCTGCAGGTGGGGCAGGCTTCCAGGCTCTGCACCTGCTGGAGGGTAGGGAGGGTCCACTGGAAAAGAAGGGGGTCGCTGGAATGGAGAAGGTGCAAGTGTGTGGGGAGGGGTGGGTCAGCACCCAGCCATCTCCCGGCAACACACCTGGCATGATGCCCAGGATGGGGGGAGGGCCTCTGTGTACTTGTCTGGAAGCTGGCCCTGCACATGCTTGGCACAAATATGTTGGGACAAAAGTTCACTCATTCATTCATTCCTGCATTCATTCTTCTCTTGTGTACTCAGTGCCCCCTTAGGGGGTTAGGAGAAAGGAGGGACACAAAACACTTAGCATGCAGCCCCTGCTGTCGAGGGTCTTACTATCTGGCTTCTCAGATGTCAATGAGCTTCAGCAAATCACTGCTGACCAGCCCTTGGCTCAGCCTTCACCCAGAGATGAACATGAACCAATTCCCTCTGCCTGGAAGTAGGCAAGGCCCCGGGGTGTAGGACAGACAGGGGCTCTGGGAACCATGAGTCAGGAGAACCTCTGGTTATGGACACCAGCTCTGGAATTACAGGGTCTGGGGTTAAATCCTGGTGGTGCCTGCATTAGCTGAGCAGCTTGGCTCTCGTTCCTCAAAATGGGAACAATCACATGTGAGTATCCAGCGATGAGGACCAAGGTTTGGCTCAGTGCCTGGTGAATACACAGGGGAGGAGCTTCTGAAACCTTAGAGTTGAAGGGAAGGTCTTATGCCCACGTTAACAGTGACCCACTGGTCATGGCCATTGGCTGCCGTGAGCTGAGTGGCTCAACACGTGGACTCTGGAGCCAGACTGTGGGTTCAAACCCTGGTTGCACCACTTATTAGCTGTATGACCTCGGGCAGGTTAAGTGCATCACTTTCCTGTCTGTTTCTGGGTGAAGGCTGAGCCAAGGGCTGGTCAGTTCCTGTCTGTTAAATGGGAATGAGAGCCTCATGGATCGTTTATTTTTAAATGCTTAGGAAAATACTTGGCACATAGTTCATGTTATGAATGACTTTTTTAAACTAACAAAATTATTGCAATATTACTTTAGCCACTCTCATTTCCTTGCTCACAAGCTCTTTAAATGCAAGATCCATGTGTTATGAATTCCTGTGTCCACTCTCAACCTCAATTCTTATCACAGTCCCTGGCACATAGAAGGTTCTCAGCTCATATTAGTCAAATGATTGAAGACTTCTCGGAGGAGGTGGCTTTGAGGTTGGGCTCCAAGAGAAGATGACACTCTGAGCCTTTGGCTGTTCCCATGATGATGTTTTCAGTGTGAGGAACCCTGGGAGGAGGTGGCACTGGAGGCAGGGAGACTGGCAGAGGCAGGGCGATTGGCGTCATGGCTTCAGCCCCAGGTGGGAGAAAGAGAGAGGCGAGCAACTGCCAGTTCCAGCTTTGCTGGGGACTGGGGGACTTCTGGAAACAGTCTCCTTGAGCCATGGCCAACAGGTAGGCCATCAAACCAGACAACCTCATGAGGTCCCTCCCAGCTTTGCTCCCTATAACCGTTATTTGCTTCCTCCCTGTCCAGGTGATGGTGTGGATCCACGGAGGTGGTCTGATGGTGGGCGGGGCATCAACCTACGATGGGCTGGCCCTGTCTGCCCATGAAAACGTGGTGGTGGTGACCATTCAGTACTGCTTGGGCATCTGGGGATTCTTCAGGTAAGATGCTGGTCCCTCCTCACTGCACACTGGCCCCCGAAGCAGGGTGCAGGGATTCAGCTCTGTCATGCAGCCCTCAAGGGGGTCTTGCTAGGTTCCCTAGTAAGACATCCAAGTCCCTTCATAACTGGACCTCTTCTACCTTCTCTTTCCCCAGCCACCCTGGTCCCTTGCTTCTGAACTTTTGCAGATGCTCCTCCCTGTGCCTGGAATGCTTAGTCTACCTGATAAACTCCTATTCATCCTGCAAGGCCCAATCCAAATAATTACCTCCTCTGAAATACTCATCTCCTTTTCACCTGTGCCATCCCAGTGGCTGCAGTTGGAAGTTGTCAGAGCATCGGATTCCAATGCAAAGCCCTTCTGGGAGGAATGTCAGGCCCACTCATCCCATTTCTTTCTTGGAATTGACACATACATGGGTGAAGGCTAGTGTCTTGTACATCGAGTCTCCATGGGGACAGGAACCAGGTTTCCTGCAGGACAGTTACTGTGAACCTTTTTTGAATGACCTGTGACCCTGAGATGACTAATGGGGCACCTGGGGGTGGGGTGGGCTCCTCACTGGAAAAACCTCTAGAGTAGGAGGAAGGTTCTCCCCAGGGGTCACGCCCCAGGATGCGTCGCCTTGATTGAGAGTCCTCACCCACGGCCTGGCCGCTCCCTGGCCCGGCACAACAGACACCAGCACCCCCAGCTTCCTCTCCTCTCAGCCTCTCCACTGTGCCAGCCAGGGCTCTACTGTGACCACCGCACTGTTCAGGGTGAGGTCGCCAGTGTCCCAACAGCTCTTGGCCCAACCTTGGCAAGCATCCGCACACGGTCACGGCAGCATCCACGCGTGATCCCTCGCACCCTTTTGAAAAGCTTCTTTCTCTTGGCTTCTGGCCACCTCCTGCCTCACGGCTGCTCCTTCTCGGTCCCTTCACTGGACCCCCCTCCTTCCTGTCCTCAGGCCTTTCTCCATCTCCACTGGTTCCCTGAGTGACCTCAGGGGGCACCTTCATAGTTCCTTCTTTCAGCCCCAACTTCTCCTTTGAAATCCAGATGGACATCTCCTTCCACCTCCTGCTGTTTCCACTGGATGACTGAAGGGCACCTCACACCCACACGGACGAACTTAACCCTTGACCCCCACAGCTCCTCCCCCAAGAAACACTCCTACTTTCCCCACAGTGCCTGCTGCTCAACTGCTGGCAGCTCTCTCCTTCCAGTTGAAGCTCCGTGATCAGCCTAGACTCTTGTCTTTTTCTCACACCCCACATCTAGTCAGTCAGAAAATCCTCTTGGTTCCACATTTAAAATATAATCAGAATCCAACTACATCTCACCTCCTCTCTTGTAACCACCCTAATCAAAGCCCTTGGTGTCTCTCACCTAAGTTATTACAATAACCACTTACTTTTATAACCCTGCGACTTTTACACTTTATCTGATCCACACAGTAGCCAGAGTAATCCTTTCAGACATAAATTGCATCACGTCATTTCCCTGCAATGGCTGCCCATGTTACTTACCATGATATCAAAGTCCTTACCAAGGCCCATAAGGCCCTCTCGCTGCATGTCCTACACTCAAACTTTTGTTCCTTGGACCCCAGGGCCTTTGCACTTGCTGTTTCTTCTGCCTGGAATTCCCTTCTTTGGATACTTGCAAGGCTCCTTTGCTACTTCATTCAGGTCTCTTCTCAAATGCTACAGCTCAAAAAGGCCTCTGGTCATGTGATCTAGAATAGAACCCACTGCCCCTTCCCTGCCTTTTCCCTTACTCTGTATTATTTTCCCTGACAGCACTTTCACTACCTGATGTTATATTCTATGTATATCTGTTGAGAATCTGTAGTGGGATTTCTGTGTAGTCAGAGGTTCTGCCTGTTTTATTCTCAGTTGTGCTCCTGGCTCTTCGAACAGTGTTTGGCACATAGTAGATGCTCAGTAAATAGATGCTGGATGAGTGAATGAAGAGCCCTACAACAGAACAGTGCTTCAGGAATGGAAGGCAGGAGAAGACCCCTGTGTCAGGGCTGTGGGAGCCCAGGCTTACTCAGGAAGGTTGACCTAGAGCCCCCAGCCCTATCTGTGGTCCTGAAACCCCTGCCATGAAGTTGCTGCCCCCACCTACACCCTGTTTTCTTACTCACAGCACTGGGGATGAACACAGCCGGGGTAACTGGGGTCACTTGGACCAGGTGGCTGCACTGCACTGGGTCCAGGAGAACATTGCCAACTTTGGAGGGAACCCTGGCTCTGTGACCATCTTCGGAGAGTCTGCAGGAAGTGAAAGTGTCTCTGTTCTCGTAAGTGTTCCCGGCCCTGATGTGACTGCTCATGGGGCGCCTCACTGGGAGACCAGCCAATCCAGCCATGGGTACCTTCATTAAAAGCCCTGGATTCAGAACCGACTGTACTCAGCATGGGACCAGATGGTGGGGAGCTAATGGCCAGACTCTCTTGGCCCCAGGAAGCTCAAGAGCTCAAGTTAGCATCGTGGAGCCATTAAGGACCTCTCACCATAGCCTGCAGCAGTGACACTCCTACTCTTCTAACTTGTTGAGCTCTCCTTCTCCTCCCCAATCATTTTAACATTAGGCCCAGATCCACTTCACTTCTCTTGAGAAGTAGGGTGGGTATAAATTATGAGTAAAAGGAGGGAATCACGAGAGCTTGGCAGAGTGTGATTGTTTGGATTGAAGGCAGATCTGCTTTCCGAGGGGACCTGAGCACCAAGTACCGGTCAGGTCCTCGTCTGGGGTGGTCCGATGGCCTGTCCCTGCTCCAGAGGGAGGGCAGCGGTCTCTGGGATTAAGGGATGGGACTGGGCTGGGGGAGGAGTGGGCAGAGAGGACTGGTGGGGGGATGGGGCAGGGGCTGTGGGAACCTGGGGTGGGGAGTGGGGCTGGGGGAGGCGCTGAAGGAAACAAAGATGAAAACCAAATCAGAAGGTGCTGGAAGCTGTAAATCCCTCTAGCAACCTCACAGTTGAGCAGAGGGTCTATTACTGACTGGTATAATAATATGTATTGGTTTCACGGTTAAATACTAGGATGAAAATATTTTTCATATTCAGTAAAATTGGAGAGAATGGAATAGTATGGAGAAACTCAGACAAAAAAGTATCCCTAATCCCATTTCCTAGGGATGTCACCATGGGCATTTTCTAGTGTTTTCCCATGACTCACTCTATCTGTCTATTAATCTGTCCATCTCTGATTTTTTAAACAAAAACCTTCCTTATCATTATAACATACATATCTCTCTAAATATTAAATACTCTTCCATGGTATTATTTTCTTGTAGTTGCATAGTATTCCACGGTAAGAATGAAGAATGGTTTATTTACCCAATCTCATAATATTAGAACCTTTGGTTATTTCCGAGTTAATTTTATTTTCCATTTTATTATAAACAGCCTGAGCATTCTTAGAAATGTGTGCCTCCATGATCATTTTTCTTAGGATGAACTCTGAGCAATGGAAATGTGGAATCAGAATTGTGTCTTTAAAGCGTTGCCAACTGCCAAGCTGTCTTTCAGATACTTTTGATTGTCGTAATCAGAGCGTGCCTCACACTTCCGGTTCTGCCCCTCACTCTGCACTCCTGGCTCCTGCCTACTGAGATTTTCTTGGAGAAGCCAGGCCCCACGGTCAGCCTCGAGGGAAACCCTCGAGGCCAGGACCTGTCGTGTCTGAGCCCCAGCACCCCCAGGAGAATGAGCCAGGGCAGAACTGCGGATGGGGATGGCTCTTGAAATCCTCTGCCCCAGGAGTGTAAACTCTCTTCCTGTGCTCTCTCCTCCAGGTGTTGTCTCCCCTGGCCAAGAACCTCTTCCATCGGGCTATCTCTGAGAGTGGCATGGTCATCAGTCCTGTACTGTACAGGCGCAGTACAAAGGACATAGCTCAGGTAGGGTCGTGCGCTGGATCGCCCCATGCCCTTTGCTGTGCACTGCTGGAGTCTGTAGGGGGTTTTCTTGCCATGGGATCCAGCTGACATCATCAAACAATCTTGGAGGTCAGAGGGCAAGGAGACACTTCACCCAACCTCCCAGTTTTCCCACTGACCAAACTAGGCCAGAGAACAGACCTTGTCAAGATCAGAGAGTGGTCAGGGCAGAGCCGGGCCTCAAACCCTTGACTCTGGACTGCTGGAGCGAACTGTCCTCTGACCATACTTTGCAGGGTGTGTCTAGGTGGGGTGCCAAGCTGGGCTGGGAAGTGGACTGTCCTTGTCTTGTCTGTCTGAGGGTCTGAGTTCTGGAGAGCCCACTTACAGCATGTGGGCCTGGTGTGTTTCCTCTTGGGGGGCCTTGTGACTGGGGCGGGTTCCTGGAGAATTCATGTTTTGATTCATTCAGTGACTCAGCAAATAATTTTGATCTAGCCAGGCATCTAGAAGTTTCCATGCTAATGGTGGAGATAGGTTAATGATGATAGAATCTCACAATTACAACACGTCAGTTGGGATAAGAGCAATAAAGGCTTCCCTGATGTCATAACAGAATATAAAAGGAGTACTTAGTCTAGTGTGTAGGGAGGGTTATCAGGAAAGGCTTTCTGAAAAACAGATCACTGAGTGGAGATCAGAAGGATGAATGGTCATTTATTTGGTGAGAAAAGAATATTCTGGGAAGAGGGAACACCATGTGTAAATGTCCTGTGGCGGTAGGAAGTGTCCCAGGTGAGACAGGGAGAATGGCTGATGTGGCCAGAGCAGGACACGCAGAGGGAACCTGGCGTGAGCTGCGGATGGGGACATTGGGAGGGGCCCTGCTGCACGGACCCTGGGGAGGAGCTGTCTTTATCCAGAGACTTAGGAAGCCAAGGAAAAGTGAGCAACAGGAGGCTCTCTGAGGAGTGCCCACTGGCGCCAGTGATGTGGCACGTTTTGGTAGGGTTTTGAGACTTGGTTTCGTGGATTGGTGAGGACAGCAGCCAGACACTGTGTGGAGCTCTGGGGAGCCCTGCGCGCTCCTCGAGGCCCCACCGTCATGGCGCATGGCTTCTCTCCCTCTGCACCTTTCCTTCTGGCTGCCCTCTGCCAGTGGCCTGCCTGAGGCCAAATGGCTAGAAAGTGGACACGCTGAGATTTGAAACCAGACAGTGTGATCCTGGATGTCATGCTCCTAAGCCCCACCCCATGCTGCCTCTCTTTAGACATTCAGCTTTGAGATCATTAACCCATTTTACCGGAAATAAGGTAACAAAGACAGGTTCATAGTGGGCGTGACTGGGACCCAGACCCGCCTTGTCTCCAGTATTGTCTGCTGCCCCTGCTGCCTTAGAGGTTGGGACAGAGCAGCTCTTTATTGACTGAGGGAAGGGACGTGGCTCTTGAATTCTGCTGTCACCTGTCATCTTTGCAGCAAATTGCTTTCTTTGCTGGGTGTAAAACTACCACCTCAGCTGCCATTGTTCACTGCCTGCGCCAGAAGACGGAGGATGAGCTCCTGGAGACGTCACTGAAGATGGTAAGTGTGTCCATTCTGTGGCCTTACAAGCTTTGGCCCCAGGAGTCATCACCCCAGCTGTCCCCTGGAACAGGGTCTCGCCTCCCTCCCAGGACCAAGTCAGCCTCTGGATCTGGATGGAGAATCTCTTTTTTTTTCTTTTGTATCATGAAGTGTCTCAAACATTAGCAAAGTCAAAAAACAACATAAGGAACAAATTATGTAATAATCCCCAAGCTCTACGAAAACCTACTATTTTGCCATTCCTATTTTCAGACATATTTTTAAGAAATTAAGCATTATATATTCCCAAAGGTAACTGCCATCCTGAATTGCGAGGGTGGGGTGATTAAGAACAAAGATTTCCAGAAAGGTTGTCATAATTTAATCCTCATTAATTTAGAAACTGACTCAGTTATAACTGAGTGGTGGCCCAATTTTCTAGATTTTCTGAGACTGCCTCAATTATGACTCTAGAATACCCATCCATCCATCCATTCACCCATCTGACCAACCATCCGTTCATCCATTTATCCATCCATCCATCCATCTTCTCATTAGCCACGTATCCACCCACCGATCTAACCACCTCACCAATATCCTCTCATCCATCCAATATGCATCCATCCATAATGTTCATTTATCTATTGTTAGTCATCTATGTATTGTCCAGCCATCATATATTTCTTCATCATCCATCCTTCTAAAATCAAATACCTGCCAGTTAACATTCATTTATTCACTTTTCCACCCACTTCACCCATACTCCATGTATTGGCCAACCCCATCCATCCATCCATGCTAAGTGTATGACGCAGTACCAGGGAGGGTGATGCAGACACGAATAGGATATAGTCCCTGCTCATAAGTTCTTATCCAAGGAGAAACACACCCATACACGCTGTGGGTTAAGTGTGGTGGGAGCACAAAGAGGGGATTCATTCATCATAGTAACCAAGAAGGTTACACCTGAGGATTGCTGGGTGCCTGTGGCACTGTGTCATCACAGGGGCAGGCACCCAGAGAATACAGCATGAAGGCTCGACAGGAGCTATTCTCTCAGGGTGGGGGTGGGGGTTTTGAATGTGAGCTCGGCATAGCCTGCACCCCTGCACTGTCTTGTCCACGGGTCCTGAGGACTCCTGGGCCCCCAGGGACAGGGCTCGAGCATTGGACTGCTGTTTCCATGGGCTGACTACAGTGTGGCCTTGGGGCTTGAATCCTGGTTTCTCAGATAAGGTGACCAAAGCATTTGAAGCATAAAAACACAACAGTTTTCTGATGCCTGGTAAGAGGCAATTGATTTCAGCAACTCTTCATGTGGCTCAAGAAGACCCACCTTATAAGGGGAGAGCTGGTGACTTTGAGAAAACCCAAAGGACCTAAGACACATACTGTCTTTCTGAGATTTTCTGAGATGATGGGGAAATGTCTCTGTGATTATCCACTTTCCCCAAACACACACACGTGCATGCAGGCACACACACCCACATGCACCCCTGGCTGGTAGGACTATGACCTTTCATAGAGGCACCCCAGCTGGTCCCTTGCTGCCTACTGCTAAGACCTGTTAGCTACAGGGTAACATCACAGTCAGTGCAATCTTAGTGAACACGGCAAAGAGAAGTGTGGAGTGTGGTGAATTTCAGTGAGCTTCTCTGTAAGTCATGACTTTCCAATGCCAGATGAGGAAATGTATCTCAAAGTACCTTGAGCAGAGAAAGAAATGTAACAGAATTTTCAGGTACCTAATTGAAAACGATAGTTCAGGAGTATGTGGCTTCAGGCATGGCTGGATCCAGATACACATACAGAATCATGAAGGATCTGTCACTATCCCTCAGTTTTTTAACCTCTCAGTATTGTCTTCACTCTTGGGCAGGTTTTTCCACCAGGAAGGTTAAAGACAACAGCAGCATTCTAGACCTACAGGCCTGCAAACCCTGTCACAGTAATCCCAGCAAAAGGTTTGGGGTAACTCTATTGGACTGACATGGGCATGTGCCCATTTCTGAAGTGAACCCTCGGGTCTGGGAGGTAGGGCACCCCAGGTCACAAATAGATGCCTGGATTCATGGAGTTAGAGTGGGAAAGAGGGGGATCCCCCAAAGGAAAATTGGGGTATTGTTGCCTGTGAGAGCAAGACAAGGAACTGGAGGAAGGCAGGGCAGGCCCAAGCACCACCGCCCTCTCGGGAGCTCCCTCCCCTCCCTCGCCTCGCTCCTCTGCCAGGCCTGCCCACTTCCTCTCGGCCCCGCCAGGGTGGCACCAGGAGAGAGAACTTGACCCCTTTGGCACGCAGGTCACAAGGATCAGCTTTTCTCCCAGAAGCCTTCTCACCCGTATCCTCTGCCTTTGTCTTCACAGAAATTCTTCTCTGTTGATTTTCTCGGAGACCCCAGAGAGGTAAGGACCTCTGATTTCTTGATTACAGGTTGTAAGTCTTCACACCTTTAAAGTCCACTTTTAAGTCAAGCATGAATGAAAGAATTCTCTCTTGTGGACTCACAGTGACCCCTGACGTCATGTCACGGAGGCCTGGAGGCGGGCATGTAACTGACCTGGGTAACGCAGCCCGGAGGCCCGGGGAAGGCCTGAACCTGTTCCCGTGACGCCCTGTCCAGGGCTCCCAGTCATCAACTCTGTGTTCCCTGGGCTCAGACTTCCCCACTCCCCACTTTTTATTTACACTTCCTGCTCCCAAAACTTCCCCTGAGGGAGAAGCTGGACTGGAAACTTCCACAATGGGGCGGTGGAGGAAACTGGGCGAGGAGCTCCTTCGGGAGCCTTCAGTGAGGAGCCCCGCTCTTCTCCCGGGAGGCTGCAGGGTTGCTTGGCTTCGCGAGCTGTGCTGCTTGTAGGACCATCTGGGAGGGAGCCATGAATCGCAGTCCTGAGGACACCACCCTCCTCCCAGCCACAAGCACACTGCCGTGGCGGCCTCCTCCCCTCCCTCTCCTCCCCTCCTGCCTCCCTGCTGTTTCCAGGTTCCCATTGCATTACCTCTGCAACATCTCATAGTGCCGGCCTCTCCGCTCTCTCCCTGGGGATCGCAGTACTTAACCTTAAAAGGTGTTGTGATGATTAAATGAGATTCAGTCAGTCTTTTGCGAAGACTTAATTAACACTTACTTTGTGCCAGGACCTAATTTAGGAGCTGGGGCTATAGCGGTGAAACAGGCAAACCAGATACAATCCCCTGCCCTGTTGGAGTTAGGGAAGGGCGCTGTAAACAAAGAAAGTACGGGATGTGTTCGATGGTGCTCAGAGTTATGAAGAAAATGTAGTGGGAAATGGGGATAGAATTTGCCAGTGGTTTGGACTTACACGGGGTCAGGGAATGGTTCAGTGAGAAGGTGACATTTGAGCCACGTTCTGCAAGAGGCCAGGAAGCCAACTGTCAGGAAAACGGGAGGAAGAATGTTCCAGGCAGAGGGAACAGCAACCGCAAAAGCCCTGAGGCAGGAGGCCAGCGTGGCTGGAGAGGAGAGAGAGCAGAGAGAACAGGCTTAAAGATACAGAAGAAAAGGGAGGTGGTGGGGGTGGCCCTTTACAGGACTTGATTTTGCTTCCAAGTGTGATGGGAGGTATCAGGAGGGTTTTGAACAGAGGAGTGGCATGACCTTGGGTTTTAAGGATTCATCAGTTGCCGCGCTGAAATCCAGGGTAGGGAAGGCAGGGCAGGCGCAGGGGCAGCAGCTGGGGGCCACTGCGCCACAATCATCCAGGCGGGGTCTTGCTCCCCCACAATGAGGCCCATAGCAGAGGGGTGGTGAGATCAGGATGGCATCTGGTTATTTTTAAAGTAATGGCTGACAGGATTTGCTAGTGGGCAGGCTGTGGGGTGTCAGAAAGAAGCCGTGAGACATGCCCCTGGGTGTTTTACCTGAGCAGGGCAATGCAGAGGCCCGCACAGGGGGCCCGCACGGGGGGCAGCGTTCGCACCCACTCTGGCCAACAGCAGTTACTCTGTCTCTCACTGCTGCTGGGGTCAGTCGGCACCTCCCGGACACCGCCCCAGTCAGATCCGACCCCCGTTGTCTCCCAGACTCTTACTATCTTCCTCCTTTCCTCTCCTTTCCTGCCTCCTTCCATGCCCCATGGGGCTACCAGATTTACCCTTGTAAATATCACTTGGCATATCACCACCTCCTTAAAAGGCCGACCTTCCTTACAAGACAAATCCCCTTGCCTCCATGGACTTAACTCCTTCAAATCATACCCGAATGGCTGTGAGGCGCTGGGCCCTGCAGAGGTGCGCTGCGCTGTCCGGCCCCCTCTCCACTCCACACCCCACAGCGTTCCTGCAAGCCCAGGAGCTTCCTGGGATCAGCGCTGTGCAGTGACACCTCTGTCACTTTGGTCATGCCGTTCTCACTGTCTGGAGCACCATTCGTTCTCCAGAGCCCTCTGAACTGAGCAGCCTTTTGAAGACAGGAGTGGTGGCCCAGAGGTCTTTTCCCCTGATGTCAGCCCCACTGCATTCGGATTTGCTCCCTTGTCCTGCCGAGTCAGATGCCCTTTGCAGAACTGCTGTAGCAGCCAGAACTGGCCTGTCATTCATTGGCTCTTGACAAGCAGACGCAGGTCCCAGGAGCCACAGGGCCTCACAGCCTGGGGGTTATCCAGGTCCACTTGCCATCAGTGGGGAACACGGCCCTTTGGGCTGGTGTGTATGTGAGGGGTTTGCAGTATCACTGCTGATGGACTACAGCTAATGCTTATCGAGCCCTTCCCAGGTACCTGGGGCTGTGCTGAGCGTTCTGCATTGTTCAGTCATTTAATTCCCATGACAGCCCATCTTATAGATGAGGCAACTGAGGTGCAAGCAGGTGAAATTACTTTCCCAAGTTACCAGCTAGTAAGTGGCAGTCAGGTTTCAAAGGCAGATAGTATTTGCTAATTCAAAGTTCATGGTGACTTCATAGCACTTAGCAACCAGGAATAACTGGAATGGACCGTGGATAGACAGCTGCACATAGATATGCATACACTTCAAATTGAGATATATACATATATGTTTTATACAAGTATATATAAAAATATGTAAATATGTACATATTTCCATACTTAAATACATGTGTACGTATGCCAATTTGAATGAAGATTTGCACCCACTCACCCCCAACCATTCTACTGTCTTCTGCCCTCTGGGGCCACACAGCCTTAGCCCCTTTTGTCAGGACCCAAAGTTCTTTGGCCGCTGCCCATGGCCACGCAGGTCTGTGGTGCTGGCCTTGTGCTCAGGCGGGCGGGGATGGGACTTGGGTGAGGCCTGGAGAAGGAAGCCCAGACAGCCCCCGCCTTCCCCCAGAGCTGCCTCCTCCTGCCCACGGTGGTTGACGGTGTGCTGCTCCCAAAGACGCCGGAGGAGCTTCTGGCCGAGAAGAAATTCAACGCCATTCCCTACATCATCGGCATCAACAAGCAAGAGTTTGGCTGGCTTCTTCCCACGGTGAGCGGGTGCGGGTTCCTTAGACCTGCTGCCCCTGCCCACTCTGGTCTCCTTCTCCAGACCCCCGCGGAGGCCGGGACAGCTGTCCCCTTCGCGCAAGTTGACATTACTGTGGAGACCGTCTCTGGGATGGGCCAGCCGTCCCCTGGGTGGTGGGAACCCAGGCCAAGAGTGCTGAAATGTTGGTGCCGGGGGCCCTGCAGAGATAATCTTTGGGCAGATGGGGAAACTGAGGTGCCCTCTCCACAGACCCCACACTTGCTGCTACTATCTAACTGGAAACACTGGCACTTCCTTCCTCCGGAGTTGAAATCGACTTCTAAAGGTCTGGAGGGCTTGCCCTTCTGTCCAAGGTAAACAAAGCTGGCCACTGGTTGAAGTGGTTTCAGTCACACTGTCAGTTGGGAGACGCAGTCACAGTCGGGAGAAGAGACCAGTGTGCATTGAACTCAAGTCCCCGAAACAACAGGCTGGAGGCCTTCACAGGCTGGGGTGTGTTAAGGGGACTGCAGGGTGTGAGGGGCTTGTCCCTGTGCATGGGCCACCTGGATTTGTTAAGTGGCTCAATTTGGAGGAGAAACACACTTCTGTCTTTATGACAGGCGGCAGGGGTACTCGTTGAAGCAAGACGCCCACTGATGTCAGACATTTACCCTCCCAAGGGAGGAGGAGAGAGTGAGGTGTCTCCTGAACACTGGCACTTCAAGGAGATGGCGCTCAGGCCCTGAGGAAACGGTTCTGGTGGCAGATTTACATCTCAAAGGGCAGAGACAGGATACATAATTGCAGGCTTTCTAAAGTAGCTGCTCTGAGAGGGCCTTTAGGGACCTATCTGCCTGTTTGCAGGTTTTGGCTAGAACAAACAGTAAATCCTCCTGGCAGGTATTTTTAAGGGGGTCTGGGGTCATCCTAGGGGTCCAGCCTTAAGCTTCTAGAAGCTATGCTAGAATGTGCTCAAGTCTCCTGGTGCAGAGGTTTGGGTGGAGTTACGCGTAGGGCTCTGTAGTTCTCCCTCCAGCACAGTTCCAGGCATTACACTGAAGTGGCAGAGCCACAGGGGGCATTTGTGAGGCCTGTGTCAGCTGCCCCAGAGCCCTCCGCTTCAGCACCAGCCTGGCTGAAACCTTCCTCTCTGTCAGGATGACCAGTGTGGGGGCTGTAGCCTAATCTGTACATAAATTCATGTTGCAAAGCACTGGGACAGCTTCTCTTAATGTTTACTTTGTCCTCTTTGCACTCCTTGAGTTTCTGGATATGGTAAGTTCATTTGATTCATTGATTTTGTCCAATTGGTCAAAGACCTGCGCTCGTGAAGATGTGGCAAAGTGACCATCAGCCCTCATGGGCTTGCTTGCTCGGTCATTGTGGTTCTTCTCACTAATTCCCAGTGATCACAGCTGCTTGACCTTCGTTTTAACAGCTAATGGGCTACCCGCTCTCCGAAGACAAGCTGGACCAGGACACAGCCGCATCCCTCCTGTGGAACTCTTACCCCCTTGTTGTAAGGAATCATGGGAACTGGCTGAGACGCAAAGAGGGGCAGGGTCTTATCCCAAATTGCAGAGCAATTAACAGGCAGAATGAAGCCTGGGGCTGGATGGGTCTGCCCCCATCTTTCTCCGTTCCCACCTTCCGTTGGGGGGGCAGGGGGTAGGGAGTGCCCGGGTGGAGAGGTTCACCGCTCACACCAGCCTTCCTCCCTGGCTGGAGAAGCTGTGTCGTTCCCCAGGGGGTCGGTGGTCCCTTTCACTGTTGCTCCATTTCAGAACATCCCTAAGGAGCTCATTCCAGTGGCCATTGAGAAGTATTTAGGAAGGACAGATGACCCTGTCAAAAAGAAAGACCTGTTCCTGGACTTGATGGGAGATGGGATATTTGGTGTCCCATCTGTGATTGTGGCCCGTTTCTGCAGAGGTGAGTCAGGAGAGGGACACGAACTCTGTCAGCCTCACTCTCTGTCTTGTCAGCGCCTCCATATAGACATATATGTGGGAACTGCCAAGGGTCAGGCCTCCAAGGCCAATTCCATAGGACCTGGGGTGGAACACTGTCTCATTTTGGTTTCCGCCAGAAGCCAACTCTGAGATAGGATCCAAGTGCAAGTAGATTATTTCAAGGTGATCCCAGAAAACACCAGTAGAGGAGTGGAGAAGTGACATGGAAAAGAGAAGGTAGCCAATCAGTGCTGCCCTGCAGAGTATCTGCTGTGGACACCTGGATCTGGAGAAGGGAACCAGCAAGGACATGTCTCAGGGGTCCCCCATGAGAGCATCAAGGAAACTGGAGTACTTATCCTTCAGTTTCCATGAGTCATTGGTTGAAGGCTGTTGCCAGGGGGTTGCTAATTCCCTGGAGCTCTGACCTGCTGCACCTGGGGCAGAATGATCTCAGGTGGCTAAAGGTGTCAGGCAAAGGTTTCAGATGCCAGAGCGGGAAGTCAGGCTGGCATGCCCAGAAGCAGGGGATATGGTGAGGCACCAACAGCATCTGCCACACGGGCTCCTCTCCTGAAGTTACTGTGATCCATGGTGCTGGAGGGCAAATCTTAAGAAGATGTGTCTTGGAAGGTCTCCAAAATCAGAGCTGGCTGCAAACTAGTTTGTTAACTAGCAGAGCTGGGGTTAGAGTGAAGTCAAGATGGGATCAGGAGGGTGGTCTGAGATCAAGAAAGCCAGAAGAAGTGAGCAGTGGGAGGTCCGGGGACAGCGGTCTAGAGAAGGTCAATGTCTGCAGCCGGCTCCTGTCCGTCCTGCTCGTTGCTGGGTCCACCACGGGACCTTCCGACACTGATGCAAGGCGGTGTGGGTGGAGTGTGAGGTCAGGCCTGGATGAGCTCAGCTGGAAAGGTGGCCCTTCTGGGTACCTTCTGAGGGCCTCACAGGACCCTTCCTTTCCTAGAAGCTCTCCTTTACCTAGTCTGCAAGCCAGGAAATGGTTCTTTGGGCCAGACAGACCTCTCTCTAACCATGCTGCAGGGGTTTTAAGATTGAGACTTTACATGCATGATAAAAAGTAGCTATAGCTGCCCTGCCATGTCCCCAAGCACTCAATACAGTGATGTCCAGGTGCCAACTATGCTGCCTCCCCCTGGGGGTCCTGATGAGACTCGCTAGCCAGGGGCTGCCTGGGGTCAAGTCTGTGCTTTCATAAACTTGGTCTTGCCTTTTGACATGTGTCTGATTTGTAGCAGGCATTTTTTTCTACATCACCTGCTGGTCCCAGCCATCCTGGACTTGTGTTTTTAATCTGATATCTCATGACATAGAGTCCAGGGTCTTTTTCCAGGACTACACAGATTTTTATCAAAATTATTCTTTCAGTTTATTTTTGTTACTTTTTGATTAAAAAAATAACTTTTCTGAATATAAAATTCATATTGTAGAAAGTTTTGAAAGCATGGGAAATTTGAAGGAAACACTACCTTCACTTGGAAGTGTCTGCCATAAATTATTGGTCTATTTTCTTCTAATGATCTTTCAACGTCTTACATATAATTAAAAAATCAACTTTATGTCTTTTGCTTCTATAAACTGTATTATAGGAATTTCCTCAACACCAATAAAAACTCATCAAAAAAACATCCATTATTTCGTGGAATGATGCATCACAATTTTCTTTCACATTCCTGTGCTGTTGGATATTTCGTCTGGCTGCTCATATTTTGATGCTACAGAAAACATGCTCAGCCTTCTGTGCATGAATCTTTAGCCAAGTCCCTCATCATTTCCTTAGGATTGGTTATTAGAAATGAAGTTACCAGGCTGGGCCATCGGAACATTTTAAAGTTCTTGATTCATACAGTGCATTTGGTTTTCAGTGTTTAAGAGTGGGATTTCTTAATTCTCTCACTTGGGATACACAGATTAAAAAACAAAAACTGCTGCCAATTTCATAAGCTCTTCCTCGCAAAAAAAAAAATGACGTTTTAAATTGTGTATTTTTGATTACTCTCTGTCCCGCTCTGCTTCTCTTATTCCTAATTGTTGTTATTTAATCTGTGCCCTACTTTCCTTTGAAAAATTGTGTTGTGATTGTAGGGATTTTGTAAATCTCAGTGGTTTAAGGCAGAAAGTTAAAAGAAGTGAGAGAGAAAGAGCTCTGTCTTGGGAAGCATGCGACTACAAACTCTCATTCACAGTAGGTCTTTCCTCGGTGGTTGGGTTCTGAGTTCCTTTCAAAAACTTTTGAGCAGCAGAGGCAGTTATGCTCCCTCTGTTGGGTGAGCTCCACTTGACCTTGAACAATACCTCTTGCAAAATCAGGGGTGGGGAAGGTCACTAAATAAATGCTCTACCTCCTCGTGTCAGGATGGCATATATTGTTTAGCTATTTTGTGACTGAATACTTAATGACATGAAGAAATTTCAGTCATTACAAAATAACATATACAGTATTACCCCAATTTTATATACATAAAAGGGATCTGTGCTAAAATATTAATAGAAGTTTCTCTGGTGGGATTATATGTGATCTTTTTGTTCATTTTTCTTGTTTCTGCATTTTCCAGATTTGCTACTCTACCTAAGGGGGGGAAGTCACAAAATTTCCCCACCAGCCTGACTTGGGGCCAGACCCTTTCCCTACTCTGCTGTGCGTGGCATTCTTCCTGGTGCAAAGCCCTGAGCTCCCGGGCCAGTGGCCCACCAGTGAGGCCGAAGGAGCAGGGCCAGGCAGGTCTGAGGAAGCTAGAAGACTGACACCTTCTGTGGGGGAAGGAGAGGGGCTGGTGTGCACAGGGGCAGGGGAGCAGAGGAGGGGCAGCCTTGTCCTTCCTTGGCATCTCTTCCACCATGGCCACCTTAGCCTTCCCTGGGCCCTGCAGGAAACGAGATATGTGAGGTGACAGAGAAATCAGAAATGCTGAGCTTGCAGCTTCCTGAGACCCCGACACAAATTTCCCCACTGTGCACATTTGTATGTAGATTTCCTTGCTTTCAGACCAGCAACTTGGATTTGCTTCTCTCCTCTTAGAATAGGTGAGAAAAATACTCAAAACACTCAAAATTGAGCAAAATAGAAGACATCTATTGTGCTACAGATATTTTCCAAAGGAATTAAAATGAGCCTGTTATCAATGAGCTACAGTAGTGTAAACAGTGAGCATATAGTTGTTCTTGTGTTTGAACACATCAGCAGGCAAAGGGGTGAATTGACTCAGTGCCCCAAAATGATGGTATTTTGAATGGATTTACCCAAAGATTTAACATTCATTTAACAGGGGTTCCTGCAGGGCCACACAGCATTCAGCACACGGCACTCACAAAGGGCAGCTGCTGTGAATGTTGTATATCAGGACCCAGGCGTGCCACCAATTCCTTGAGTGCTTGGAACCCCTGGGGACCTTGGTACCATGCAGCTGTGCATCTGGTGAAATGAACTGTGCAGGAATCATGTCTTTTCAGATGTCGGACTCCCCACCTACATGTATGAGTTCCAGTATCGCCCAAGCTTCTCATCAGACATGAAACCTGAGAAGGTGACAGGGGACCATGGGGATGAACTCTTCTCAGTCTTCGGGGCCCCATTTTTGAAAGGTGATGACCCTTTGGTGACTACAAACTTGGAGTTCAGAGATTTGGGTTCAAGTCTTGAGGTTGGGTGGCCCTGGGCAAGTTCCTCCTCTCTAGGTCTTAGTTTCCCAAATTCAAACCATAGTAGATTTGAACTACAGAGATTGCCAGTCTTTCTCCTGCTGTGACGTGTGTGTTAGAGGACATGCATCCATGTATTCTAAGGACCTGGGCCTGGGCATCGACAAGAGGACAGGTGGTGGGTCACCTGCAGGGCCCCTCAGGGGCTAGGATGCCACCACTCACTTCCCACTCCCAAGAGCATGTCAGAGTGTGAGGGAGGGTACAGTGAGAATCGGGGCTGATGTGTGTCAGTCTGTCTAAAACCCCTATCTTTTTTAACTTAATATATTTAACTGTACAATATTTGAAAGGAACCCTTTCACAAATGTCTCCAATGCCTGAACTCCCAGCAGTTAAGACGACTTGCATGTGACCCACCTCAGGGCTGTTCTGTGCACCAGTGCCCTTGGGCATTTCCCGGTTGGTGACTCCTCAGGGCCACTGCTGGGTTATTTTTTGGATTCTATGAAAATGTGGGTGGGTGAAGGAGATTCAGACCAGATTCAGCAGAGAGCATTTCCAAGGTGCGGCTGCTGTTGAGGGAACCCCAGGCTGTGGGATTGGCCCCGAAGAGGAGGTGGGCGTGTGGGCACCCAAAACAAAGACAGCCAGCGTATGGTTGGCTGTAGGCCCTCACCGAGCCCTAGATCGGTAACTCGCAAGCTTGAAGTGCACATAAGTCACCCAGGAGCTTGTTAAAATGTAGGCTTCGACTCAGTAGGTCTGGATTAGGGGCTCAGGTTCTGAGTGTCTAACAAGCTCTCAAGGGCTGCCGTGGGCCCATAAGCTGCACTTTGAGTAGCAAAGGCTTTTCTCCTTCCCCACAGGGAATGTGTCAGAAGAGGAGACCAAATTGAGTAAGACGGTGATGAAATTGTGGGCCAACTTTGCTCGGAATGGGTGAGCCTGGTGGCAAAGATGGAGCAGGGCTGGGGAGGGCATGTCTGCTGGGAAGGGGCAGCTTCTACCGCTGGACGATCCCCTGGCCCTGTGCCCTCCAGCAGCGAGAGCTCCCTGCAAGTGGACCCACTGCCCGGGATTTCATGAGCTCCCTGCCTCTGGAGGCATCTGAGCCTCTCTCTTGGCGGAGATGAGGCCAAGGGTCCTGCATATCTCAGGGCTGTTGGGATCACACAGTAACTTGGGGGAATTTTTATTTGATTCTTTTTCCAGGAACCCCAATGGGGAAGGACTGCCCCACTGGCCGGTGTATGACCAGAATGAAGGGTACCTGCAGATTGGCGTCCCCATTCAGGCAGCCCAGAAGCTCAAAGACGAGGAAGTGGCTTTCTGGACGGATCTCCGGGCCAAGTCGTCAGCGAGGGAGCCACTCCAGACAGAACACATTGAGCTGTGAATGGGCCGCCCAGCCAGATTTGGGGGCCCAGGGGAGCCCAGATAGGGGCACTCTCCAGAAGGCGCTTATGCCCCAAAGGGGCATTTTATTCTAGAGGCTGGGGGATTGTCTGGTAGAGGAGGACAGAGGCCAGGTTGGGGGAATTTCTACACCTGTGGCTTCAATTTTGGGAATAAATTTTCTTTTGGAGACCAAGTCAGTATTATGTCTTGAGCAGGAGATAAATGCATCCTCCCCAGAGAGAGAAGGGTGAACAGGGAGGGCACCTTGGCAGGAAGTTGCCTCTGGTGGTGATGGTTCGGCCCATGGGGCTGCTTGGGGGGACTCTGCCTCGGCTCCATGGCTCTGGACCCCAACAACTTCCAGCAGCAGGATGTGGGGTGGCCAGTGCACAGTGACCCTGGGGTACTTTGTATGGCCCTTCCTGAGTCTCTGTAGGCCTACAATTCTTTCTTCAACATCCGTGGCATCTTCCTGGGTCCTCCCTGAAGCCATCTCTGCCAACAGCTCTTCTGAGCCCCTTTTGCAACCTGGACCACTTCAGGCCCCAGCAGCCATCACCTTGATGTGAGTCCCCAAGGTGCCACCCCAAAACTACCTCTGTCCAAATCCCAGGGGTGACGTCTGGCTTCAGTCGGGATGTACTAGCTCTAAGGAGGGTCGCCTCTACCCTAGCAACAAGGAAAAGCAGGATTGTCCTCAAAATCATGACTTTCATTGAACGCCCTGAAGAGCTGAGGTTGCAAGGTGAACAGTTAGCCTGGAATCTCACGGAAGATCAGCATTTGGTGGGAAGATGGGGTGTGAATGCTGGCTTACCCTCTGCCTACAGGCAGAAGCTGGAGTCACCATCCATGGGAAGAGAATCACCCAGAACATTCTAATCAAGTGCTATAGGGCAAGAGCATAAAATCCATGGGAGAAAGGCTCTCCATGGACCTCCATTAGGGACTCATGAGAGAGACTGGGAGCAGGTGGAAAGCCTGGCTCTGGGGTGCAGGCCTGAAGTCCTGCTCAGAAGCTTCTCCCTTAAGGAACAAAATCCCTAAGCCACTGAGGAAAGGGCAGCAAGCCCACCTCCCTCAGGGCCCTGGGGAAGACCCACTGAGACTGAGGGAAAAATTAAAAACCCTCTTCTCCTGGGAGAGAGACAGGAAGCTGTTCTGGGTCCTGCTGTTCACTGCTGGGGACAGGCAGGGTCACTGAGAAAGCCCCCCACCTCCACGACAAAGGGACACAGGGCCTGCCTCGGTGTGAGGCTAGACCTCATCTCCTGACTCAATTAACTCAGCCCCCCAACACACACACACATACACACACACACACACACACACACACACACAATCCAACAGAAGAGGTGTTTCCTATTGCCTGTCATCAACACCATTTACTTCAGTTTCTGCTCTTCTGCACCTGCTGCAGAGGGACACTGGGGATCCCTCATCCCAAACTGCAGACACACAAAAAGCAAGAATACATGAGTCTTCATGCAGATGCACCGAATACCAGTCACGGAGGTCCCGCATGGTGGCTCGGGGTTGGTCCTTGTGGAGCGGTCCCCAGGACAAGGATCGAGTGCGGTGTGTATCTGGGAGGTGATCTCAGGAAGCGCAGGGAGAGGAGAGGAGGGATGAGGAAGGGAAAGCAGCGGTGCAGGGTGTGTTGTAAGCAGGGTTCCTCAGTGGACAACTTGGGTTCAGTCCCAGTGGGGACCAAGAGGAGGTGGCATGAAACAGCCTCAGAGGGTTCCCCCCTGCCCAGAGGAGCCAGGAGGTTGAGAATTTTACTCTCATTTACGCAGGGCTTCTCTTCTCAGCAACCTGAGTGGCAACCAGGAGAAAGCCCTCAGGCATGGCCACCTGCCGCCTGCAGAGGGGAGCCACCTGTGCTTGGGAGCAGAGCGCAGGGAGCAGCTATGAGCAGGGTGTCCCTCTACATACGGACCAAAGGAGGCTCAGGGAGGGGAAGGAACAGGCCTGCAGTTACCAGACACAGCACGGGCCGTGCGGAGACCTCCTTGCCCCTAAGCCGGGGGGCTTTCAACCACGCTGCCTGGCCACCCGCAGGTTGGCACCCTCCCTCAGGGATGGCACTTGGCCTCTTGGCCATGCTCTCTATTGCCTGTCCCTCTGTGTCTGCCTGCAGCTGTGTCGCCTCCACACAGCTCCAGGGACAAGACTGACTCCATCAAACACACTCCCCCCGTTCCGGGCAGCTGTGAGAGGCCTGGAGCTTTGAAAATGCCATCAATGGATTTCCCTTGAAAAATCATGACTACACGTTGTGGGGGAATGGTGACGTGAGCTGGAGCCACTTGTAGACAAAGTGAGGACCTAAAATGGACACAGGCCAAGCAGCAAAAGAAAGACTGGAGATAAGAAAAGGCAGAAGGATTAGGAGAGTGAAAGCAGACCTCTCTGGGTCTGCCCTCACCCAGCTCTCCAGGGTACTCTGTCCTTTCTTTTTGACCCTAAATCTCCAAATAAACTCTTAATGTGCAACGGCGAAGGAAAAAAAAAAGTGAGAACCTGCAAAGGCTGAAAGAAATCCAGTAGATGAGAGGCTCCCTACCCTGGCTACCTGTTAAAATCACCTGAGCAGCTTTTTCAAAAATGCTATGATCCCTCTGGCCTGGGGAGGGGCCTGGGCATCTGGATTTTTTAAAAGCTCCCCTTGTTTAGGCGGTTTGCAGCCGGGGTTGAGAACCACCTATGGGGTCTGTGAGCTCCCGAGAGCGGAGGGTCTTTCTACAGGGCTTTGTATCTGCAGGGCCCGGGGCTGAGTCCGTGCTGAACATACGCATGGATGGGCGGCTGAAAGATGAGCGAGTGAGTAATGGAGTGGTTCTGCGGGTCCCTGGGGATTGCAAAAAATGTAGGCCCACTCCGGATTCCGTCAGTGACTGGGGGCGCTTGTTGTAAGACTGCAAGAAGCAAGAAGGAGAGCAGAGAGTCTACCGGGCCTTGAGCAGACAGGAATTCTGTCTGGTAATGAACGTGAGGAAGCTATAGCGATGGAGGCGTTTGGCCAATTCCCCTGCACCGGTGCTGTTATACACTGAGTTATAAGAAACATTGTCAGGTGGCAAATATATGTGTCCCAGGAGTATCTGGTCTTCATCCACAGTCCCGAAGACACTTCAGAGCCTTAAAGGTGGTGGTGTCTTGTTGTGTTAATGAGACATTTGGACCCCCACCCAAGGGTGGGGGATAGAGTTGAATCAGCCACTAGCTAGCGAGGAGTTGTCAATCATGACTATGCAGTGAAGCCCCCCAAAAAACCCACGAAGGGAGGATATCTCCCGTTTGCATCCTGCTTCTCTGGTGGAGAGAGCGTCCACGCTAGGGAACAAGAAAGCTTCCACGTGAGTTTCCACATGCCACCGAGCCAGGCCCCAAGCTCCACGAGGACAGACGCTCCTTTATCTGGGGCCCTGCCCTCTGTCTCTCTTCATCTGCCTGTTAACGTGCATCCTTTGCAGTATCCTTTATTAAACTGGTAAACGAGTGTTTTCCTGAGCTTTGTGAGCCGCTCTATCACGTTAATTGCCCTGAAGGGGGAGGTCGCTGGAACCCCCAATCTGCAGCTGGTTGGTCGGAAGCCCAGGGAACAGCCTGGGGCTTGCGCCTGGAGTCTGGAGTTCCCGGTGGAGGGCAGGTTTGCAGGACGCAGCCCCTAACCTGGGGGATCGGGTGCTGTCTCCGGGCAGATAGCATCAGAATGGAGTTGAGTCCTTGGACACACTGCTGGTGTTCTAGAATTGCTCGGAGTCCTGTGTGGGAAGGCCTCCTCCCTCCCACATGCATTGGAATCAGGTCCAGGAACCCGAAAGGAGTGATTGTGGAACACAGCTGCCCGCCTCTATGGCCTCTCGGCCACCCTGGCTTCTGCTTCCGCTGCTCTAGCCAGTGCCGACTGGGTCTGCTCACTGTAACCTCACTTTCCACTCCGTCCCCTCTCCTGACCTCTGACTTTCTCTGCACGATTTCAGTGCAAGCATCCTGAGAGAGAAGGCCTATCTGGTTGTGTCAGTCACCCTCCAATTCATACCGCCCAGGACTAGGATATGGCTCCCCTCCCACTAGGTCTTCTTGGCCTGTGTGCCTGCCCCGGACGGCTCAGCTGTGACCGGGCTAGCGGGGACAGGCAGAGCAGCCTACACCTCACCTCTCAGAAGGGCACCTGCGATGGCAGCCTTCTGAAGCTGACCCTTGTACCTGCAGGCCCAGCTCAGAGCCTCACCTGTGAGCATAGACAGTGAGGGATTGAACGAGAGATGGGCAGGTAACACAGGGTCAGCAAACACGATGGCCCTGCCCATTAGATACAACATCTCGGTCCACACAGACAGGCAAGAGAGGGGACTTCATTTTTCTTTTTAACAATTAAATTTAATTTGCATTTGAGCTCTCCCTGGGCTGGTGATATTTGAGAATCTTTCACCCACTTTCCTGGTTTGTGTCTAAGTTATAGGAGCCTCATTAATGCTGATTCTTGGTTGGGGGATAGGTAGCAATGAAGTCTCAGTATTATCATCTGGCCACATGAATCTCCTGAGGCCTCTAGGTCCCCATCCGGTCCTTAGATGTGGGCTTGGGTTGGCTGCCAAGCTAAGCAGGGGAAGCAAACTTCTTCTGTGTGGGGCCAGATAATAAACACTTTCAGCTTTCAGTGGGACATGTGGTCTCTACTGCAACACTTCAGCTCTGCTATTGTAGCAAGAAAGCAGCCAGAGACAATATGTAAACAAGTAAGTATGGCTGTGTTCCAGTAAGCAGTATTTATATAAATAGTCAGCAAATGAGATTTGGCCTGTGGGTCACAGTTTGCTGACCTCTGCTCTATAGTGTCATACCTCATTTGGGGCCAAAAGGAAAAAATATGCTATTTCACTGAGGCTCAGGCAGCTCTCTGAGGCTGTCTCAGACAGCATGAGCAGGTGAGGTGTGAAGATTCTGCACTGTGGAATGTGCATGGCAGCCCTAGATTTGTGCAGTGCCCAAACTGCACAACTGTATGTGGCAGTCCTGATTTAAATCTGTCTGTCCAGCTACTTTAAGAAGCCATGACTACTTGGGGCTTTGGATTCTCCCTGGGTTTTTCCAGGGTAGAGGTCCAGGTCTGCTCTCGGTTGCCTCAGAGGCCTATCCGGCTGTCTGTGGTGCTCTCCTAAGCTTGGCTTGGGAGAGAAGGAAATAGGGACTTCCATTCTTAGGGATTTCAGCGACACCACATCTTCTCTCCATCTTTCCAGCCCAGGAAATCTACATCTTGATCATCAAGTCTGGCTGTTACATATCTTTCACTCTTGCGAATCTACTTACTTTACTGAGATCTTCCAGGACTCAGACATATCACACTCAAAAGCTAAGAAATGAGTGGCTTTCTGTGTTCTACTCTGACATTAATTATCTAAACAGTAATCAAAACATATCCTAGGCAACTCAATAGCAAATTTGCAGGGACACAGTAAAATACGGGGTGAGGAAGGAGGGGCAGAAAAGAAGCAATAGTTCGTGGCTAGTGTTTCAAAATGGCCCCCACCACTCCTGGACTGAAAGCGTGTCAAGCAAGGGAGAGGCTTCAAGATCTTCACAGCATCAAAAGACCTGGTCAGTGGGTGTGAAGAAGTTCCACCACAGGAGTTCCTTTGTCCTCTAGAGCTGCCGAAGGGGATCCCTGTTGTACCACAAATTGGGGCCCTCCTGCCCCGTGGGGACCCTGCCCATGGATGAAATTTACACTGGGTCCTCACAGACCTGTCAGCCCTGGGCGTTAGGAGGGAGCCTCCTTCCTTTGCTGCCCCCCAGTCTTCCCCCATCCCTGGATGGTGGAGTGGGGGCGGGGGATGGGAGAGGAGACGCCCTTCCAGGGCTCCCGTCTGGTTGTAGCCTTCAATACCCAGCCCTTTGGTGAGAGCTGGTGTTCTCATTTTCCACTCATTTTCCATCATGTGGCCAAAGATACCCAACTGGTGTTCCTGGCCAGCATCTCCTCTTCATCTTTTGACACGCTTGGACAGGAAAGTGGTTATTTTTATTAGGCAGGAGGAATGTCCTACCCGAGGTCACCCAGACCCAGCTGTGCCACCAAGCGGTAACATAGGCCCAGGTGGCTGTTGCAATTCAGTCCTTGTGGCCACCAGCTCATTTGAGTTCATGTGTACATGGGCGCCAGGGATAAAAACAAAGGTCAGTTAGCTGGTGATCAGAGGCTTTGCTGTTAGACTGGGGGCTCCTTGAGGTCAGGACTAAGGCCAGGTTTCATTTCCACGGTTCCCTGGCCAGTGCTTGGCAATGCGATGAGATGGATGAACTAAGAGACGGCTGGCCAGGAAGATCTTTATAAGGTGCAGGTGGACATCAGCTTTTAGTGATCTGTTGATTATAGCTTTGAAGCTTATAATAACAATAACCACTAGGGGTTACTGAATATTTATTACATGTCTTCTTAATAAAGTACTTTTCATATTAATTCAGATAGTCTTCACAGAAACCCTATGAGGTAAATAGTTGACCCCATTGAAGTTCCAAAAAATTAACCCCATGAAGTTCCAAAAAAACTCAACTAGTAAGTGACAGGTAGAACCAGCTACATAATTTTCTGTGCAAAATAAAAACAACCCCTTATTCAGAAAAGTATTAAGGGTTTTCAGATGGAGCTAGCAGAGCATTAAAGCAGCCGTGGAGCCGGGAGCCTTCTGTGAGCAGGGTCTCCTCCCCTCGATGGAGCTGGGATATGAACCTTGGCTGTCTGGCTTCAGAGCTTGAGTCCTTAAGCATAAAGCAACCCTCCCTTCCTACAAATCGTTTAAAACTCCTTATCTGCGCTGGTCCTGATCTCTAACTTACCTGACTCTGGCCAAAGGCACCCATTTGGCTGACAGTTCTTCGCTGCCCTCTTGTGGGCAATATCCGTATAGCTACAGCTCCTTCATACGGAACCAGGAGCTCAACTCAAGGTCAAGATTCCCAGGAACATCCCCAGAGAGTGGTGACTATGTCTGAGCTGTCACATCCAGGGACAGCATTCAGACGGGTCGCTTGGATGTTTCAGCCTCTGGATACTAATCGTGCCGAGGCTTCTTGGGTGGGAGCTTCCTAAATCATATTCCTCCCTCAAACTGAGATTAAATGCCTTGTGGCTCAGGTGGCCTCCCCAGCCTCCAAAACAGAATTCCTCCAGGTCCCAGCACCGCAGAAGTGCTCTGGACTCTATTCACATAGTATCTCTGCAACGGATCTACTGTGTGCCTCCCATCTGGGCTGGTGTAAGACTCCTAACTGGTCTCCCTGTGGCTATTCCCCACCCTACAGAGCCGTAGTGAGCCATCTGAATGGCCACAGTTGTTTCCATCTCTCTCCACACCCTTTGCCATGTGCCTTTGCAGCTCCACTCATTTAGAGTCTGGGCTGGCCTGTCGACTTGTACTGACAGCAGAAGTGATGGTGTGCCTGTTCTGGGCTCAGGCCCCAAACGCCTTGCACATGTCCACTCACATGACTGCCTGTGAAAAGCCCAGACTGACCTGCTGGAGAATGAGACACCACATGCAGGGGAGCCGGCCCGGGGGAGGCTGTCAGCCTCTAGCTGACCCAGCTCACCTGCCAAGAATGTTCCATTGTCATCCCTGGGTCTCACTGAATCCATAGTGAACTTGCCCGAGGCTGAAACCCATTGGTACGACACCCCTGTACTGATTCATGCCTCTGTGCTACCACTTGCTATTCTTGTGACCTGGAATTTCCCTCATGGCCCAGCTCGAGTGCCACCTGCAATGAGGAGCACTCTCTGATATCCCCCAAGGGGGGTGCAGATCAGAGAGTGCTGTGTGTCCTCAGCCAGTATGTGAGATGGGCTTGTCTCGTCATCTCTGTAAACCCAACCATCGGCTGGAGCTGACCATGTGCCAGGTACTCGCCTAGACTCTGGAGGCAGAAATATGCATGAGTAAGTGGATGCTGCCTCCTGCCCCCAGAGGTGCTGGTCTTGAAAGATCACCTCAACAATGATCTTCCTGTGGCAAGTGCAGTGACGGGTGGTTTAGAGAAGGTTTTTTTAAGGGGATGGCATCTTGAGGGACAGAGAAGAGGTAACCGGTTTCAGAGAGATGGGGGAAGGACCAGGGATGTGTCCCCGGGTGTGTTTGTGGGTGCTCGTATGGTGGGATTGGCGCAGAAAGGTGGGCGAGACGAGGAAGGGGACTCTGGGGAGTGTGAATTTGCATTGAAGGCAATGGGGAGACAGGAGGACATCACATCAGCAGGCAGTAGGTGCCCAGTGACTGTTCCCTTATCATCACGCCATCCGCGCTGCCTCCCCCATCACACTGAGCGTGCCTAGAGGACCAGGTTATTCCTTTGTGTTCTCTAGTTCCTGGTCCATAGTAGGACTGGGCACGATTCTGAGCAATGAGTGAACGAATCCATTCAAGATACAGAAATATTGAACCAAACCGACCTTTTCACCCGCTTTTCACTCCTCTGGTTTGGGGGAATGCTGAGGGTTTAAACAGGCTCTGAGACAGGTCAGAGGACAAAGCCCGCAGTCCTCTCGGCTTCCCTGAGGCAAGAGTGCGTGTTGGTGCCATCTAGTGGCCACAGTGCACATGTTCTATTGTAATGAGCTTCCTAAGCAGCTGATGTGCCCTGTCAGGCCAGAGAAGGGGAGAGAGAGCCTGGAATGGGCAGAAATGCTCTGCTCAGCGGACATTCTCACCTGCTCAGCTGATGTAGAGCCAGATCTGTCTGTCCTCACCCTGCAAGACCTGAGTCCCCATAACTTAAAGCCAAGAGAGTAATTGATCTCGGCCCATAGGACACAGAAGTGCTTTTCTATGGCTGCTCATGGTACTTTCCACAATGGCAGATGACAGACTCCAGGGTGAGGAGCCCACAGGAAGGGAGGCAGTGTCCTCCCAATATCCTGTCTTCTTCCTAAGGGAATTCTGATTCTGTCCAGGGCAGCAATGTACCCAGTACAATACTGCCTCCAGACTCCCCTGCAGCTAGAAGTTGCCCGGTTCCCTGGGTCTGGCGTAGGCAGACATCTGGGTGCGGGCGAGGGAATCTACTCTTCTCCGGAGTACAGAGGCACAGGCTCAGCGGGCCACTGCCTTCGCCCTTTCTCTTTATTTCCCTTCTTCCTTCTGAAAGGTGAGCAAGATGTCTGCACATGATTAGCCTTCTCTTCCATGAGCCTGAGAACCCCATGCTGTGGAGGGGGAGCAAGAAGCTAGAAGGAGTCCAAACCCCTGATGACTTTCTAAGCATCTCCAGAGCCATCCCGGGCCTCTGCACATGACCAGGCAGAAGCCCTCACTAAAGTCTTCCTCCCCGACCAAGGACACTTACTCCTCTAACTGCTGAAGGACACCCCTCCCCCGACCCACTGCTTATTTGTTACAAGAGAATGAGAAAACCTCATTTATTAAGAGAACAAGGTTAGACTTCTGTTACATGCACTCATTTGTCATGCTCACATATGTGTGTGTGTAATCTTTTGCATCTTAACAGTGAGACCCGATGGAACCTGAATCTGGCATGAAGAACTAGAGATCACAGGCTGTGTTTGGAGAAAGCCAGCAGAGGGAGACGGGAGACTGCTGTTCAAGATGAACTTTCCTTTACTAAAGTGACCTAGGGCAAGGCATTTGCTTCCTAGCACATTGTAGGCACTTAAATACACATATATTTAAATATATATGCATTTACATGTATTTACATCTAAGTATATATAAATAAAATGCATATAATAAATATAACATTAAATATAAATATATAGCAAAATAAATAAAATAAGGAATGATATATTAAATAAATAATACATATGAAATATATATTTATAAACAAATATATAAATCATTTGAGTATTTGTATATATGCATATGTAATGTGTATATAAATTACATATATGTGTACAGATTATGTATATGAATATATCTAAAATAAAACTATTTTTATATATAGCATGTATTTGTAATGGATAATGTATACATGCCTGTAAGGCTGGGGACCAGGGGCGATGGCATAACAGAGTGATTAAGTGCCCAGCCTGGAGCTGGACTTTCTGGGTCCAAGTCCCAGTGTTCACCAACTAGTAAATTACTTCATCTCTTTGCTACCAGTTTCTCCCACGTATGAATGGGGATAGTAATACCACCTCACGGACTTACTAGGAGGATTCGGTCAGGTGAAATCTGTAAAGCCCTTGGGACAGTACTGGCCCTGGATAATCCCACGTGTTTGCCAGTATCAGCTGAGGCCATGTCCTTGTGCGAGGTGCTGATGCTCCCCCGGCCTCAGCCCTCCTGGGAATCCGTGGGTTGTGAGTCTGGGAGGGCCCCATTCTCTCTCTGACACAGCCAGCTACTCCGGGTGCCATGTTTCCCTTCCAATCCCAAAAGTCGGTTGGGAGCCTCTGTAAATTTAATTGCCAAACTAATAATTTTAATCTTGACTCTGATGCTCCCTGATCTGACTGCAGCTCATGTGAAATGTCACAGTTGCAAAGTCCTTCCTTATCTGTGAAGCGTATCCATGCCTCAGGTATCCATGCTCCCCCTCACCCTCTTCCACTGGTAGGGTATTGTTACTATCAAGTGGCTGGAGATGGGGATTAGGTTCAATGGGAACTAGCGGGACTGTGGTGCAAAGGACAGGGACCTGGGAATGGACTCAGGGGAGGCGGTGGCCAGGTGCCCTGTTGTTGGGCTGGCCATGGCCTTCAGGCCTGCACCAGGACCACTGTGGCCAGGGGCTGGGTCTGTTTCGAATTCTCCTCTTCTGACCACAAGTCTGCCTATGCTAGGTGGGGATTCAGGACTAGAGCCTGAAGCTGCAGGGAGTGTGGGGGCTGCCCCTTGTATGATAACCATTGTCTGTTGCAGAAAAAATGAATCTGTGACTCCTAGGTATGTCCAGGCCACCATCCTTGCTAGGGCCTTTTCTGTGGACAGAGAGGATCTTCCTTGACTTCTTGCAGCCCAACCCCTCCCTACCTTCCTGTCCTGCTCCTCTGGCCTAGCTCAGCCCCTCCCAGGCCTGAGGCCAACAGAGCCGGTAGCAGATAAGCAGGACAGCAGAAGCCAATTTGTTGCCAACTCTTTCCAGAGTCTCTGCTCACCATACTTCTGTCTCCTCCCCTGGGTTGCAGCTGAGGTCAGGGCCTGCCTGAGATGTGGCCCGGCTAGGGAAGCATCTTCCTTCCAACAGCCTAATGGGAGCTGACAGCAGAGGGCTTGTGGGGCAGGTGGGTCCTGCAAATGTTTGGCTGTTGCCTGGCAGGCCTGTGGATGCTGGTATTTCCTGAAGCTGGCACTTTCTGCCCAGTTGGTCACATGCACTCGGGCCCAGGGAGACTCAAATGTGGCTACCCAAGCCCAAATTCAAACAGCAGGGGCGCCATCCTGAGGTGGGGGTGAAGGAACAGAGACACTTTTGGCTACAGGAAAACATCATAGCAGCTGGGCTGCCTTTGAAATAGGCAGAGATGAGTGAGAAGAAGGAAACAGACATTGACTATGTAGCTGATATGTACAAAACATGTAATAGCAAATTGCATAGCAGATACTGTTCCGAATATGATATTAACATTTAATCCTCCCCACAGTGCTATCGTAAGTGGCCCTGTCACTCCCATGTATAGGCAATGACCCAAGGCAAAGCCACGTTCAGTGCCTTGCCCAGGTTTGACGTGCTGAGTGACGGAAGCGGGCTTCGGATCCCGGCACTGCAGCCCCAGGGAGGTCGCTCAGACACGCACAGCCTCTCGTTGGGCCCTCTCCTCTCAACTCTCCCACGCAGTCTTACTCCCATCCTTCAGAAACAAGAAAGCATCCGATAGTTTACATAACTTGTTCAGAATTCCACAGTGGTGAGTGGTGGAGCTGGGGTTCAAACCCAGGCCTAGTCTGACTCCAAATGCTTTGTTCTTTACACTAAGCCAGGGCAAACCACAGACCAAAAGGCCAAATCTGGCCCATTACCTGTTGTAGATAAAGCTGCTTTCACACTACAATAGCAGAGTTGAGCAGTTGTGGTAGAGACCTTTGCAGAAAAAGTTGACTCCTTCACTAAATATACAGGATGAATGAAAGGCAACAACGAACACTTCTGTCTACAAGCATCTGCCCACACAAGTGGTCGTTCACATGTTAGTGTGAATTAGCCCATAAACATTGTGACAGCTCCCTGAGAGCATCTCCACGTTAAAAACAGAAGGGATGCTAGAGAATCACCTAAACCAACCCTCTCATTTTACAGATGGGGAAACTAAGGTTGCACAATGACTTTTCTAATGTGACTCAGTCATAACATCAGAGTAGCTGGTCTCAAGTGGGCACTGGAAGTTCTAAACGTTTCCATAGCCTTGGCTCTTAATAGCATTGATCCACGCAGACCCATCTTGACAATTCCTTGACCCATGCAGACCCATCTTGACTGTTCCTTGACCCACGTAGACCCATCTTGACTGTTCCTTGACCCCCGTAGACCCATCTTGACTGTTCCTTGACCCATGTAGACCCATCTTGACTGTTCCTTGAACCACGTAGACCCATCTTGACTGTTCTTTTTCAGGCTGTATGACAAAATGATCTTCCTACTCCCCTGCAACAAGCTGTCCCTTGATGTCCAAGTCCTCACAGCCTTGCTGTCCTTTCCCACAACTGTGGGGCATGTGTCAGGACTTGTCGGGTCCCTACCACCACCTTATTTCCAGAGGGCACCAAGTATAATGAGGGCAGCATGGACTTTGTCCATCAGTGGCCCTTATGACCTTGGGTAGATCATTTCCCAACCCCAGCCCTCAGTTTCCTCATTGAGGAAATTGTTCTTTTTGCTGCCTACCTCCCAGGATCGCTGTCAGGAAAACATGAGATATTTGAGGTAGGAAAGATTCAAATGAAGAGCAATCATAACTTGGGGTGATGGAGCTTTGGAAATAAGCCAGGGTGTCATCTTCATTTAGTTTGGGGTGGAGGACAGAGACTGACACCACGTATCATCAGGAGATGCCTCCACAGGTAATACAGCTGTGAGCCTTAAACATTTGTGAATCTGGTGATTATATGGATTCTCTCAGAAAAGTAGACCCAGACTCATCCATACAAAAACTTGCACTTAATTTCAGAAAGTTCTGAAATTTTTTGAAGCCCACCCATGAACACTAGTTTTAATAAATCCTGGCCCACGGTACAGACAACAAAGTGAAGCCTAGAGAGAAATTACACGATATCAGTGCCTTTTGGGAGGAGATTAAAAGTGAAATTATCTCTCTCCAAAAATCAGACAAGGGTGTGACTAGATTTGGGATGGTTCAAAAGCCCACCAGGTGCCTAAAGTGAGGCTCACCTGTGAGGCTTCTCCTACCACATTTGTCGGCCCAGGGGACAGGGCAGCAGCCAGGGTTGCCCTTTATGCTTCTGGCCAGCCTCCCCCCCTACTCCTCCAGGGCCACTTACTCATTAAATGTCAGCATGCATGAGCGGAGGACTGGAGACACGGCTGCCTTTTGTTTAATTCATTATAATAAACCCTAACTCCAATTCTGGAGTTAAAACAAAATGACCAGAATGAGAGCACCCATTCTGGGATGTCTACACAACCTGACAGTCCACACCACTCACTGCCTTGGGATCCTTAGTGTAAGTGCATTTGCACGTGCTGATGCGGCTGCACAGACCAAAAAAATCCCAGCAGCTCAGAATGGAAGGGACCTTAGATGTTACGGAACCTTCCCCCTCCACCCCCACGTGACACTGAGTCCCCTCTACAGGCTACCCAAGAGACATTGTCTGCCACCTCCTGCATGTCTCCAGTGCTGCGGGGGCTCACACTTCCAGCAACAGCCCATTCTCTGTCTGGGCTAATCGTGTAAACTGTCTTCTTGGACTTCCTAACGCTGGCCTCAGTTCAGCCCTTGGGCCCACAACCAACTCCCTGAAAGCCTTTCCATATTTGAAGACAGACTGAACTGTTATCTGTCAGTGCCTCATTTACACTGGTGTCTGTCTACGTGCTGACTTGCATTAAAAATAATAATGTAAGTTATACCTTTCCCAAACAATGATAGTGCTTAGTACTAAGGTTAATGCAGCCTCCCCAGAAAAATGCACATATGCAACCAATTACGCATTGAATTCTGTCCAATTAGAGGGTCTGACCCCCTGGAAATTCAGCCCTCGAAATGAAAAAGCAAAACTGGATAACTAACTTGGCACCCACTTTCTATTTAAATAAGCATATGTGTCAATCTCAGAGCTGGGGTTACAGATTCAACCCCTCCCAGTCTCCTATTCCATGGGTTATAAAAAGTTATTTGGGTGAAACAGGGGCAACTATGACCAGAAACTCTTCTTTACTAGCTGGAGGCTGATCATAGAAGTCCATTTGCCTGGCACAATTTATAGCACCACCTTCATGAAGAATCTGCTACTAGATACACAGCACAGGAAATAGTCTTTATTACTGTATACACTTATTTTTCCATGAAGAGCACAGCTTTTAAAATAAATCCACACCAGACATAGAAATCTGATTGACACTGGAACAGTCCATGACACAGAGAGGGCACCACTGAACAGTCCTTATTTACACAGAAGTGGAGAAACAGTGGGATGAGTGTGGGCAGCCCAAGAGCAGCTTCACAGTCACTAGTATCTCGGTGACTTCTCTGATTGTAGTAATCACTATGCTGACATCCACAGAGCTGTGGGTCCTGGGACTTAGGGAACCTTTGATTATCTGATCCAACCATGCCTTTACAGACAAAGAACTCTGAGGCTCACAGCAATGGAGCCACTCTCCCAAGAAACCAGCTAGTCCCCTGCAGACCCAGATCTGTGCAACTCTAAATGCTGTGCTGTTTCCACCACACCACCCTCCCTCTCTGTTCTTCTCCACTCCATAGCTTTCAAAGGAAACAAACAAACAAATGAAATGAACTCAGTGGGCTCCTTTACTAAGAAATGACTTCTTTGGCAGGACTGCTTTGGTCTCACATTACTGGGGCTGGGGCACAGATCATCTGGGAGGAGACTGGTCCCCACTTGGAGGAAACCCCGCTGAGGATTAAGGCAGCTTCCAGGACTTTCATTCAGCAGGATATTGGGCAAGAGTTGGCAGCTCCCCTTCCCCTCTGTCTTGCTGGCATCTAGAATGAAGACCAACTAACGGGAGGACATTCAATAAGTAGACACTGAGTAGATGTTAACACAATGGTCTCAAACAGATATTTTACATTTTGTGGAAAATAATAATTCCTTTAAAATCTGGTAAAATATCAAAAGTGTCAATATACAGTACACAGGAGCACCCTGATTCTGGGTAACTCTATCAAACAAAGGCCACAAAAAATAAGTCAAATGTTATTTAGGATAAAGCACGTACTCCCGCGGCATTAAGTGTGCAGGGAAGGTGAACCCAGCAGGCTGGCCGGCACCTCCACGAGAACTTCCAAGGGCTTCTTCTGGGGTCCCTCCACACCCCAGGGCCCCAGCTTGGGGCCACGTTCCCCCAAGCCCAGGCTCAGGGGCCAACTTCCACCTCAAGGCAGCACCACTGTGTTGTTTGGGGTTGGATCAGCGAGCACTACACCTCCGAGTCACCCTTAGGACGGATGTCTGGAGGCAGAAGGGCCGCGTGCAGATGCAAAGAGAAAACCACAGGCTGCCTCTCAGGTGTGTCCCTGTTCTGGGACACAGGCTTTTCTGGCTGTTTGCTCTCATTTCAGCCAGGTAGACTCAGCTTTCCCCACCCTGCTGTTCCCCAGAGCCATCACTGCCACCAAAAGAAAGCAGCTGAATGACTTTCTCTCTGGCAACTAGTTAGATGAGAATAAATTGCATCCTCTCCCCCTTTCCCTTCTTCTGATGCATTGTTCTTTTGCTAAGAAACACCCCTCGGCCACTTGACTAGAATCCTGTTGGATTTTAATGGTGACTCTGGGTGGGGTGAACCATATCAAACACAGAATGTCAAGGTGCTCTGGGCTGAGAGTCAGGGGATCTGACTGGAGGTCCAACTGGATTGCCTCACATCTGAGAAACGTTGAACAAGAGTGACTGCAGTGCTGGGCCTTGCTTGTCTCACCTGGGAAATGGGGACACAGAAGCCGGCCCTGCAGTCCTCACTGGGCAGATGGGAGTGGATAAAAGTGCTTTGTAAGAAAACCTGTAACATTAAGGGGGAATTACCCTTCACGGGAGGATCTCGGGTCCCTTCCGGGGCCATATTCCATCAGGGGTGGATCTCCCACTCCCGTCTCCCAGACCAGTGCCTTCCTGTTCCACCCTGTTGGAGGCTCCCAGGCCCCAGCTTTTACAGGGTCCACAGCAACTGCCACTTGGGCTGTCTCAGACTTTGGGCTGGCCTTTTTCATATTTCCTAGAAGTCTCTTGATTGATCCCCTGTAATCTAAAGAATGTCCTGAGAACCCTGACTCAGAAGGGACATGGGGCCTTCAGAAGGAAAACCATCCCCTTGCCCCAAGCTGGCCTCTACATAATCCTCTTCACAGACTGCATGATTGATTGATCAGGCTCAGTGACACCCTAGTTTCATGCAAAGAGCCTTCTGGATGTGTGTCTCCCAGCACTTCCAGCATTAAATGGAATGGTCCCCTTTTCCTGACCCAAGTTTCTGCAACAGGGGCTCCCACAGTCAGAATAAGAGCCCCATAAGTCCAGATTTCCAAAAAGGGGGGGTGGGGCGTAAGAGACTCAAACCATAAATAGAAACTCCAAATAAATGCCACCAACTTCAACTACAAATCACTTCTCTGAATGAGCTGAAACTAACCATGACTACCACCAGAGGGCACCACTTGCGAGTCTGTATCAGACGTCAACCTGGAAATTCTCTAAAACCACCAGCCTGCGCCAGCAACTCAGAATACTCTCTTCAGCTTGAACGACCAGGTTGCTGTGTGTTTGGTTCCACCCGGCCTTCCAAGGTGCCACGTCCAGTCCATGAAGAGTGACAAAAGGAGTTTTCAGGGCCAACTCCTTCACTTGAATCTGCTGGTCTGTGCTGGGTGGGATTCCCAGGGAAAGGTTTTTGCAAGTGTCCGTGAACGATGAATACACAAACAGCTTCTCAGGCTGCCCTTGGGCACTCACCCGCTCCTGTGAGGACAGCAGAGAATCCCATGGTAGAGACTCACTTCTGGCCTCGCTGAGCTTCTGTCCCCAACCACCCAGAGAGGCCTCAGGACCCACAGCTGGGTTTCTGGGCCCTGTGTGCCTAACAGAACATGCCCTGCATGTGGCCTCCGTGAGCCTGTCTGCACTTCTGCAGACACCGCTCACTGCAGCTCATCGCCATCCTACCCCATGACCTCCACATCCATGACCTATCACCTGACCACCAGCAGCCACACTCCAGCACACACGCAAATCAGACTCCATTGGCTGGAGTGAAAATTAACTCTGAAGGTTTCTGTTCACCATCCCCAAGAGCATCTGCCCTTGGCCTTCATGACAGGGACAAATAAACCCAAACCCCCTGACAGGGCACAGTTCAGATCCCTGTGTGCTGCCTGGAGTGGACAAGAGAGGAAGGATCTATGTCCTCCACACCCGAGCCTCCAACTCAGCCGGCTTTTGTTTGTGTTTAGTTTTACGATGTTTGACATAAAAAAGCAATATCCTCTATCTGATTTGTTGGACTGAGGATTTCTTCTGTGGCCTAAAGTACAAGTAAACGAGGTGGGGAGTTCTGCCCGCGCTGTGGAGCTCAGCCTGGGCCGCTCCCAAGTTGGGTGAGACCTCCCAAAGCAAAAGCAGTTCAACAGAGTCATTTTTCCTGTTCCCTCCTCTCCTCTTCTCCCTCAAGGCTCACCAATCCAAGCTCACAGTCCCCAGGCCAGGTGAACGGAAGGTGAATGAAAACCGGAGCACAGCATTTGTAACTGGGACAAGAGGAAGAAGGGTCAGAAAGAACGCCTCCAGGAGAGGAATCCCAGGACAGCGTCCAGGGTGGTGGTGACTTGACCTGGACATCGGCACAGCAGGGTCCCTCCTGGGGGTCAGGTTCAGAGGGCCAACCAGTGCTGCAGCTGCAGAGAGAGAAAGCAAGGTGTGCCAGGGCCGGGGGGCATGGGTGGAGAGCACCAGGGCCAGCAGGAAGCACAGAGCAGGCAGAACACGTGCCTCTCACTTCAGAGACCCTGGAGAACATGCAGGTTGATTCCTAATTGTCACTTTGGCCCAGAAAGCACCAAAGAGCCCTCCCAAAGTCCGACAGCAAGTTTGAAACAGGGATCTTGGTGGGGCCCTCCCCATCCCCTCTCCCCGAATTCTTTTAAGGGGAAAGGGGTAGGAGGTCAGTGTGTAACTGATATACCTGCGGGTCTTCCTTCAACGTAAGAAATCTTCAGCCTAGTCTGGTGACAGTTCACAGAGGGAAAAAGTGTTTAGGGACTTGGCATCCCAGGACCCAGGAGCAGAGGGGCAGTCAGGGCTGGTAGAAGGCAGCGGACAGGCCCCTCTCCTCTGTCCCAAATACCTAGAGCCACAGCTGTTCTGGGTGGGGTGTGATCCTATCTGAGGCATTCAGCACCCAGCAGGGAGCAGTGAGAACCCAGACCACGGCCCGCACCCGGAACAGCCTAGGCTGCACCTACCTGGAACTGCCTGACATCCCTCTGGGCCACCAGGAGATGCTCACTCTCTGGCGTGATGACATAGGCCAGTCTCTGTGAGAGGGTGGAGAAGGGGCAGAGCCCCAGCTGGGCCCCGGGACACCCTCTCAGTGGCCCAGAGGACGCCCCAGGTAAAGGCTACCTGCCATTTGGCCCTTAAGTCCCACATGGACACTGTGTGAGGTCTGCACAAGATGCTCGCCACCCTTGTTTGTGGAGCTGGTCACTGAGTCACTCACTCAGTGAATGTTCAGTGAGCCCTGTGGTCAGACACTGGACGAGGCCCTTGGGGTCCAGAGTTGAAGGTGACCCAGTGGCTCTGCACCGGGGGGGCTTACAGTGCAGGGAAGGGGCTAGCATTGAACAGATAAAGACACAGGCCACCAAAACCAGGACTGGAGAAAGTGCTGCAGAGGACAAGCTCGGAGCGCAGATTAGAGGGGACCAGGTCGGGACTCAGGAAGACATTGAGAATCAATCACCGATCCCGAGATGGCAAGATGCCCTCGCCGGTCCCAGAGTGTGAAGAATAAAAAGCTCAAGGCAGGTCCTCGTTCCCACGTCCCGGATGAGCCCACAGAACACGGGTCCTCCCAGCGACCCACAGGCTCCCAGACGTTGGGATTTCAGGGCCAGGAAACATGTACAAGGAACTGGGGGAGGGGCAGACCCAGCCCCGCCTGGGTCCCTCTTCCCTAAGGTTCCATGTGGGCCCCTTACATCCTCACTGTCATCTGTCCCCCAGTTAGAACATGAGCTCCTGGAGAGAATCCAGCCCAGGTCATAGCCTCTCAGTGTCTGTGGAGTGAGGGACGAAAGGAATGCCACCTCAGTCTTGCATAGTAAGGACATGTAGAAAAGATTATCATTATTTATAAATGAAAAGGTATTTTACGAACCCAAGACTAGGAAAGACATGATTTCAGAGTACAGGTTTGCTGAATACTTGTCTATGTATATGTGTATACGATGTGTACAGATGAAGAAGAAAGTGTAGTTTGGAAATCTCTGGTTTAGGCTGATCGGGTGTCAGGTTCAGGAAGGACGCAGGTAAACCAAGATGACAGGGTCACAGTGAGCTCGGATGGGGAGAGTGGGGACATCTGGGGACATGAGACTCCTTAGAAAGGGAAACAGGAGAAGGCCCAATTAAGGCAGTCTAACATCCTTAGAGGACTCAAGGACTGCAGGGCACCCCTTTGCATAACAAACAGTAGGAATGGCAGGAGGAGCATATATGGCATATGACACACAATGTCACAGCAGGTAAAAGGCACTGAACACATCCTTTGTGCCAGGAACTGTGCTAAACACTCCCCTTTTCCTTCAAGGTCCAAATTATTATCCCCAGGTTACAAAGGTGGAAACTGAGGCTCAGGGTGGTAAATGACTTGGACCCCACGGTGGGTCTGCTGTCCGTGCCCTTCTGTCCGCCCTGCTCAGGGCGCCCCCTCCCATCCTGGCCCCTCGCCCCCAGCCAGAGCTCACCTCCCAAATGGAGCCCCGCGTGCTGAGGAACTTGTAGGCGGTGTAGGTGGGCACCAGGGCCATGGAGGAGAGCGCGATGCCCCAGCCCACCCAGTTGGCCCACAGTGGGAAGATGTAGTCATCGTAGGTGAGCGGCTTGAAGCTGATGACGCTGACCACCACCACAAACTGGGGGAACAGGAAGGGAGGCGGGGAAGAGAGACAGGAGACGGAGGGGCAGGGGTACAGGATGGGAGGAGGGAAGGAGGTGGGAAAGAGACAGAAGCAGAGAAAGATCAGAGGGACGTGAGGGGCAGGGAGGGAGGTGGGTCACGGGCAGAGGACAGAGTGAGGAAGGGCAGAAGAGAGAGAGGAGGAAGAATTCAAGAAGCCAATGTCACGAAAAAGAGACAAAGACAATAGGAGCAAGAAAAAGAAGAATGGAAAGGTAACGCTGGAGCTGGGCTGAGTGGTGGCACACACCGTCCCCCTGGGGACCCAGCCCCAGGCTAGAGACCCCACTAGGGGGGAAGGCCACCGTGCTATGACAGGGCTGAGCATCCATGCGTCCTGTCACATGAGCAGGGCTCTGCCTCCCAGAACCTCCTCCCTTAGGAAAAAAATATGCTCACCCACCGCCACCCTGGGCACAGACCTCTTGCCCCAGGGAGCCCCAGCCACACCCCACACACCAGGAGGAAGGCAGGGCTGACAAAATTCCAGCACAGTCTCCAGTACAGGCCCGGCTTGAACCCCATCATCTGCTGGATGTCATTGCTGAACCTGTCCACACCTGCGCACACACAGGGCAGCCCCGTCACGTGGCCCCGCACAGCCCCAGCCACCCCCTGGGCCCTCCCACAGGGCCTGGACTCAGGCGGGGAGCAGGGCAGTGAGACAGGACACTCTGGCCCTTGGCTGGTGAAGAACAAGGGGAAGGTGACACTCAGGGGCAGTATCACCTTTCAGGTGCCACCCCAATTCATTTCTCGGAGGGAAAGCAGGGCTTGGGGCTGGAGGGGACCTGCTCCAGTCTCCACAGCCGGGCGGCCTGAGAGCAAAGCCCTCCTCTCTTTCCTCTGCGCATGCTCCCTTGAAAGTGACCACAGCACCTTCCCTGATTCTCATCTGGCAGAAAAGCCCAATCACACTGCCATCTGCCTGACTAGTAGAAAAGAGTGAGACAGGACTAACTAACACTTTGATGTGACCCCTGCAGAAAAAAATGCACAGTTACAAACACCTTTGACAATTTGTAATGTGTTCTCCTTATTCAGCTCCAGAATAAGGTGGCCAGGGAAATACAAAGCACCAGCTCCATGTGAATTTCACATAGAACATGAAAATCACATTATTTTAACTACAACTCATGCGATATTTGGAGCATACTTATACTAAAACAATTATTCATTATGTATCTGAAATTCAGGTTTAAAAGAGCACCTTGTGTTATATTTGCTAAATCTGGCAGCCCTACCCTAGGCTGAATTACGTGGCTTGGAGATGAGCAGCTTCCTCGGATTTCCCCTTTCAAAGCTGACGCCGGAGGCCTCTGGGGGCCTCTGCAGCCTCCTGTTAACAGGCCTGCGTGCAAGGATGAGCTGAGGGCTGGGAGAGCTGTTCCTGATAAGTGACCTGCTCGTTCTGGAATCAGCCAGGGGCTGTCCTGGAAATGGGAAGGCCCTTTGCGTCTCCAGGGGCAGAGGGTCCCGGAGCAGCAGGGGCCCTGAGGCTTTCCCACCCACTCAGGGCCCAGCACGTACCATAAAACCAGGACACTCCAATGGCTTCCATGAGCACAGCAAAAAGAATGGAGGTCCCCGCGGCAAATGTGTCCAGCAGGGTCAGCACGTATATCCCACCCTGGGGCATGGAGGGAGAAAGCCTGAGGCCACCTTGGCTAGAAATGGCCACTGACTGTTATGTGTATGCCAACTGTCCCACTTGCTTAGAACCCAGTTTCAGAATGTGGGTGACAGGCCTGTGGTGCTATTGTGCTGATGTCACATGTTCGCATCCTTACAAAGGCCTTTTGGAGTCCCTGGGTCTGAGGGTGGGTACTGTAGCCAGTCAAAGGCCAGGTGGGTTTCAAAAAGATTTCTGCCTCTCAAGCCAATAAGCAGCTAGTAGGGTTGCCTGGAGCTCTTCGGGCTCAGAGGTAGAAGATAACAATGGGATGTAACCCCAGGGGATCCCAACCGGGTTGAGGATGCCGGCTCCCCATGGCTCCCCCTGAGCTCACCCCATCTGGGAATGTCTGACTGGGTGGAAATGCAGCCGCACAAGTTCTGAGTGACCCAGAGCCCAGCCCCGCCTCACCTTGGTTATGCAAAATAGGGCCAGAAGGAAAGTTCCAAAGGTAACTCCAAAGGTGAAGAGCTTCCTGTGTCGCTTCAGGACCTGGAAGTCGTCGGCCAGGCCTCCCATCTGGAGGGAACCAGGCAGAGTGGGGAGCAGAAGTGAGAGGCTCCCTGCACCTCGGTCTCAGGCCCCAGGCCACCTGGGGCCGCCTGCAGCTGGGGACTCAGGCACCCTGCCAGCTGCCTCGCCTCTCTAGAGAAATCGGCCGGTTCTGCCTTCTCCATCCTCATCCCACCTCTGCCAGCTTTTCAGCCAGAATAGAACTCGGAAACTATGTGGGAAAGGTGAAGAGTTAACTCCTATCTTCTCCTAATCCCAGGCACCTGACCCTCTCAATCAGCCCGAGTGGGCACTGGGAGCCAAGGGGGGAAAGAGGGGGCAAAAACACGCATGTAATATATCTGCATGTTAATAAGGGCTTCTGGAAACATCTACCAAAGGAGAGCTTCCGGTGATTGCAGTATAGGTAGTAGTTTCTGACAAGGATTTTCGGCTGCCTCTGTAATTGTCAATCAAGTAGTAACTTCAAACTCCAGACTCTCAGTCTGAAAGGGTCTCTTATCCCATAGCTATGGACAAATCTATTCTTTATGAGGCCCTCGCTATGGCCTCATGAGTAACAATTACATGCTTACATCAGTGACATCCCAAGACTGGGATGGCAGACAAGGAGTATGCATGCCACCATTCTCTACCTCATGCAGGTCTCCTCTACCCTTGGCAGACACTATTTATTAATTAAAAGCAATATTCCCTCCTGTGTGCTGGGAAGCAGCCTCAGAATCCTCGACACACTGCTTCTAGCAGATCTACCAACTGAAAGGAAAAGGCAGTAAAAGGAAGCCTATTTGCTAGCCCTACCCTAAGATTTCTTGCAAATTTCCAGGCACAATATACAAAAGGTAGACATAGATATAATAAGACATCAGTAAACTGCATCTTACATATGCATAAACTAAAAGGTCCTAAGATGAATGAGGCTTAATGTGTTTTTGCTGGTTGTTGTTGATGAAATATGGTGAGAAGAATGCTTGGTTAGAGAACAAGAGTTCCATCGGTACCCTCTCTGAATTCAGTGTCCCTGTCCTCAAGAGGGGCCTGCTGTGCTGGCTTATCTGAGGTCCTCTCTGATGTGCAGTTCCATGATGCCAACAAGCTTTCTACTGGTTCTTGGCTTTGGCCTAAGTCTTGCCTTTTTGAGGGAGGACTCACTTCCATGTTTGTATTTAAACAGGGCCTCTGGAACCAACTACCAACCAGAGGCTTGAATGGTGGGAACTTTAGGCTGGGTAGCTGGGGTGGGTGGGGGGAGGCTCAGGCCCAGTGGTGTGTGTGGGGTGGGGTGTATCCTGGGCAGGCTTACTCACTGAGCTGTCAATTCCTAGAGCCAGGAGCATGATGAAGAACACAATAGCCCAGAATGTGGATCCCGACAGGGTGGAAATGGCTTCTGGGTACAGGATGAAGACTAGGCCAGCTCCTGCAAGAAACACCAAGGACCTCACCAATGGCTGGGACTGTCTGAGCTGGAGATGGCAGCATTCTGAGGCCCAGTCAGCCCTAGCCCAGGCCCATGACAGTTGGTCAGCCATGTGCGGCAGAGCAAACCAAGGGTCTAAAGATGCAGCGAGCTCCAGCTTGCAGTTCACTGCACAGCACGGAGGCTGATTCAGAGCCAGGTCAGAGGGCCGTGCCTTGCCTGGAGAGCTACAGCTACATGCATTGGATCCTACCTCCTGCACACCGTGAGGATCCTCTTACTCTCAAAAGTCTGTTGTCCTCAGAGTCCATTTGAGCTCCTCCCCGGGTCTCAGCTTCTTTGTGGATTATGGGGAGCAGTGGGGAAGGACACAGTTTCCACAGTCAGACTGGTCAGAGCTTGAATCTGGCACTATTGCTCAGTAGCTGGGGGACCTGGGACAACTTACACAGCCTGAGTCTCAGCTTTCTCCTCTTTAAAATGGGCCCATTCACACTTGCCACATGGAGCTGTCAGAACCAATGAAGCTATGTCAGGTGCTCAGCATGGGGGCTCGTCTAGGGAGCTCCGAAATCAGCCCTACCTGGCCTGACTCAGAGGAAGCTTCTGTTACACACGCAGGGTCCAGGACTGCCTGGAGCTCCTGGTCATAGCCTCAAAGGAAGCCTATCACATGGGCAGCTTGGGAAGCTCCATGTCCAGCAGCCTCAGTCCTGAGGCCATGGGGAAGCTGCACAGCCATGAATGCAGGGCGGTTTCTCAGCCTCCTCCTCTTGCATCTGCCCACCCACCTTCAGTGGCAATGGGCCATGTAGCCGAGGATGGAGAAGATGGCGAACCCCGAGATGAAGCTGGTGACACGGTTGATGGTGCTGGTGAGCAGGGCATCCCTGGGGGAAGACACACTGTTAGTTCAAGTCGCCTGGCTCTCCCCAACCTGCTCATGGACGGCTGTGCCGTCTATGAAGTCTCGGCTGCAATGCCATCCCCCATTCAGTTTTCCTGTGCCAGGGACCCCAGCGCCCCACCATCACCTGGAAAGTCCCTGCAGGTGCAGGAAATAAGTAACAGCTTCTGGATGAAACATTCGGAGACCACAGTCTGGTATTAAATTCTTACTGGGGAATCCTGTCCCCAGCCTCCTTTTCAACAAGCTCAGCAACTTCTCAGTGTCTCTCACCTTCTCACAAAGGCATTTAAGAGCTTTGCTAACATAACCAACCCTGCTTCCAGACTTACTTCATATGCGTTCCTGGCACACTTTATACAAACCAAACCAGGCAACTTGCTGGTCCACAAACTCAATGCCCTCCCTGGCTTTGCTCATGCCATTCCCCCTATGCCTGCTGTCCCCTCCCTGTCTCCCATCCCGGTCCCAACTGTCCTCTGAGGCTCACCTCCACACTCTTGCTGGTTGCCCCAGCAGAGGGCCGATCACCCCATTTCCTGGGCCTTCCTACAGCCTGCCCCGCCGGTATGCATTCAGCCTGCTCTCTTGTACCAGAGGGGCGGTGATTCTGTCTTGAGCCTCTGATCGAGTGATGGAGGCAGGCCCAATCTGTGCCCATGCCTGAAGCCCTCACAGCACTGGGCCCGCAGGGGGCAGCATTAAGTGCCTACTGAACTGAGCTAGAGCTTGGTCTTCTGTCTCTGCTGCCCTGCAGCCTTACCTCTGACTCTGCCAGGCCCTCACCCCTCATGGACCAGCCGTAGTAGTCCACTGCCTGCCTGGGCATCAGATGGACTGTCAGGCAGTACTGTCTTTTCTGAAAGCCACATAGTGCCCCTCTGTCCCAGCTACCCAACCCCAGGATCTCCCAGTGCTTTACATCCTTGGAAGAGGTGTTCTGATTTGTGTTCATCAGGACCCCGTAGGCCATGTCAGAGTTCATAGAACACCCACTCTGGAGGTCACAGAGGTCCACCCTGCCTCATCTCACAGAAGAAAGTCAAGAGGAAAAGTTGACTTGCCCCAGACCACAGCCCTCTCTCTCTCATTTCCTAGGAGTGTTGATCCCTAGGATTTAAAACCTTCCCAGAGCCCTGAAAAGGATCTTACCTGTAGCAGTTGTCAAATTTGTGGTAACTGGCAAATGCAATCAAGACTCCAAATCCAGCCCCCAAGGAAAAAAAAATCTGAGTTGCAGCATCAATCCATACCTGAAATGGGCAAACAGAGGCCATCACCTTCTGCTTCCTACAGAGCAGGACTACCTGCCTCCCTGCCCCAGAGGGCTGGGAAGCCCCAGGGATGCTCTGAGCCTTGGGAAATGAGTTCTGAGCCAGAGATGGGCAGCCATGCAACTCCTCCACCCCAAAAGCCTGTTCAAAATCACCATGGAGAGAGACTGGGGTCTGTCTAGTGTCTCCTGGTCTTCAGTAGCCACGAGGGAGCCCACCTGGGACTCACTGAGTCAATTTGATGTCCTGATTTCCCAAGGAAATTAATAAACTTACAGTAGCAGGTTAGAGTGTGCATGAGGTGAGGGCAAAGGGCTACAACCATGTTAGGAATCACGGAGATAACTCATCAGAAAGGGATCATGGTGTCTAGCACCTTCTGCCAGCTCACAGCCAGTGGTGACTCCTCAGGGGCCAACGGGGTTTACTTATTCCAGTTTTTGGGTGATGAAAACACATGGCTGAAAGCTGGTGATATGAGCCCCTCTCTACCCTCTCTGCCTTGTGGCCTAGCCCTGGTCAATTTCACCTCACTAATCTCAGTTTCTTCATCTCTGTAGCAGGGGGCAACTATTCCCAGCCCACCCAGACTAAGAGCTGCAAATCAGGTTTGTGAGATTTCTCCATCTCCCCAATCCCATTATTCTGGGCTCCCCCTACTTTGAAAGCAGAGTGTATGGCAACAGAAGCAATCTGATGGAGGAAGATACATGTGCTCCTGAGACAGTATTCAGGCTCCGTTTCTACTTGTCAGGATTCAGGATATCTAAACAGCTGCAGAGCAGATAGAACTTGTTTCACGAGGCTGATTGCTTTACAAACTTGTTTTTACAAGGCTGGTGCGAGTCTTATGCTCTCTGACAGTTTTCTTTCTGACAGTTACTAAGGAAATAGGTTTTTCTCTTGGTTACTGGGCTAAAGCCCCATGGTCTGGTGAGGTGTCACAGCTATGGGAGCTGCCTCCTGAGAGGCATCCCTCTTCGTCCTCTGTCTCTGCTGCCTGCCAGGATTACTGTGGGGTCAGACGAGCGTGAGGAAGCCTTTGGGAATTGTGAGGGAGATCTTAACTGAGATGGGCCCGGGGGAGGAGGCTGGGTTTCATCTCAGCCGTGATTTGAAGATGCTCAGGGGATGGGGCACCCCCAAGATTGTCTCGGCTCCCATCTGCACCCCACTGCTTTGGAATCCACTCCGAATTAACCCACTGTCATCACAATCTGTGTCTCTGGGCAGGACAGCTGCAGGAGCCTGTGGGGGGACAGTCAGCAGGGTCCAGACCTCTGTGGGTCTGATGCTGCTCCTTATGGTGAGATCAGAGGATGGTAGCAATGCCAGAGGTGGAGACTTGAGAGTGGAAAGAGGGCTGAGGTGGCTGGGGTGGGTGAGGGAACCATGTCACAGGGTAGATGTCAGGACCAGGACAGGGTACTGCTCTCCTTGAAAAGAGGGGTCTGCAACGGGCTTGTGAAGACCAGCAGGTGCGATCAAAGGGATGTTGGTCAGATAGAGAAGCTGCAGCCCGGGGAGGGATGGTTCCATCCCAGGCTACGCCACAAGCTCGAGGCAAGGCTGGGACCAGACTGCCTGTTGCTGCTGGCGTGGAGAACCCTCCTCAACCCTGGCCCACAGGGGGTGGTCGCTGGGCACTGACCGTGGCCTCTTTCAGGCGGTAGAAGTCGATGTGCAGGTAGGCGTTGATGCCGTTGGAGGCGCCGGGCAGTGTGACGCCGTGGACCAGGAGCACAAACAGCATGAGGTAAGGCAGCGTGGCCGTGATCCACACAACGTGGCAGTGGACAAGCTAGCCGTGAGAGCCCGGCTCTGCCACTGGCCTGGTGGGGCTGCGGGGGCACAGGCCCTTTCCCAGGAGCCAGGCACACCCTCCCTTCACCTAACCTCATGCAGTACACATGCCAAAAGCCCCATCTCCAGGCCCTGGTGCTCCAAGGCAGAGAACAGATGCTGGCTGCACCCAGAGCAGCTCAGAGTCCAGGGGCGAAAGTGCACCTGGGAACAGCGGTGCCACCGAAGCTGAGGGCTGAGAGGACTCGACTAGCTTCCCTCAGCTCCCAGTGCCACAACCGCCACAAGCTGCCTCTACTGACCCTCCCAGTCGCCCCCGTGGAACTAAGCACAACCTCCTTGTGCCCCCTCCCCTCCCTCCTCTCTCTCCTTCACCTTCGCTCAGGCAAACTCTCCTAAGCTCACTGTCCACTGAGGCAGGTGGCTGGGCAGAAAGCAATCTCTGGCCGCCTTTACCTTGGGATGGATGTAGGACAACTAACTGTCTTGTCCAGGAACCCATCAGGGAAAAGTTCATCCCCAGACTAGAAAAAGTCACCCGCAGCCCCCACCACACCCCTGCTCCTTGCCTCAAGTGGAGGAACCGAGAAGAAAGGGGGGCCGGGAGAAGGTTGTGTGGGCTTCCCTGAATGTCAGGATACTCTGGGGGAAGTTCTACATAAAAACGTCAAAGTTCAGGTCCCATTCTTGGAGTTTCTGACTTAATTGGTCTGGGGTGGGGCATGCACTTCAGTGTGTTTAAACCCCCCCAGGTGATGTCAATGAGCGGTCAAGGCTAAAGGCCATTGCTATAGGCAGAGGCTGCTACAGGCGGCTGTGCAGAAAGAAGGCTCAGCAGAGTCTGTTCAGGGCCAAGGTGGCCAGACTCAGGGGAGACTCAGCTGAAACATAAGAGGACATGTGACCTAAAGACCAAACGGTCCCTCCCCCGCAAAGTGCTGGCATTACACAGCCTCTAGAATCTTCACATATCTCCAGGGAGAAAATGGAAGCCCTGAAACATGATGGAGGGTAAAGTTCTTTGCTAGCCTAGAAAGATATGGGCTCAAGACAAAAATGGAGATATATGACATAAAATCATGTTTTCCACACCTGTACTGAAGGACTGAGATTTATCCTCCTTTTCTGTCTTTCCCACTAGGCCAGGAGCTCCTTAGAAGCAAAATCTCAATATTTCTCAAGCTTGTATCCCCAGAAGATGGCACATATGAATGCTTAAAAACTGACTGTTGGATGGATGGACGAATGAATATGGATGTTGTATCGGTGAATGATTGGACAGATGGATGGACGGTTGGGTGGCTGGATACAGAGTTGGGTAGCTAATGGGTAGGTGGATGGTTAGGTGAGGAAATAGTTGAGTGGACAGATAGGTAGACGGATGAGTGGATCAGCGATAAATCCAAGGGTGTGTGGGTGACTAAGTCAAAGAATGAATGAAAGAATGAGCAAGTGAATAAACGAGCACATGAGTCCAACAGTAGTTAAATTCATCAATAGTTGGTCATGTCTTCTGAGGGAATCAGAATAGGAATCAGGCTCCCCTCTTTCCTGTTATCCAGGTGTTCCTCCAGTTTCCTCCATCGTTACACTGTCTCATTTGGAGGGGCTTCTAGATATATGCTTTAGGCTTCTGTTTTCTTTCAGGGGTCCAGGAACGAGGAGGACAAATTGCCAAAAACAAATGCAGAGGAAAATATGCCTTGGAAAGTGAAGCCACTACATCCGAGTGGCCTCATATTAATCCTGGATTTATTCTCCCAAAGTGGGAGAAATGGGTCTAACTCCCTGGTGACAGGCACAAGGAGGAGCCCTCACATGAGCTTCTGTTGGGTTCTAACTGATGTTCCCCTTCAACTCACACCAACAGCTGCAGACCCATTGCCTAGCCAGCAGGCCGGAAGAGACCAGATTTCACCCATCAAAAGACAACATCCTCAGGTCTGACTCCAAGGAATCTCCCATGGGGCTGGCTGGCAGCCCTCATTAGTCATATCTGAGGCTCCAGCATGGATTCAATTTCCCCAAGGACATGACTAAGTTGACCTTGACTGCAGTCAAGTATCACGAAAGGGGAACTTATCTTGTCCATGTACATGTGTTTCAAGCTAAACCATCTGAGTCTGGCTCAAAATTGATGGCAGAAGTGAGCTGAGCTGCTAAAATCTTGTGCAGAAAGGGAGGCTCCTGGATCCTTGGCCAACAGCTAGGTCATGCTAATATGTGCCCAGCAGGTATGTGGGGCAAAGAGAAGGGACAATTGGATTCTGTCATCTCCACCCCAGTCTTCTCTGATCAAAATGTCAAATTGCAGTGCACCTCTGGCCACAAGAAGCCAGACTTGGTCTGTCTTTGAGCACAAGATGAAAAGAGCCATGAGCAGCCCATTGTTTCGGCAAGCGTCCTCTGTGTTCAAGAAAGCACGGCTTTCCAGCACCAAAATCCAACTTCTGGTCTGTTTGTGTTTCTATCCATAAAGGTTACAATTTGTGTGGTTCTTGGGTGCCAAACTCAAACCTATGGTTGATAATCACAATGAGGAAGATCTGGGCTCCATTAAAGGAAGAACTTTCTAATGAATTGAGCTCTCTGAAGAGAGAATGAGCTTCCCTGGGAGGTGGTGAGGACTCTGTCACTGAAGGTGTGCAAATCTTGCTCAGGATCCAGGCACTAGGCAAAGGATTTCCTGGAGCAAGGTGAGGCCCAGGGACCAGCACCCTCTGCATCACTAGGAGCTTGTCAGAAACGCAAATTCTCACCCCACCCCCACAGAATCAGACTCTCAAGGTGGCACCCAGGAATCTGAGTTTTAACAAGCTATGTTATTCTTATGTGCACAAAGGTTGAGAAGCATTGTTTGAGGTCACCTGGAGGGATAAATGTTCATGCTTATTGCTGCAAAACTGCATCGATTTAGCCTGTAATGGTTAGGCTTCATGATCCTTTGAAATGGGTTTAAGGGAAATTTGCCCTAACAATGAAGACACATGAAGATTTATGGGGTGAGGGTTATGCACTAATGTTACTTCAGAAAACACTGAGCTGTAAATATTTTAGTACTCATTGCTTGTATGCAAATGATGCTGTGCATTATAACAGGGTCCCCAACGAGTCACTAAAGCAAGTCAAGACCACCCTGTATTGACACATTAGTGGGAAGATTTGGCTAGAATTGTGACTTGAACTCCAAAGTAACAGAATGACTTTTTATTTAGATATTCTAGAACTCAGGTTTTCTCCTAATTGGTCTGGCTTTCTCTCTCCTCAGCTAGACCACCTGTGCCAGAATTGGTGAGGTGTTCTGTCTTTTTCCATCCCCCAAGGAGCCCACAGGCTGGCAGGGAAGTGGGCAGAGGATGGAGGCTGCCCCTGGCCAATTCTGTTGTCTTGTTTTCTCCAGGCATAGGGGAGTCTGGGGTTTCTGAAAGTTTAGCCCGGCATGTAAACAGAGCACATGGGACGCTGGGCCTGCCCCTCTACCCAGTGGGAAGTCAGCAGAACCCATGGAGGTGGGGGCAGAGCACTGGAAGGGCTGCTGACAAAGGGGACAGACGAGGATCATGTCCATCTGCCGGCCCTGCACTGGGGCCCTCCCCTCTTGCCCACCCTCCATCAGGGTGGGAGGCCAGTGCGGCCACTGATTGCTCTCACTTTGCGGGTGAGGACACTGGAGCTTAGGGGGTGTTATAATCTCAGGTCACCTGGTAGGAAATGTTTGGTCCCCAGCCCAGGTGGTCTGACCACAAGACCATGTCCTATCACTTGCTCTCCTGTATATTTGAGACCCAGGTTCAATTTCTAGCCAGGCTAGACTGCTGTGAAGCCCTGTCCCTCTCCAGACCTCAGCCTCCTCATGTGAACAGGAAGGTGGGAGTAGATGCCTCTCTTCCATTCCAACTTGTAGGGTCTCAGTTACTGGACTTGTAGTTGCTAGGGCCAGCTCAGCCAGCAGTGCGTGAGATGGGGAGGCAGGCCAGACTCGGGGTGGCAGGCGGCAGTGTGCACATACTCGCCCGCCTCCCTGGGGGCCAACTAACTCTTGACTCAAACCTCAACCCACTGCTCTGAGGTAGTCAGTGGGCCAAGGTCCACAGAGCGTGTGGTCTTGGGTAATCCCTTTTCCTGATTCAGACCGTACTCCATCCTCCACATCCTGGCTGCTGGCTGTGGAATCACACATCTTCCCAAGTGCAGAGCCATCACTTGCCAAGACCTGAAGTGTGAACATTTGCAGTTCATTTCAGGTCGGCTCTGTGGCTGCAGGAGCCTGCTAAGAGAAGTTCCATGTCCTGTGTCAGATGAAGTCTGGGAAAAAGTAAGCAATGCTTTTGGCTTTCTCATGAGCCAGTTTATAAAACCAATTAAAGACAGGGCACAGGAATGTCCTGATGGAAGTTCCTTATTCTAGAAAGCCCTTCCCATGGGCTGCCAGGGGCCCTTGCCTGCTCATCTGCAGGAACATTGGGAGACTGACGCACAATGTGGGCTGTGGCTTCCGTGGATGTATTTCCACCTAGGTGGGGAGCTTCCTAGGGCAGCAGTCCTGCTCTGCCCCTCATTACACTCCTCAGGGGAGGGGTGAACCCAGCATGCTCAGCTCAGCTTCTCTTTTTAGTGTCAGTCTCCTCCCAAGTCATGCTCTTTGCTCCTCCCAAGTGCTGATCTAGGTGGGGCAAGCTGTAACCAGTCAGTGATGGCTGCAAGGAACTTAACCTTGGGATGCAATTTTAGAAGCCTGTGGCGGCCCCATGCCCAGGCCAGGAGCAGCAGTAAGCCTCGCTCATCTACAGTTCTGCAGCCTGCAGAGGCAGGAGAGCCCTGCTCCTGAGGACGAGGAAGGGTGCAGGGAGGCTGGCCAGGCTGGCCTGGACCTTCTGCACCTCTGTGGCTTTGTTCAGGCAGTTCTTTCCGCCAAAAATCTCTTTCCTCTGTCCCATACCTACCCGTGCCTGTCCTTAGAGACCTAGCCAAATGTCACCTTCTCTGTGTTCTTTGCAGACCCGTCTCAGTTGGAAGAGCTTCTTCCTTCCATTAACACAGCATCTCACACTTTTTTTACCGCGACAGCTCATGGTAAGGAAAACCTTATATATTGAGACAAAATGCGCACAGATGTATGAATTGCCATAACTGAAACACCAACTTGTGGCAACCCCTGCACTGGTTTCATGACTGGTGAAAAGCCCACAGTTTGTATTTCAATTAAAGTGCAACTTGATGTGAAATGACCTCCAAGGTAACGTTAAGAAACAAAGGAAGACATGTAATAGTGTGCAGTTTGTGGCCATGAGCGTTTAAAGGGGAACACACATATATCTCTGGATGGAGACTGGAGGAACGAGTGACACTGGCGGGCTACAATGGTCCTTCATACGTGTAATATTATAAACAACTGAAGATGGGATCTGTCTTATTTTTTTCTGGCATCACTAGTGCTAGCACAAAGCCTGGCACAGTGTCTGGAAGTGTGCAGTAAGGTGAACTGAATTAAAAAGAACAACTTAAGTTCCCCAAGTTTATTCACTCACCCGCCCTTTCTCCTTTCTTCCTACCTCCCCTCCTTTCCTGAGTTACCCTTCAATCAATATTTACTGAAGACCTACTATGTGCCAGGAGCCAGCATGGTAGAGGCCTTAGCCTGGTTTTGCTCTATCCCAGAACTCCTTCCAGCCCTGGACTGCATTTTATTTGGGTTCTTCCTGGGCACAGACACTGTCTCCAAGTTGCTGATAGGAAGTTCCATTTTAAGCTTTCTTGACAGATTCCATCCCCACTGACTGCTGGTGCCCCCTCACAAGCTTTGCTTTCAGTAGTGTGACCAAGGGCTCTGGAGTCCCTGAAAGAACCCTGATACAGCCCACTTTCCAAAGTCAGCTGCCTAACGAAGCTTCTCGCAAACTCATGCCTGCCTGATTACAGTAGATTACTGCCTGTGACCCCCAACAAACACACATCTGCACGTAGTCCCACCCGCACTCACTCTGGGCTTTATCACAGGACTTATCTTGGCTGCTGGGATAATGGCAATCAGGACACAAGCAGTGACTAGAAGAGCTATTTTCACTTTGGGGCTTGTCTGCTTGGAACATGCTTGTGGCAGTCAGCCACCATGCCGTGAGAAGCCCAGGACACATGGAGAGGCTGCACAGAAACCACCCGAGGTGTTCTGCTGTACAGCTCTGGCTGAGCCCCCAGCCTGGGCCCGCTGCCATCCTTGAGTGTGCGCCATCTTGGATGTCCCAGCCCAGTCAAGCCCCCAGGTCTGAAACCCCGGTGGTATCAGATGGAGCAGAAGAACTGCCCAGCTGATCCGTCAACCCACAGGATCATCAGAGATAATAAGATACTTGCTATTCTACATCACTGCATCTTGGGGTGCTTAGTTGCACAGAAATAGCTAACCAAAACATGGAAAGAACATTTCCCAGCTAAAGCCTCTTTAATACAGTCAAGCTTCACATGGACCCCATAGGGTCCAAATGAGATTACTGTTCTCGAGATGTTCTTCGGCCTCAGGATCAACATGGGCCACGGCCTGAGGACATCCCACCCTGAGGGGCTGACTACAGGGGCCGTGCCACCTAGGTGAGAAAGGCCCTTGCAGGCACTCGGCACTGTCCAGAGGAAGCACAAAGTCCCAACTAGATAGCTTCTGGAGCATTCTCTTTTACTCAAAGGTTCAGAGGGGGGAATGACTGATTTTCACAGTGAAGCAAGTGGTTATTTATCAAGATTTGTCATTTATCACACATGTCAATAGGTTGTTTCTGCCTTTTCCCCAAGGATATCTTGGGATATCCCATTCCCTGGTCTCTGCTCTGTGGCAGTTTTGACAGAAAAGTGTGAGGAGCCCTGATCCTCCTGCACCCCCCTCACCCTACTGCTGGGGAGCCTAGGGGAGAGAAGGGAACTGTCCAAGCTCTCCCAGGAAACAGGGGTGGAGCTGGGGTACAAACCCAGGCTCTCCTGTACTTTTAGGTCCACTTCTTTTCACCAACTACCTGGTTATAACTAGAAAAAAAAATTTTTTTTGAGGCCAACCTCCTAACTGAAAGAGAAACAAAGGTATTACCTTTCCTGATGTCTTCACTCCTTTCCAGAGGCTAAAAAACAGGATGATGACGACGACCATCAGACAGACTAAGAGCTGCCACTGGGGCAGGCCGACGTCATGGATCCCGCTGCTCTCATGCAGGTGCAGGACGCCACGCCTGCGGGGGGTGGGGCGGGGGGGAGGGCCGGGGAAGACAGGGAAGTCAGGGGCGACGACCAAGGCCACGACCACAGGCCAGTCCCTGGAAGTGCCATGGCTGGAGGTGGGCCCCGGGCTGCCCTGGCCACCGCCCTGCAGTTTTGGGGCCTGCTCTGCACAGTCGTGGCCTGTGCCCAGGACTGCCCTGCCCTGGGCCAGCAAGTCATCTGGGGAGACTCCCCGGTTGAGGCTGCTTTTGGTCAGTCACCAAAATTTCAAGATAACAAAAATCTCTTGAGTGCCATGGATGAGGATGAGGCGGTAGGATGACCATCTCTGGGCCCACTGCTAAGCCCAGGCCTGCCAGGTAGCCTCTTAGCTCCTAGTGCGTTGTTGCATCAGGAACAAATGCTCACAGTCTCTCTTGCTCAGCCCAATAATTCATCTTCTATAAACAGTAAGACCCAGAACCAGCACAGGGGAAGCTGAGAAGGACAGAAGGTCAGTCTCCCACAAACTCTCACTTCCTTTAGCAAACCCTTCCGGGCTATGGTGGACACCTCACCCTTTGTCCAGCCCTTTCATGCTGCCAGGGCCATTTCCCCTCGTAGATATTTCCCTTCCCCAGGTCTCATTCTGCAGGTTTACCTGGGCTCCATTCAGAATGTGGCTCATTAATACATTTTATTCCAGTATTTAAGGCAAATATCATCCTGCCCTGGAGTAGGGCTCCAATCCAAAAGGACGTGCTGTTGGATATCTTACACACCTACGACGGGTAAACTGGGGGATAGCTGACTGTCTCTCCACCTGTCTGTGTCCCTATCTTTCTCCCCGTCCTTCCTATCCTCCTTCTCCTCTCTACCCACACCCTCCCCCTAAAAGAGAAACATGAGGTAAAAGAATGTGATTTTGAGGTCCATAAACAAGAACAGGGTTTGCAACCTGTACATAGGAATTGCTTGGAGATCTTTCAAAATCTTACTGATAACTGGGCCCCACTCTCAACCAATTACATTAGAACCCTTGGGGAATGGGCCTCAGTGCCAATATCTTTTCAATTCCCTCGGTGATTCTTCTGGATGGCCAAAGCTGAGACCTGCTGAACTAGAGGCCCACCCAAATTATAGGTTTTCTTTAGAGCAAACTTGAGCCTTCCAGAAATCTGTCTTTACTTTCCTGGCAAAATAAAATTAGCTTTCTGAGCCTAAGGGAAAAAAGGCTCAGAGAGGCTCATTAAAAGTAGGCTTGACATATCCCAGAAGCCTGGGTGTCAGATGAGCCCACAGAGTCAGAGGCAGATGGCTTCCCTCTCTGGGAGCAGAGCATATGAGCATATAATGCTGGAAGATGCTAGACTTGCCAGGAAAACAGGTACCCTCAGTCTGGAAACTTGGTCAGCTTTCCCCTGGACAGGGGTGTACATTTCCTGCGCAATCAAGGACTGGAGGCCACCCTTGATGCTAGGTATAGTTCATTCATTCATTCATTCATTTACCCATTCAAAATGAACATCTATTATTAGTAAGAACATGAAGGAAAAGAGAAGGATGTGGCACAGAAGTTATCCAGGCTCTAGGGTCAGAAGCAAACTCATTCTGTACATCTGCTGTGAGCCAGGCAGCACACTGGGGGCTGGTGACAATGGCCACAGACAAGCAGGTGATGGCTCCAGCCACATGGCACTCCTGGCAGAGGGGACAATAGCTGGTCAATACATTCCCCACCTTGAGCCTTTTTCCTTTTCAGTAAGATGGCTCTCAAAGACTAAATTACAGAATGTGAAGATAGTGCCTGGAACCCAGGGAATGCTCAGCAAATGGTAAGTGTAACTATCATCATGAGTGAGCAGCAGGCATCAGCAGAGGAGCAAAGAAGTGCCTGGAAAACTCAGCCGAGGAAGTCAGCTGGGCAGGCTCCGCGGAGGGAGTGGCTGCTGCCTTCTCTGCTGATCTGCCAGAGTAACAGGTGGATTGAGAGATGCACAGGCAGGGTAGAGGAAGAGATGGGGAGAGGGGTGTGGACAGGCATAGGCATCTGCAAATGAGCATGTGTGGATGAATGAGCAGAGCTGTGTGGGTGATCCAGGCCCACAAAGACTCACATCTCCTGTCCCTAGTCGGTCCTCATTCCCGCACCCCAGGCCGAAGTTTGCAGCTTTAAACTGCTCACCCTGCATCAGCTTCCCTGAGCGATCAGTTTCCAAATCTGCCCCTCCTAGTCCTATCTCTTGGTCTGCTACCAGTACCCCCACCCTCATGGCCCTGTCCCGGGCCAGATCCACATTCTCTTCCTCCAGGGCTATTATAAAAGTGTCCCTATCTCCCCACAACCCAGGTCTGCCTCCAGTCAGCCCCCTTAAGCCACAGTCTGCAGCTGTAGAACTATCCATTGGGAGTGTCCTTCCAATCTTGTCCCGGTCCTGCCCCTAAACCCTCAGAGGCTCCATATCACTGGAAATAGTGGTCCTCTCTGGGCAGCTTTGTCCTGCCTCTGCAGGGACATTTGGCAATGGCTGGAGACATTTTGGGTTGTCACATCTGGAGTGGAGGGACATGTGCTAGTATCTAGTGGGAAGAAGCCAGAGATGATGCTACATGTCCAAAATACACCAGGCAACTCCTCCATCGCCAACACAGAATTATCCAACCTCCAGGTTGCAAAATCCAGGTCTAGGGGATAAAAACAAGGGCCTTTCAGAATCTGACGTCCTTCACAGTCATCCTGTGCCAAGTGCGTCCTCTGCTTCACCACACCCCTGCCTTTAGCTCCGGGTAACTGCCAGACACTTACCATTTGGAGCTCCCATTGCTTTGGAACTCAGAACTGTCTGTCCTTTTCTGCCTAGAACATGCTCCTGGCCCCATTTATCTGCCTGGCAGACTTCTCACCTTGCTAGTCTCAACTTAAAAATGATACCCTGACATAGGCCCCTCTCCTATGCCCTAAGAGATGAAGAGGAAGGGAGGGAGGGAGGGAGAGAGGGAGGAAGAAAGGGAGGAAGAAAGGAAGGAGGGAGGGAGGGAAGAGAAGAAGAGAGGGCGGGCATATCTAAGAGAACCAGAAGCAGATACTGAGCCCATCTGACTTAATTCTGCTCCTTCCCTTTGCTTTATGGGCCAAGGGTTGAATGATGTCAGTAACTTTTTGGCCAATTTGACTGTTAGAATCATGAAAACAAAAAGACACCGAACCATCAACATCCTCTGGAAGAGTCATTCCAGAAGATGATCATCAAAAAACTTCAACAAAGATCCTGGCACAGTTACAGCTGTAGCTGCATTCATCCCACCGGTTCCCGGACTTGCCATGGGAATGAAGAAGGAGATATCTAAGCTGGCCTGTGCATACAGTAAAACAACAAATTTGACTGGATCTATACTGTCGGAACTCAACCAAGAATTAGGAGAAGTGCAAGTTGCAGTGCTCCAAAATCATGTGACTGTAGACTATCTATTGTTAAAAGAACATATGGGATGTGAACGGTTCCCAGGAATGTGTTGTTTTGTCTGATTTTTCTCAAACTATTCAAATTCAGTTAGACAATATATCCACCATATATTGATAAATTTTCACAAATGCCTAGGGTACCTAACTGGTTTTCTTGGTTTCACTGGAGATGGCTGGTAATTGTAGGTCTGCTTTTGTTATGTAGCTGTATTCCTATTCTGTTAATGTGTGTACGCAATTTAATTAGTTGTTTGTTAAAACCTATACATGCTTATGTTACTCTACAAGAAGTTATATCAAAGAAATAATCAATCTTCCCATGTTTTCTTCCGTCTGCTACTTCTATAGCTTTTCTTCTTCCTTCCTAATTACAACCCTTTAGTAGAATTCGTGCCTCATATAGAAAATTACTGAGTATCATAATTCTTCCAAGTGGTAAAGAAACCTCAAGACAAATGCTGGGCATAGAAGCCTCAGGGCATAAATCTGCAAAGAAGTAAAAAGCTAACCTTTTCAAAGAATATTTTTCTCTCTCACTTGCCAACTTTACATTTCCCTGTATGGCCCCGGAAGATGGTTGGTTAGCCAGAGACGGGTAAGATTCCTCAAGGGAGGAACAACCTAAGACAGGCACAGTCGCAGGGGGGCCATCAGGTGAGAAATTGGGGATCAACAGAGGTGAGGCTTAGAACCTCACCCCCCGTTTTGACAGAAATCTTCTGCATCCGTGGATGTTTTGTTGCCCTTGTCTAGCTTAGATTAATACTTAGTCTACAGGCACACACCTGATCATCTACATTTGCCCTCTTACAGCACTAAATTGTTTTCTACCTTTATCTTGCATCTACCTACCACTTCAGCATTTTATTAAAAAAAAAATATGGGAGAAATGTGGGATTCACATATAAATCAAGTATAAAAATCAAATGGATAATCATATCTGACTTGATGTTTATAGTTCATTATGCGTGATCAAAACCGAAAGTTTCTGTGATATGACTGCCCTTGCACTGTTCACCATGTAAGAACTTATTCACTATGTAAGAACTTGTTCACCATGTAAGAACTTGTTCGTTATGCTTCAGAAGATGGGAGACTTGAGAATTAGGCTTGGGGTTGATTAATGATTGTGCATTGAGTCCCCTATACAGAATTTTATTGTTGTTAACAACCATTTGATCAATAAATATGAGAGATGCCCTCTCAAAAAAAAAAAAAAAAACAGAAAGGAGAGGGAGATTTGACACACCTGATGAAAACCTGTGAAGATGGAGGCAGACAGGAGTAATACTGCCACAAATCAAGGACTGTCAGGAGATACCAGAAGCAGGAAAAGGAAGGATTCTCCCTTAGAGCCTTTGGAGGGAGCACAGAGTTGCCATGCCAACACCTTGATTTCAAAGTTCTGGCCTCCAGGAACCATGAGAGAATAAATTTCTAATGTTTTAAGGCCACTAAGTTTGTGGAAACTTGTCATGGCAGCCCTATAAATCTAATACACTAAGCTTAACAATATATCATATTTTGGTCTAATGCCATTTGGTCTAATGGTGAGAAACTGCAGCTCCCATTTGGATGGCCAACTAAGGCTATTTTCTGCACAACCTTCTTGAGATATATACGTGATCTGGTGAAAAAGTCCAAAAATAACCCAACTGTATAAATTAGTACTTTAGTATTATAGAATACACATCATCCATGGTACATTAGTACTGTGATCACATTAAAGATGTGCATTGGGCCCGCAATACTTTTTTTCCAAAGACAGAAGCAAGCGGATCTCTGTGAACCTGTACTTGCAAGCACCGTGAAGTCACACAGAACATGTCCTGTTAATAGTTACTGCCCTTCACCTCTCTTACACAAATGTGTAGGCCTTCTTTATTACCATTTCTAAGAAATAAAATCAATAATTATTTTTAGAAATTCTACTAGCCCAGCTATATATATATTGCAGTGGGTTTTCAAAATATGTTACTTTGCTCGCCAGGGCAATCTTTTAAAAACGCATTCTCAATACATGCCACTATTACTCGTTATGACAAACAAAAAACCTATATTCATTTCAAGCTCCATTAGAAACAAACACAGTGTTTACCAAACAGAAAGGGACTATACATATATCTACATATGTATCTATACATGGGAAATGCCTTTTCAAGAGTGTAACTAATGCAAATGATGGATAGTACAAAGTCTCAGCTTCTGTCAAAGTATCCTTCAACATTTCCTTTTATGAATTTATAAACTGACAATAAATTCACTGGTTGACACCCAGCACATGGGATTAGACTGCATTCTCATCTCTAAATCTGCACTGCTTGGAAAACAAAAGTTCATACACAAAAATCCATTAGATTTATGGTATATGAATTAGACTTCAATAAAGCTGTTACATTAGAAAATGTCCATTAAAATGTATATCTGGCTCTTCCAAAAACAAAAACCTGATAATGTCCAAGTTAACTCTTTTTGGATAACCAACACATTATGAGAATTAAAAGGAGGACCACTCCACATTAAAGGTGAAAGCTGGCCTAGCTCTTACACATTTGACTACTCAACAAGAAGTCAGGAAAGGACATGCTAACACTGGCCCTGCAGCTGGCCCTGCAATACAACTTAAAACTTCCAATTCCAATCAGAAAAACAAGGAGAGTCATCTCAGATCAAGCCAAAACCTCAACCCTTTAAAAACAAATTTTTCTCCTTTAAGCCTTTGCTGGCAAGAAGATGAAGTCAAAAGTGAACTTATTTTGAAACTAGTTCATCTTAAATCTGTACTTCAGGTCTAGATGATCAATTCACAGTTAACCAACCATTATCTTGGATTGACCATTTTGCATTTTTGAAGCTATACTGGAAAACCCAATCAAGAGATAAAATTTTGAAATGGAAGCATCCTTCCTTTCAAAGTTCAAAGATTTCCCAGGGGTACAATACCAGACCTCCTTCCTAGCCATGCTCATTCTAAACTGAGAAACTCTCTTTGATATGACCAAGCATGCATTGCTGAAACCATCTAATAGAAGGTGTTGAAGGAGAGTGTCATGCATTAAGTAGATCAGAATAAATGATCATTATGACTCAATACATTTATAAACAAACCTGTCATTAACATCTCAAAGCGAAAAATGGAGTATCTCATCAATGGGAACTCAACAAAGTGCATCACTAATGCGCTAAGTATTACAAATACGTCTTCCAAATATGCTAAAGACAACTTAAAAATCCATTAGCTTTTAACACAAACAACTTCTTTGGTATTTTAAACATTAAAAACAAACAACCTTTGGCCCACTGTCATTTCTTTCCATACCATTAGGAGTACTCCCCCAAATATATGGTAATTATTCAAATTATTTGAGCTCTATCCCATTCATCCACCTCATCCCTGATACAAGTATTTGTTTACAGAGCATCAAGTGGTTAAAATAGAAAGGGGAAGGCGAACAGCACAGAAGTCAGGTATACAAGGTGAGTATACGTGGCACTTTAAGATAACATGGAAATGAGGCATCTATAAGGTGACAGGCAAAGATGATTTAGTACATAAAACTAGAAAAAAAACTGGATTTCCATACTCTGGGAAAATATCAATAACAGAAAAAATTATGAATAGCTATAGTTACTCAACTCTCAACTCAAAGTATATAGGGCTTTAGGTTTCTGAACTGGAATAAATGCAGTACAATTATAGCCATTAGATGGATTAAAACAGTTCTTGGGAAAGCTAAGGGGTAAAGAGTTTTAACTCAAATTAAACCCAAATAACAACACAATTAATACCTGCTTATACCAAGATCTACCTTTGCAGGACCTGTGTCCTGTATTTCAAAGACAAATTAATCATAAAAACGCCACCCCATTGTCTGTTCATTCTAACACAAATGCAGTGTTCTAACTACTCAAAATTAAATGCATGTTTTTTCCTTAACAATGCACGCATGCCTAAGCACACACACACGCACAAACACACACACCCCAATCAGTTTCTGATTAGATTAAACTAGCAATCAATTGTGCCAGCAGCATGTTAGGTTAAATGAGAATGCAGTGCTCTATTAGACTACTTCCTGGTGCCACTAACGCAGCCAAATACTTCCTAGAAATTGAAGAATAGGTTTCAGTAAATAGCACTCTAAGTTTTCCCCAGCTCTTTGCCAGCTAGTACAAGCAAGATACAGAAATGTGGACAACAAATAGTACAATTATTTGAGAACTAGCAAAGAAAGCAAGGGGAACTTACAACTAATGTCTCTGTTCCTTGGATTAAGCCCGAAGAAGGAAGAGAAATCTGTTCTCATAATTACAATGATCTAAAAGTGCAGGTTGGAATTGCTTTCTTAAATTCAGTCTCACACAGCACTCTGAAAATAACCCAAAATAACTATACCTCCAAAGCTGAGCCTCCCCATCTCTTAATATCTGAGGAAGAAGAGAATTAAACTAAATCTAAAATTCCTAAATCTGCTGGTCAACAAAGGGCCAGGGCCTTCAGCCTGGGTTGCACGCTCAACGTGCTACCAGTCCTGGAGCCTGGCAGTCCATACCTGAATGTCTGTGTCCTTCACAGGCTCAAGAGGCTCAAAGGTAGTGTCCGCACTGAGACTCTCCAATTGCTGGGAGATGTGGGATATGTCAAGTCCCTGAGACCCAAGGAGAACTGACCTATATGAGGATACAGGGCAGAGAGAAAAAGGTAGGATTAGGATTTGGCATTGAGTTAATAAGCCCTCATCATTTCCTGTCTGGGCGCTGGTTTCTGCTCACAGGGGCCACCCTACTGGGCCTCGTTTACCATACCACTTATCTCCCAGTGCCTTAGTCTTTGCACCTGAAAAATAGGATCTTAAAGTCAGAATTCATTCCCACTCTGTGAAGTCACTCAGGCCCCTCACTCTGCCTTAGAGCACTTGTAGTGTCCCTCCCAGAGTGACTTTGAAATGTGATGAGCTTCTCCTCACATTCCTACAGCTATACATCCAGAGCCCCAAGGGGAAAGCCTACCCTTGAGCAGAACACCTTTTCACTGCCTGTGTCATCTATAGGCCCCTTAACCTCTTGGTTTTTTGAAGTCTTACTTGTAAAATCACAAAGGTTCTATGAATTACCATTTGGGGCAGGGCAACATTAAGAAGAACCTGTCTTTGCTTATATTTTTCCCACCTGGAGTGCCTTCCCTCTCCTCTCCATAGGTCCCAATTCCCCTTTCCCTTCAGGCCCACTACCAAGGAGCCTTCCCTGATTCCCTAGTCCACACAAATCTCTGCCTTTCCAACTGTGGAATCCCTAGGCTCAGTGCCAAACACCTTGGCTGTCTCTTAGGTTAATCTTGCCCTTCAAGCCCATCTCAGAATGTGGGCCTCTTGCCCTCCCGTGCCAGCCCACAGGTACATTCCACAGGAAATGGCTACTTGACTAAGGCATGGATACGGAGGGCTAGATGGAAGGGCCAGGTAGGGTGCCCCTCTGCCTCCCACCCTGCTCTCTTCCACAAGAGAGCCTGAAGCCTGCCCCTCAAGTTGCAAGGCTCCGTATGTGACCTCACTGGGTATTGATGGCCTCACTGTTGCCGTGGCAGCGTGACTACACAAACCCAGTGTTCTTGGAGAAGCACTCCTACCAGTTTGAGACCAGATAGCAGTCTGGCTGCCTGAGAATGTCTCACTAGATCAACATCCAGTGTAACTTCTTCTCTGTGCCCTGGGAGGGCTGCACAGCAGGTAGGCCGAGGCGGGACATCTGTACAAGAGTCATTGGTGGGCACATAGCCTCACCTGGCTGCCACCTGGCTTCTCCTTTCGGGCTTGCTTGCAATACCTCAGAACTTCCCCAGCTGTTAACTAATACCAGTGTTCCTGCTCACTGCTGAGGGCAAGTGAAATGTCATCCTGATGCCGGGGTTCTTGTTTGCGGAGCCGAGGAATGAGCTTCACAAACAGTCAAGGTAGGAGACCAAGGTACAGGCTTTTATTTAGAGATACAGTGAAGGGACAGAGCTCCCGGCTCACACCAGGAGGGGACAAGAGAGTCCGTAGTGGTGCGTTGTCAAGGGTATTTTATAGATAGTTAGGGATTTTTCGAGAACATGAAAAAAAACTTAGGGGTGTGAACTTGTTAAGTGGTCTCTGAATATTTAGAATTAACTTAACACAAGCAACTTCCTCTGATGATTTCTCCCTGAGATACCAGCATCTTGGTCTGGGGGCACAGGAAACAAGGCCACCTGCTCAGCCCCACAAGGTGGGCTGAGGTATTGTTTGCTAAAGAGTAAGTTAAGAATTTCTAACTTCTTAACTTCTTGGGTATTAAAATGCAATCTTATCTTTAAGGTGGAATCCTTCCTGCCTTTTACGGTGTTTATGCCTGGGCTTACTTGCTAAATTAGTTGCCCAGTTTGCAAAATCACTTCATCAGATCTGAAGGAGGAAAGACAGCACATAGGCCTGGGCCTTTTAGTATGCTGAAGTGAACCTTACACGTGATTATAAATGGTTAGCATAATAAAGCATGTGCTACTCTTCTTTATCCGGGGAACATTAACTGATTTCACTGAAGAATGATTCTAGAGCTCAATGTTTAACATAGAGTTTTAGCAGGGGGGTTTCCCTGCATGTAGTTACATTGCTCTGACTGAACATATTCCGCCCTGCTTTTCTCCGGAGGCCCTCACCCTACTCTGACTACACCCACAGTCCCTGTCTCATTCCCCCCTCTACAGATAGAGACCCTAGCTGCTGCTAGGGAAAGGGGGCGATGACCGCTCTGGCTGCTTCATGCTGAGAGGGGGCGCAGTAAGGGGTGCAGCTAGGTCTCCATCAGTGGTCATTCGAGAGGGCCTCGGAAGATGGGCACTTTTATTCCAGGTTCTATCTCCATTTGCAGTTTTGTGGCTTCTAGGCAAGATAGAACAAATTGTGTTATTAGGTTAAGCACCAATATCTGGAGTTGGATTTTCTATTCTGGAAGGACAAACTTGATGAGATTAAGAATGCATGGTTGAATATGAGAACTAGAAATAGTAAAACTTTAATTGCAATGATAGGAGAAAAATAAACATCTAGAGAATCATAGCCAGATATTTTGAAGAAGCTAGAATCTTGGATCCAGTTTATGTCTCAATGACTAGTATCAGGATTTAGTACGGATAAGGCTGCATTATTGAAACAATACTTTTCTCTAAAATCACCCTCATTTTTATTAGAAGTAACCAGATTAAGAAAATAATTAACACTTGGCTTTATTATTTGCATAAGTGCAGCAATAAGAGCAATTGGTTACATAGACCATTTTAAATGTGCTTTGCTGGAACTTTTTATAAGGAATTTCAGATTGAACTTTTAAAGTCCTTTTGAGGCTAGAAAGTCAAGCCAGACTTGCCATCAGGTTTTGCCTGCAGTACCTGTAGATTTGGGTGAATTCCTCTCTTCTCGAGGTCTCCAAGACATCCTGAGGTTCCTGCACATGCCAGGAAGTGACCTTCCTTACTCACCTGGTAAGGCTGATGGGAATCCTGTAAGCAAGGTACCAGGCCAATTCTTCCAAGGGGCCTTGTTGGCTTTATATAGTCAACCTTAGTTCCTTAAAGCTGTTCATATCTGAGTTTAAGCACGTGTCTCTCAGGTATGACATTCCAGTCAAAGCCTTTGTGATGCCGGGGTTCTTGTTTGTGGAGCCAAAGAATGAGCTTCATAAACAGTCAAGGTAGGAGAGCGAGGTACAGGCTTTTACTTAGAAATAAAGTGAGAGAATAGAGCCCCTGGCTCATGCCAGGAGGGGACAAGAGAGCCCATAGCGCTGCATTGTCTAGGGGTTTTCATAGACAGTTGAGGACTTTTCGAGAACATGAAAAAAACTTAGGGGTGTGGACTTGTTAAGTGGTCTCTGAATATTAAAAATTAACTTAACGTAAGGAATTTCCTTCCTTGATCTCTCTCTGGGTCTGGGAGCATATCAAAACGCTGCCTGCCCAGCTCCCAACGTGGGCCGAGGTATTGTCTACTTGCTAAAGAATCTTGCCTCCTCAACCTCCCGGGCGTTAAAATGCAATCTTATTTTCAAGATGGAATTCTTCCTGCCCTTTACTGTGCCATCTACAGCTGGGTCTGCATGCTAAGTTAGTTGCTCAGTTTGCAGAATCACCTTGTCAGATCTGAAGGAGGAAAGGCCGCACATAGGCCTGGGCCTTTAGTATGCTAAAGTGAATCTTACACATGGTTACAAATGATTAGCATAATAAAACATGTGCTACCCTTCTTTATCTGGGGAACATTTAACTGATCTCACTGAAGAATGATTCTAGAGCTTAATGTTTAACATAGAGTTTCAGTAGGGGGGTTTCCTTGTATGTAGTTACATTGCTCTGACTGCAAATATCCCGCCCTGCCCCCTCCAGAGGCTCTCACCCTACTCTGACTACATCAATGGTCCCTGTCTCATTGGTAGTATAACCTGTGTTTTTAATTGGTTCTATTACAAGGAAAGCAGATTCTTATTGAACTTATGCAAATAAACATACTGCCATGAAATATAAAAATACTGAAAGCTTTTAAATTCTTGAGGGGTCAGGTAGAGAGAAAGATAAATGTTTCAATTCTGTTTGTAAAGGTATTGTCATTCATGAAACTGTTGTCAGCTTAAGAGAAAAGGCTTAAAACACTTTATCAGCAACATTTGAAACAAAAAGCCACAAAATCATTTCCTTAGTTTACTTAATCCTATGTAATCAATACCTGTTCTGCTGAAATCTAGTTCTTTACTAGTTTAGGAGTAATAAAACAGTGAGTATGAATGACAAAAGACTTACAAATGACAATGGTTAAAGATCTGATGAGAGCTTACTGTAGGACAGTTGACATAAAGAAATGCGGATATTTCTGTAACACAAAACATTCAGTAACAAAGTTTAGCATCATTCCCTTTGACAGTGCTTTCCAGGTAATTAAGCAGGTAATTATATATCAGATAAATAAGCCAAATTAGCCAAATACTTTCTCCAATGAGAAAAAATTCCTCTGACATGTTCCAGGGGCCCTCTGGAAAATATCAGTGTTAACTATTAGAACTTAAAACTATTAGGTACCTTAATGTTTAGTAAACACTGAGAAGCAGGCTATTATAAACTGTTACACTAGCATGCTTTGGATTGACAAATTTATGAACATTTTATAATTTCTGTAACCATGAGCTTTACAACACAACTTCTCACTAAACACAAAGTATATCTTCTTAACTTAGCAAAACTTTAAGGTTTTAGGTTACCACAAAGATTCTCAGGCTGTAGGTAGGTATACACACTGTAACACACAATTATTATTAAGAAGTTCACTTACTACATTTAGTTTACTCATTCTTAACAACTCTGCTAGACTACTTACAAAACCTTTACTGAATATTAGACAAAGTCAAGCCTCTAAGCATTTTATTCTTGAAAGATTTAGCAGATAACATCAACTTAAATGACTTTAGGTAAACTTAGGCAGCTGATAACCATAAGGACATGTCCATTTCAGTTCAACTTAAATTAGCATTAATGCTTAGTATTTTCCATTAGAATTCTCTGGAAGTTTTAGAATGCCCAATTTTCACAAGCGCTTGTCTTTAAATCAATTTCATTAATACCATCCAGAGGTAGAAAAATCTTTGATCTACATGCTTAGGCACACAAACATACAGACTGAGACGTAATGACTATAGTTAGCAACACTCTTCATAAAAAGAACATATACACAAACTGACACAGAGACTTGTGTTACTGATATCCAATTGCCTTTCCTTTTAGCTTATTTGACTAAAAGTATCTCAGTTTTCAAGAATACACTCTACAGGCAAGCAGTTTATATAACTGGGTTAAGGTTTAGATGGCCCCAGACTAACAGGGCCAATGAAGGGTCTGAACTCATAGGGATGTGTGTCCAGGGGGCTGGAAATGAAATGCAAGCACAGTTCTAGCTCCAGTTGTTTAAAGTCAGGCTGTATTGCAGAAGATAAATTTCTTCTGTTTCAGAGAGTCTAGTTTAAAAACCTCTCAATTTTTGAAGATAATGAACCCTAATAAGTAGAATAGATTTTGATCCAAAATAATTTAGAAAACTAGTTCCATATTATAGTCTACAGGACTTTTGACTATTTTCCTTCCTTGCATTAAAATAAATTTAGCTGCATAACTTTATTATATTGTATACTTCTCTCAGGGAGCAAGCCTTTCCAATGAGAGACTTTGTATTGAGGCCAGGCTTATATGCAGAAGATAAAGCACTTTTTCCTTTTCAGGATCTGGGGATCAAAATTGCTCCCAGTTCCTCAGAATGCATGCCAGAGGCGTGTCTGGCTTTAACCTTGAAGAGGATGCTCCCATCTGAAAGAGAGAGAGAGAGAGACGGGTGTCCAGCACCTGGTCAGCCTCTCTCTCTGTGAGGGCGTCCCCTCGCCTTGGAGCCTAGGTGTCAGTGGTCAATCACCACCTCTGCCAGGCCTACTGGATTTAACCACTCCTTACCAGCGTGGCCTGTACCTTGCCTTGATTCCCCTCTTGCCTTCCCACTAAGCAAGAGTCGCCTCGGAGCTGTGGATTTAGTGGGACCTTACCAGTGTGCTCCTACTTATGCCTTTTGGGAGTTTCACTAGTTTTCTCTGCACGAGCTTTCCTTGAGCACTCCCTGCCTGTCTGATAAGTGCAGGGACTGTGTGACTTCTTGCTGCCAGAGCCCAGATCTAAGTCACAAGCCTGTCTTGCTTTTCTGGGGCTGCAGAAAAGGAAATGCCTAGCCCCAGGATGACTGCTTCTAAGGAAAGGAGATCAACAGAATAGAGCCATTTACATGTTGGTCTCAGGTTTCAGCTTGATTACTTTACAGACTTCATTTACCTTACACAGGAAAAAGTGGCACAGGCCTAAGAGGACTGCTTTGAATGGAGAGCGAGGGAACTTTTTTCTAAGGCCAGAAATAAAATTCAGGAGCTGCCACAGACATTTATTGGTGGGTGGGGGGGGCTATACTCTAACACCAGTTTCTGCCACTGCCTGGTAATTAACTTGCCAGTCACCCACTATTACAAATCTGATCACTGAGACAAGAGGTCGGGGTCATCTGCAATTCTCGCATAGGCAGCAGCCTAGCCAGAGGTTCACTCAGCGCCGTCGGATCAATCGGCCAGAGCCGAGATCCAAGGACCACTGTCTACTAGTCGGGTCTGCCCTCGGAGTCCACAGATTAGGAGTGGAAAGTAGGAAATCAGCTCAGCCACTCCCCGACATTCCCGTCCGTCTGGAGGTGGGGGATCAAGGAGTGGCAGACACCGGGAAACCTTTCATCCGAGACTTAAGACTGGTAGCCGATGCTAATCGTCTTTTAAGTGGCTAATGGGTGCCCAGACACATTTTTATGAGTTAAAAAGTACAGCATTTAGTTAGGAATAAGAGTGGAGCGTGGATCTCCTACCTTGTGGTGGTGAGCATCAGGTTCCATGAAATTGATGAAGTTAGAAGGGAGTTAGGAACACCCCCTGCCTCACTGAGGCCAGGGCGGCCTGAAGAAGCAGGTTGGAAGTCAGAGGCAGAGACAGAGAGGTGCTCCTCACGGATACCCAATTGGGCTGTCGGGGTCTGATTCCAGACACGCGGGCCTTTGAGAAACTGCTGAAGTGTAGCCTCAGCCTAGACTCTCGCAGTTGCCCAGTTTTCCTCAGTCCCTCACATCCGAGGAGATGCCTCTGAAGGGGAATCCTGGCCTCCACTCAGCTGACATTCCCGGCTCCCAAGGGAGACGGGGGATCCACTGAGGGAGATGCAGGGGAACCTGCCGCTTGAGACTTTGAGATCGGCAGCCAGGCTAGTCCCATTTAAGTGGCTGACAAGCACCTGATTTTGTGTGCCACAGACGGCTTCCTTCTATAAGGACAGCAAAAGAAGAGGCAGGTTTGGATGCCGATACTCACCTCCGAAGTTACCCCGGACGAGCCCCCAAAGATGATGCTGGGGTTCTTGTTTGCGGAGCTGAGGAATGAGCTTCACAAACAGTCAAGGTAGGAGACCAAGGTACAGGCTTTTATTTAGAGATACAGTGAAGGGACAGAGCTCCCGGCTCACACCAGGAGGGGACAAGAGAGTCCGTAGTGGTGCGTTGTCTAGGGTATTTTATAGACAGTTAAGGATTTTTCGAGAACATGAAAAAAAACTTAGGGGTGTGAACTTGTTAAGTGGTCTCTGAATATTTAGAATTAACTTAACACAAGCAACTTCCTCTGATGATTTCTCCCTGAGATACCAGCATCTTGGTCTGGGGGCACAGGAAACAAGGCCACCTGCTCAGCCCCACAAGGTGGGCTGAGGTATTGTTTGCTAAAGAGTAAGTTAAGAATTTCTAACTTCTTAACTTCTTGGGTATTAAAATGCAATCTTATCTTTAAGGTGGAATCCTTCCTGCCTTTTACGGTGTTTATGCCTGGGCTTACTTGCTAAATTAGTTGCCCAGTTTGCAAAATCACTTCATCAGATCTGAAGGAGGAAAGACAGCACATAGGCCTGGGCCTTTTAGTATGCTGAAGTGAACCTTACACGTGATTATAAATGGTTAGCATAATAAAGCATGTGCTACTCTTCTTTATCCGGGGAACATTAACTGATTTCACTGAAGAATGATTCTAGAGCTCAATGTTTAACATAGAGTTTTAGCAGGGGGGTTTCCCTGCATGTAGTTACATTGCTCTGACTGAACATATTCCGCCCTGCTTTTCTCCGGAGGCCCTCACCCTACTCTGACTACACCCACAGTCCCTGTCTCAATCCCTGGGCAAGTGTTGAGAAGTTTCCTAATCTTTATAAATGTAGCCTTCCCTCCACCTTTGGGCTACAAATGCTTCCTTCTGGACCCTTGAGGAAATGGCAAGTGAATGATCCTGAGGCAGGAGTGAGGCTGGCCTGTTCTAGGACCAGCAGAAGAGCCAGTGTGATGGTCAGCCTCTTAACAAAAGTCAAGAGCATTTCTGTGTAAATGGAGCAGTTTGAGAAAGAGCTGTTGAGGGACACTCATAACCTCACCTTCCAACCTGGGCCCCTTCACCATGCTGTCCACATGGGTGCCCTCAGACACATTCCAGACTGAGCCTCTGAGTAGCAGGCAAAAGGGTGTCATACCAATAGGAAGAGCATAAGAGTCAACGAGAGTGATAAAGGGAAACTGAGACCTAAAGGCTGAGGAAAAGACGTCCCAGAGGTTGTGCTGATGTGGGCCTAGACTAGGTACCCACATCCTGACCTGAGCCTCTTGGTCACTCTGCTTTGGGATTTGGCCTTTTTCACATCTACATGAAAGTATCAGAAGGCTAGAGTTCAGAGTGGTTGAAAAAGGCAACACAGATGGGGCTCAAAGGGAGAGGGGTTCTTAACTGATTCGTGTAAGATTATTTTTTCCAAAACTGGAAAGGTATTTCCACTAAAACCGCCTCAGAAGTGACAGACTTTAACAAATGTTTCCCCTGTTGTGGAAGGGAGAGATGGAGGGGATCCTGATTGTAATCATTTTCAGGTTGAGTTTTTTCCTGGGAATGGGGAACAGATTTCCTGGTCTCCTACTGCCACAGGCTCCACTGAATTGCTTTTGCAGCCAACATCGCTTCTCTAGGGGTTTCATAGAGGTGATGGGCCACGTCTGGGTTTTAGATGCCATGCAGATCAACTGGCTTCAGCCAGAAACTGAGAGAGACATGACAGAGGGAAGGTTCTGGCAGGACACTGTGTACAGGAGGAGTGACTGATCAGTTTTGGTTTTCTTTGCAGCAGCAGCAGCGGCTTCCCCTTCGGCTACACCCTTCTACAAGCACCTCATCGATGAAGGGCATGTTGAAGCGCCGTTGTACTGGAAGGGACAGACACTCCCCCTCGTTGATGGCTACCAGGCCTATGTGATGGCACCCATGCCCACCCCAGCAAAGGTGGAAGAGAAGCCACTCCCCAGGTGGGCTCCCAAGAGACCTCATAGTTCGCAAGAGTGTGATGAAAAACTAGGTTGCCCCCCTGCCGAAAATTAGGCGGCTGGAACCTAGTGCCAAGAGGATTACCACACGGAAGCGTGCTGGCAGAGCCACGTCTATAAGAGGGGCACGGCGTTAACAGTCAGCATGCAGTGGTCCCACTTTCCAACCCCACCACAACCTCTCACCCCATATTAACTGTAATTTTGTAAGAAGAGTGACTTGGTTTAATAAATTTCTAGTTATTGTAATAATTTATTGGCTGCAGTAATGTATTTATTAGTCACCTACCGTTAATAAAGAGTGCCAGCTTTTCCAAGCGCCAGTGTGCTGCGTTGTCTCAGTGCCCGGAGAGCTTCTGCCAGGCGCACCCACACGATGTGTGTCCTTGTGTCTTGCCCCAGTCCAGTCCTGGGGCCACCTGGCGGTGGGGACATGCCCTGCTGCCTTTCTTCCACCTTCTCCAGGGCTCCTTCCCACCTCTGACTCCCAGGGGGTGTGGCACAGACCCCCCACCACAGAGCTCTTTCTGAATGGGCGGGTGAGATGTGGGGCTGTGTCTGGCAGCTGAGGGAGGGTGGCTGTGGCAGGGGGCTGGCTCTGAGCTGCTGCTGAAGGCTAGAGCAGTGCTGATGGGACGCCACAGCCCAGCCTTTCCCCTCTGGGACAGGGCAGCTTCTAGAGGCCCCTGGGCTGACAGTACAGGAGGACTTGTCACAGGTTGGATCAACCAGGATCCCACGCACTGTGACAGTCCCAGAGAGGGAAGAGCATGGGCTTGGCTCCCAGGGCTACACAGGTCCCCAAACCCAGCCAAATTTCAGGAGGATGGGTGCTGGCCCCTCCACTCTTCTCCGCTACAGTCAGCCTAGGGCCCAGGACAGGGAGGGCCTTGCGGCTTATTGTGAGAACAACCTGTCTCCTCGCCGATGCTCAGGCTGCCTGTGACTCTGCAAGGCTCCTCCTACCCAATTCCGGGGTGCATGGAGAGGGCGGAGGGTGTAGGCTCTCAGGTCCAACAGAAGTCAGACAGTCTCCAGTGGACAGGTGGGCTGAAGCAGCCTCAGGCCGGAGCACCTGCAGCTTTGGGCAAGTGAATCCCCTGAGCCTTATTTTCCTCCACAGAACATGGCTGTGGGGACGAATGTGGAGAACAGAGCCTGGGACCAGGTCCACACACCCGTGTCTATTGCCCTCTTCAGTATCATTCAGAGAAGGGAAACCAAGGAAGGGGAACCTGGCCGTGGAGGAGATGGATCCTGCAGGGCGGAATGAGGCCAGGAGGGCGCAAGGCAGGCCTGAAAGGTCCAGCCCACAGCTGCTCCGGGCAGAACTGGGATGCGGTGCCCCCTCTTGGCAGTCACTGCTGACCTCGAGATGAAGCCCCCGGGACCAGTTCAGGGCTTTAGCTAAGTTGCGGTGACCAGTGGGACTCAGAGGCCACAAACTCCATCATATCCTCCCAGGGGCAGGCACGACCCCAAAGACCTTGTCCCCGTTTGGGACGTGAACTCCGGAGGGGCCAATCTCACCACTGTGTGGTGTGGAGCACTGGATGCCCCCAGAGAAAGTTGGTCTGAACTTGGGAAATGTGTGTTTCCCAGGGTCTCCAGAGGGATCAGGTTTGAGTTCAAACAACAACATGATGGATGACAAATGGTCAGCAGTGCAGTGTCCCCATGAGGTGCCAAGGCTTAAGGGGCACAAAACGAGCTAGAGGGGCAAGAAAAGTGGATGTTCCAGGTGGGCTCTAAGGGAGACCAGCTCGGCATAGAAGGCCCAAGCCAGGCATCCCCCCCCACTGGGATGGGCACCCTTGTGGGCACTCCCAGGCACATGTGCATTGTCTTGGCCCTCTCTGGACAGGAAGCTCCTTGATGGGGTCCACGCTGGTGCTATGTCCAGTCTGTGAGTGGCCACCAACCTGATGGCTTCTCTAGACTCACCACTAGTGTCTTGGGGCCCAGGCAGAGCAGGGCTGAAGAGAAGCCTCCACCCTGTGGATCTCAGCCCTTTGCTCCAGGGCTGTGCCCACCGCCTACCCCTAGCTCCTCACATTTGCTAATCTGGCTGCAGAACCTTGCCAGCACCGAAGCCCCAGCCGGCCCCCATGGCTCACACCTTCCAGTTGGAAAATGTGACAGGGGCTGGTGGGAGGGGCAGAGGTCCCACACCCTCAAAAAAGATTACCACACTGGCCAGATTCTAGTGGCACTGGGGAAAATGGGGCATCTTCTTTCGATGGGCTTTTAGACAATTCTGTGTTGGCCTATATTTCATGGTAATTGCAAGCTATCTACCAGGCAGCTGGTTGGGAAACCCTCTCCAGCACCACAGGTATCCCCACTGGGCTCAGCCACAATCAAGGGGACAGGCCGAGGGATGGCAGTAGCAGTGGCACCCCAATTGGTACTGCACATGCCACTGAAACTTACCACCCAGAGGACACCAAAGCCCCCACATCCTGGCCACTCAAACATGAACTGGGAACGCTTAGAGACACTCCCAGCCCTGCCCACCGGCTTCCTGTCAGAGGAAGCCCCCCAGAAAGGAGCGCAGGTCCAGCCGGACACCCAGCACACCCTGGGGCACAAACAACTTCTTTGGTATTTTAAACATTAAAAACAAACAACCTTTGGCCCACTGTCATTTCTTTCCATACTATTAGGAGTACTCCCCCAAATACATGGTAATTATTCAAATTATTTGAGCTCTATCCCATTCATCCACCTCATCCCTGTTATAAGTATTTGTTTACAGAGCATCAAGTGGTTAAAATAGAAAGGGGAAGGGGGACAGCACAGAAGTCAGGTGTAAAGGTAAGTATACGAAGCACTTTAAGATAACATGGAAATGAGGAGGCATCTATAAGGTGACAAGAAAATATGATTTAGTACATAAAACTAGAAAAAAGACTGGATTTCCATACTCTGGGAACATATAAATAACAGAAAAATTTATGAATAGCTATAGTTACTCAACTCTCAACTCAAAGTATATAGGGCTTTAGGTTTCTGAACTGGAATAAATGCAGTACAATTATAGCCATTAGATGGATTAAAGCAGTTCTTGGGAAAGGTAAGGATAAAGACTTTTAACTCAAATTGAACCCAAATAACAACACAATTAATACCTGCTTATACCAAGATCTACCTTTGCAGGACCTGTGTCCTGTATTTCAAAGACAAATTAATCATAAAAACGCCACCCCATTGTCTGTTCATTCTAACACAAATGCAGTGTTCTAACTACTCAAAATTAAATACATGTTTTTTCCTTAACAATGCATGCATGCCTAAGCACACGCACACGCACAAACACACACACACACCCCAATCAGTTTCTGATTAGATTAAACTAGCAATCAATTGTGCCAGCAGCATGTTAGGTTAAATGAGAATGCAGTGCTCTATTAGACTACTTCCTGGTGCCACTAACGCAGCCAAATACTTCCTAGAAATTGATGAATAGGTTTCAGTAAATAGCACTCTAAGTTTTCCCCAGCTCTTTGCCAACGAGTACAAGCAAGATACAGAAATGTGGAAAACAAATAGCACAATTATTTGAGAACTAGCAAAGAAAGCAAGGGGAACTTACAACTAATGTCTCTGTTCCTTGGATTAAGCCCGAAGAAGGAAGAGAAATCTGTTCTCATAATTACAATGATCTAAAAGTGCAGGTTGGAATTGCTTTCTTAAATTCAGTCTCACACAGCACTCTGAAAATAACCCAAAATAACTATACCTCCAAAGCTGAGCCTCCCCATCTCTTAATATCTGAGGAAGAAGAGAATTAAACTAAATCTAAAATTCCTAAATCTGCTGGTCAACAAAGGGCCAGGGCCTTCAGCCTGGGTTGCACGCTCAACGTGCTACCAGTCCTGGAGCCTGGCAGTCCCTACCTGAATGTCTGTGTCCTTCACAGGCTCAAGAGGCTCAAAGGTAGTGTCCGCACTGAGACTCTCCAATCGCTGGGAGATGTGGCATATGTCAAGTCCCCGAGACCCAAGGAGAACTGACCTATATGAGGATACAGGGCAGAGAGAAAAGAGAAGGATTAGGACATCTAATGATTCATAAAATACTGGAGAGTAATATTCATTCAAAACTTCCTATATACTGCACCCAGATGCCTTTACATGGTTGTTTTATATCTTTCCATAAAGATTTACTCCCTAGAATTGCAGACACAACATCACATTTCGTAGTAAGGGAGTTCTCATCATGCCTGAATTAGAGTAAGGGACTTGTCTAGAATAAAGTGGTAGTATGTCAATAAAATGATACGTCAGACTTCTCCAAGCATTTTACAGAAAAGAAAATAATGAGGTAGATGTTATTCTCAATCCCTAACTAGGGTGCAAAGAAGTTATCCAACTTATCCAAAGTCCAGAGCAGTAGTCATCAAGCTCCAGGACATAAACTCTTAGGAAACATCACCCTATATTTACAGCCTCTGTAAAGACATACAGTGAACCACAAAATTTTAGAAGTTTCATGAATAAACTAGTCCAAACTTTATTCATTCGTTGAGGCAACTAAAAGGCCAGGGTAATCAGCAACTGCAAATGGAGGTCAAACCAGAATCCAAGGCAGTTCTCTGTGGTTTCTCTCCAAAAGCCAAAAAGCATTTGCAGTACATCTCAAGTTCCCCCTTAAGAGGGGGAATGCAGGAGGCTGTCACCTGACTAACAAATGCTTTTGAAGAGAGATGGGACTAATACAGCTGGCTTTTATTTCTACTTACCCGGGACAACGTAAAAATGGAAGAATTAAAAGAAAAAATCATAGATTTTCATTTATATCTAGAATACTATCTGGAAGAAAGAAATTTAGGGAATTAGATTAAATGTTTAGACTGTTGCTTGTTGCTTTTGGACTAGGATTTAGTACCCTCAAATCCCATTGACAGTCTGTGTTCATTCTCAGGAACTTAGAAGCAGATAGACCCCTTGGCAGCACAAGTAACTCTAACACCTACTGGTGGGACACCTAAGATTTCCAATCCTGAACTAACAGACTTAATGGAGAAGAGAAAGGCCTTCTCATGTTTATTTCTGTTCTACTAAATACTACTGAAGTAGATGATGTGCACCCAGAGGGCTGCCCACTGTAGGTCTGTGTGTCTTCTGTGTAGACAGGTCAACTAGGATGCCATCCCTGGGGCTTCCCCGCCAGGCTACCATGTCAGATATCTTGCTTCTCTCTTCTAATAACCTTTAACAGCTTAATTTCTAATACAGTGGTTCCCAGACCTGGTTGCACATCAGAATCACCAAGGCTACTTTATTCCCAAAGATTTTTTAAATTAAAAAAAAAAAAAAGCTTTAGTTCCACCATTGTAGAAAGCAATATGGAGGTTCCTCAAAAAACAAAAAATAGAAATACCATTTGACCCGGAATCCCACTCCTTGGAATTTACCCAAAGGATACAACTTCTCAGTTTCAAAAAGACATATGCACCCCTATGTTTATCACAGCACTATTTACAATAGCCAAGGTAGGGTAGCAACCTAAGTGTCCATCAGTTGATGAATGAATAAAGAAAATACACAATGGAATACTACTCAGCCACAAGAAAGAAACAAACCTACCATTTACAACAACATGGATGGAACTGGAGGACATTATGCTCAGTGAAATAAGCCAGGCGGAGAAAGACTAGTGCCAAATGATTTCCCTCATTTGTGGAGTATAACAACGAAGCAAAACTGAAGGAACAAAATAGCAGCAGACTCAGAGACTCCATGAAGGAACTGGTGTTTACCAAAGGGGAGGGGTGTGGGAGGGTGGGTGGGGAGGGAGGGAGAAGGGGATTGAGGGGTGTTATGTTTAGTACACATGGTGTGGGGGAATCATGGGGAAAACAGTGTAGCACAGAGAAGGCAAATAGTGAATCTGTGGCATCTTACTACACTGATGGACAGTCATTGCATTGGAGTATGGGTGAGGGCTTGATAATATGGGTAAATGTAGTAACCACATTGTTTTTTCATGTGAAATCTTCGTAAGAGTGTTTATCAATAACACCTTAATAAAAATACAAAATAAAAAACAAACCTTTGCTGAGATATAACTCGCATGCCATATAATTCACCTATCGAAAGCGTACAATTCAGTGGCTTTTAGTATATTCACAGGGTTGTACAACCTTCACCACAATCAATTTTGGAACATTTTCATCACCCTCCAAAATAAACCCACTACCATCAGCAGTCACTCCCCCTATCTTCCCAGACCCAAGCAACCAGTCAGTAATCTATTTCCTCTCTCTATTGATTTGTCTATTTTAGACATTTCATATAAATGGGACCATTCAACAGGTAGTCTTTTGTGACTGGCTTCTTTCACTTAGCAGAATGTTTTCAAGGTTCATCATATTGTAGCAGGTATCAGGTACTTACTTCACTTCTTTTTATTATGGAATAGTATTCCATTATATAGATATGCCTCATTTCTTATTTATGAATGTATCCATTCATCAGTGGATAGGTATTTGCATTGTTTCCACTTTTTGGCTATTATGAAAAATGCTGCCATTCATGTAAAGGTTTTTGTGTGAACATGTTTTCATTTCTCTTGGGTATATACCTAGGAGTAGAACTGCTAGATCATATGGTAACTCCGTTTAGCCTTTTGCAGAACTGCCAGACTGTTTTCCAAAGCAGCTATACCATTTTACCCTCCCACAAGCCATGTCAAGCGTTCCAAATTTTTCCATAGCCTAGCCAACACCTTCATTACCTTTTTGATTACAGCCATCTTAGTGAAAACCCCTCTTTAACCATTATGGAGGGAAAAAACCTCTTAATACAAAATTAAAATAGTAAACTTGTACCCATCAGCCAGCTTCCACAACTGTAATGTTGTAGCCAGTTCTGTTTCATTAACATCGCTACCCACTTTCCCTTCTCCAACACCCAAATTATTTCAAAGCCGATCAAGATATTCCCCCCAATTACTTCATAATTTTAAAATTTGTGTTTGTTTGAATGGGATACAAATAAGGGCTCTACTTGTGAATGATTGACAGGCCTCCCAAATCTCTTTTAATCTACAGGTTTCCCTTTCATCACCTCATCTTTCTCTTTTTTCTCTCTCTTACAATTTCTTTGTTGGAGACTCTGGATTATTTGTCCTACAGACTAATCAAACCAGTGCTACTCAGACTTGAAATGTGCATGTGAATTACCTGGGAAGCTTGTTAAAATGCAGATTCTGATTCATGTATCAGTATTTCATTTCTCTTCATTATTGAATAGCATTCCATTATATGGATATGTCACACTTTGTATTTATGAATGTATCTGGGATGGGGCTGAAGATTCTCCATTTCTAAAAGCTCCTAAATTGATGTTTATGTTGTTGATCCATATAGACTACACTCAAAGTAGCAAAAATGGAGATTCCCACAGGTTTTACTCATTGCATCTTCATGATGTCATTTAACATATTCCTCTGGCCTCTGTATTTCCTATAAATTGAAAATGAGCTCTAAAGTTTTGATAGGATTCTTGTGGCATTATTTTTTTATTAGATCATTCCAGGCTTTCATCAAGAGCTATGTTAACAATGGGTAATCTCTTTCTGGAACTTAGCAGATATTGACGATTTGTTATTTAGATTCATTAGTTCCTCAGAGGTTGGAAAATGGTGGTATACTGTATCTTTATTAACTGGAATATTCCCTCTCAGAGAAATTCTGACTGAGGAAGCTCTATGGTAGATCCCTTTGCCTCCTGACTGACCCCATTTGCTTCCCCATGGGGTCCTGCATGGCATGCCCTGTCTGTTCTTAGAGAACATGACAGTCATCCCCATGTCTGTAAATCTGATCATACCAAATTAAAGCAAATCCCAGGTACTTTTAAAACACTTTCTTCTTTTTATCAGCAGGTATGTAAACATAGTGGTATCACCTGTTTTTACAGTTTTATTGAGATATAATTCACATACTGTACATTCACTCATTTAAAGTGTGTAGTTCAGTGGTTTTCAGTATAGAGTTGTGTACCCATCACTCTATAATTGACTTTAGAACATTTTCTTCACCCCAAATAGAAACTGCTACCCACCAGCAGTCACTCCACATGTCCCCCAATCTACCAATTCCCTAGGCAATCACTAATCTACTTTCTAACTTGTAGATTTGTCTATTCTGGACATTGCACATAATAGAACTCTACAATGTGTAGTCTTCTGTGACTGGCTTCTTTCACTTAGCATAATGTTTTTCAAGGTTCATCCATGTTGGAGCACGTAGTTCATTCTTTCTTGATGCAAACAGTATTCCATTACATGGATATGCTATATTTTATTTATCAATTCACCAGCTGATGGACATGTGGTGGTTTCCACATTTTGGCTATTATGAATAATGCTGCCATGAAGACTCATGAACTAGTTTTGGTGTGGACATCTATTTTCATTTCTCTTGGGTATATACTTAGGAGTGGAAGGGCTCAGTTTTATGGTAACTCGATCTTTAACTTTCTAAGGAACTGCCAGACTGGTCTCCAAAGGGGCTGCACCACTTTACATCATACCAACAGTATATGAGAATTTCAGCTTTTCCCACATTCTTGCTAACATTTGTCGTTGTCTTTTTGATTATAGCTATCCTAGTGTGTATGAAACGTGTGAAGTACATTATTGTGTTTTTGACTCACATTTCCCTGATAGCTAGTGATGTTGAACATCTTTTTATTTGCTTATTGGACACACATTATCTTTTGGAGAAATGTCTATTCAGATCTTTTGCTCATCTTTAAATTGCGTTGTCTTTTTATTATTGAGTTGTAAGAGTTGTTTTTTTTTTTACATATTCTGGATACCCATGGCTCCTACTGCACTTTTGAAATCCCACTGGTCTAGAACTGCAGTGACAATGTTATTACACTACATAATTGGATCTCAGTTATGAAGCAACAGTTAATGATAAAAGGGCATGGTTAGCACCATAAATCCACAGCAAGAGAGTAAAAACTTTTAAAAATTAACATTAAAGGAAATTAACTTGAAAGGCAAGGGCAAAGGCTAACAGAAAAATAGCTGAGCTGTACTGAACATGAAAACACCTCGGTATTCTTTACAAAGTGTCATGCTGACTTCAGTCTTTAGACAGAAAGTCATATACACAATAACTCTTTACCTAAAGTTGCTAGATAATCTTTGTCATCTTTTTTTGACTTAACAGAACCCAACTGCACCTGGCAATCTGTACCTGCGGGAAAATGGGGATGGCAGAATGAGGAAGGTATTCTCATGAACAGAAGAAAGAAAAAGAAGGATATTTTTAAACAATGGCTCCTGCCTGATGGAGAAATGTTTTCCTCAGAAAACTACAAAGTCAATAACATTCTACTACGAGAATCATTGTCGCTCACCTGAAAGAGGAAAGAAAAGTAATATTCTGCCTCTTCCCCCATTATTGTTTTATTCTGAGAGAATAATAATTTATCTAACAGAGCCAAAGAGAAGGAAGTCATTTTCTTCCTTCCTAAAAAAAATCTTGAAAGTACCTGAATAAAGAACTAAATGAAACAAAACTTTTCCATTTAAAAAAGAAGAAAAGAAAAAAAAAATCTAACATTTCACATCCATATCAGACAAATTCAGACAAAGGAAATGCTCAGCCCATATAAAGATTTAGAGTGCTGGATTTAAATATAAATAATAAATGTAAAATTAAAGTAATGATTTTATTTAACATGGTCCAATAAATAAAAATTTTAAAGATAATTTAACAGAATTTTTTTTGACCATGGTAAAATAAAGGCTGAATCTCTAACCAAGATCCTAAACTGAATATGCCCAAATCTGAGCTCTAACCTTTCATCTGCAAAACCTGCTCCTTGGCCTTCTCAGTGTGGAGACTCCATTACTCAGGGGCTTAGGCCAAAATCCTTGAAGGACTCCATGACTCACACCCGCATCCAACAGGCCAACAAAGCCTCTCAAATCTGCCTTCAAAATGCACGCAGAATCCCCCTCCTCCCACCACCTCCGCCCGTCCAAGTCACTATCCCCTCGGCTTCAGCACTTGCCTCCCACTGCCCATTCCCAACCCAGCAACCGTGGATGCTTTCAGAGTCACATACATCACATCCCTCCCCTGCTTAAACCTACTGTGCAGACTGAAGCCCTACAGATGCAGACCCACCTCCCCTTACCGTTCAGATTCAGATCTAGCCCTGCTCCCCTTCCTTTCCTGGGCTCCAACCACCATGGGCCTCCCTGCTGATCCCCCAGTGGGTCAGGCACATTCCTGCCCTGGAGCCTTTGTAGTCCCTGTTTCTTCCACCTGGAACACTCCTCTCTCACATATGCTCATGGCTGACTTCCTAATTTGTTTCAGCTAAACTGTCACCATGTCTTTGATGCCAACATACAGCAAAAGTATTGAAGAGTTCAACTGCCGCCCCTCCTACCACTGCCCCATCTCTTACTGTTTGACACCCCTGCCGGAAAGTAAGCTGCACAAGGACAGATTTTTGTTTTGATTGCTGATATATCCTAAGATCCTAGAACAGTGCCTGGCACACAGTAGGTGCTCATCTGTTGAATGAATAGGAGGGAGTTTTATTCTTCCATTTCTAGTCTGTTCTCGAAGGCCTCCTGCTCTCCCCTGCCAAATCCACACCCACTGGCAAGCAAAGACCAGAGCAGAAACATTCCCTGCTGACTACCAACTGATACTTGACATTTCTGAGAATGCACAGCATAAGGCAGGGACAGTATAAATGGCGTGGATTCAGATCACACTTAGTCCAGACTAGTGCTTTCCCCTGAATGCCCAGAGAAAAACCAGTGGTATTTTAAAAGAAACAGCCCAGTTTTCAGGTGAAAAGAATTCCAAACCTACAGAAGTACACATGGAATTCTGCTATACAACTTTAGAGTAGCAACTAAGCTTCTTCCATGTCTGTCTGAGAGAACAGAAACATGCACGGAACACCGTGTTTGGGGAAAACTGGATCTGCCCTGCATTGTAACTCAACCCGTCGAAATTAATTTACAAAAAAGCCACTGAAGTTTCCGATCTATACTTCAATGTAGTCATCATCCCACTTCATTAAAAATTTTAAATTGATGGTGGATTTCATGAATTTAAGGACAATTTTTATCCCCTCCACAAAATAAGCATCAATTTAGCCATAAAATTAAGGGGCTAAACCAACCAAATATCTATTCTGATCCTAAACAATGAAAGTTCATCACGAAAATAACCACACACAGAGAGAACTACAATGATTTGGCGGCGGGAGAGGGGAGTGTAAGATAAATTCTAGCCGAAATAAGCAGGCAAAGAGAGGCAACAAAGGGCCAGGTAATTTATTTAAATACCCCGGGTGAGGTTCTGTGGCCTTCTTGTCAGAGGCCAGAGAAGTCACACCTGGTTAGGGAAGTGGGAGGCTTATAAGGGATTAGGAGGGAGAGGAGTGGGCAAGCTATCCTAGGGGGTGTGGAGAGGTATGATTGGCTAAAGCTGACATAATAGACAACTAGAAACTTTTTTCCTTCCAAGAGGGAGGAGGCTGATATCCGGGTCTTAGTTGGCACATCAGGATGGAATTCAGGGAGAACTGTCCCCTTTCCATATACGGCACGGACTTTGGGGTCTGGTCTGTCCTCCCCCTATGGCATCGCTCTGTTCTGTTTGCATGTCCTTGTTTTTCCTTTCTCCAGCCTAACAGGGAGGAACAGCAGGGAAAGAGGAAGTCCCAACTTTGTCCTGGGAAAATCTGGCCAGGACACACACAGACTGGGCACCAGCCGCACCCTAGTCAAAGGCCCTCAGTTCTCTGACATGAAAGTCCTGTGGGCCGAGTCTCAGTGGTCCATTTCACGTTCCACACTAGACTTCTGCTTTATAGTCTTTATAAAGGTTATTCCAACAGCTTCAGGATATCTCAAACTCTCCCCACCCACTCCCTAACTAGGGATGAAGGGCAGAGCTATAAAATCTGCTTGAGAGTCAACCCCTTACCAGGGGGCCGGCAAGGCACTGTTTGCTCAAGACCCTGTTCGCCCAGGTGCAGCCACCATCCAGGTCGGAAACAACAGATGGCTTGGGCTTGGAAGTGAACATCCCGTTTCCTCTGGACAGGTGACGTTTACACAGGGATAAGTGGCATGAGATCCTGCTGAGGGGCATGGAAGAGACCAGGCCCCATACCGGGCTCCACAGTGGCCTTTGCACATTGGGCCGGACAGCTCCTGGGTGTGCAAAATTCCTATCAGGAGCAGACTCCCCACAAGGTAAATGCAGAGCAGCAGTTTTAACTGAAGTTTCTTCTTTTATTTAATTTTGTAAGAGGTTAAATATTCAAAAGCATCAATTTCATAGTAAAACAAACAAGAGGAGTCTGTTTTACAATATGAAGGAAGTGCAAAAATTAACATGAATTTTGAAAGTAAAAAGCCAGAGGTCAAAGAGACCCTGTGGGCTTTAGGCAGGCTGTTGTAGGTACAGCCTTCTGGTCTCCCTGGGCACATACTCACCATCCTCCTGAGGAGCTCTAGGAGTGTACACAGCTGGGCTTTCGTTCACCTCACAGATAGTCACTGGGTGCCTGACATGTGCCAGCCATGCTTTGGGTACCTTGGAGATGGGCACACTTGAGTTTCTGGGCCTAAAGCTTTTATTTTTTGCTTTTTGTTTTTCACTTTGATCTATAAATTGGAGATAAGGAAACTAACTCATTGGGTTGTTTAAAGATTAAATTCCTTCTTTTTAGCTATCTATTATTTATCTACCTACCTGTCTGGACTATCTATCAATCATCATGTCTTAGCACAGTGCCTGGTAGTCAACAGAGATCCAATTACTTATAGCTTCTGTTCCCCAACCATGAGGAAAGATAACAATAGTGTCTCCCAACCAAGTAGACATTCCTTAAAATTATTCCATCTCTACCTTCTAAATCCTCCTTTCAAACATTAAGACATTTTCCATCTCTCCTGCATTACAAAGGTTCACTAAGCAGCATTAGGTTATACAGAAAGAAGCTGAATTCATTCAGTCAACAATATTATTGAGTTCCTAGTATAGGGTCAGGTACAGCGCAGAGAAGAGCAGACCACCCTTGCTCGCATGGAGCTATGCGGGGAAAGACAGACAATGAACAAAAAATACATAAACATGTCAGGTAACAGTAAGTACTTCTAGGAAATAGAAAGCAGGGTAGAGGAAGACGGGCTAACAGTGAGGTGGGATGCTAACTGGCACAGAGTGAGGTGGTCTGCAAAGACCTAAGAAAGTGGCATTTACACAGACCTGGAAGAAGTGAGACAGCGAGGCGAGAAGAGGCAATTAATCAGCAGACCTGGGACTGGGAACCAAGTTTGCTGACCACCTACTGTTCTTCCACTGCACTAGCTCTAGGCCAGCAGGCTCAAGCTGGGGGTGCAGGTGGGGTTGGAATGGGAGGGAGTATACTGCCATGATCCACAGGGGCATGAAAGAAAGCACAACTTCTAGTTATAATAATTTACAGTTAGCTTTATATTTTTCTATTTGTCTTTATGCATTTCAATATACATAACACAAAAAATATACCCACTGGGGATATAGACTCAAACATGTTTTACTAAAGAGGTCAAACCCCGCAATGTGTGAAGAGCCCTGCTGCTCTCCAGGTGTGCTCTGCCTGTCCTAGCCCAGCCTGTCTGGGTCCCTGACTATGCCCAGGGGCACTTTCCTTTCTGGTTGCACTTGGAATACTTAAACCTATCCAGATGGAGGCAGGCTGGCCTCCCTCCCTGGCTCTGAAAAGTGCCATCAGCTCCACAGCAATGCTCAAGGTTACCTGGGGTGGTCATGCCAGTTCTGGGGCGAGATCTTCCTGTCCACCCTGCTCTGCCCCTTCAGGTAGCCCAGCACGGCCGTCTTCGTGTAGGGGAGCCAGGTAGATACAGCTACCATGGCGGGCTGAGTGCTCCTCTTAGCCTCCGACTGCAGATTTCACTCAGCTCCAGCCGTGTCTGATGATGCTGAAGGGCACCATTACACTGATTATATCACCAGAAAGAAAAGCCAAGAAGCTGCAGATGGATAAAAACAATGCCCCCAAGCCTCATTACTTTCACAAAATAATAGCGATAATACAGGGAAAGACGTGGGATAGTTTCAATATTTATTGAGTCACAAAGACCACAATTCTTACCGCTGAAGTGCCTGCCTTTGGTAGCTGAGAATACGAATCAAGCACACCCCAGGCCCCAGGGGCAGTGCAGACCAGGCCTGTGGGTCAGGGCAGGGGCCACAGGGCTCGCTTCCTGATGTGCGAGGATTAGCCGAGGACCAGTCTGCAGAGGCTGAGGACCAATCTGCAGAGGCCGCTGTACCTGCTTCCTCCAGAGCAAGGCACCCTGCAATGCCTCCCAGACCCAGCAAGTAATACGTGTGTGTGAGGCAGGCAGGTGGGAATGGAGGAGCCTAGGGGTGGTGGCTGGAGAACACACACTTGTCCAAACCAATGACCTTTCTTTTTCCTTCTTCTTCTTTTTTAACACTCTGCAGGCCAATAAAATGAAAGGAACAAGAAAAGGTCTCCCTCATTAAAAATACCTCACACCCCATTCCATGCATCAGAGGGTGGGAGGTGGTCTCTGAGCAACCATATTGCAATCTCTGAAGGCTATTCCCAAACTTTCTAAAGACCCACTTTTAAAGTCCCCAGAGACATAACGTAGAGCTAAGTAGGGATGGGCTTGTTTCCGGGGGTAGTATGTGCACTAGTTAGACTCTCAGGCATCCGGCCCAACTCAGCCCTGACATTGACAGGCTGTGCAAACTGGGGTAAATTCCTTAGCCCATTTAATCCTCACTTCATTGTTTGGTCAAAGAAGAAGCAACCACCAAACTCATGGGTATTGGAAGGATTACCATGTAAACAAAATATGTTAGTGACTATTATCACCCTCCTTCTGCCCTCTGCCCAACTCATTTGCCTTCAGCCACCCTGGTAGCCTGCCTCTAGGCCATCGCAGGTTCTCTACTGCCTCTTTGTACTCCTGTTCCCTCTCTTTGGAAATTTCTCTCCCCAGATCTGTGCATATCTGCCCCTGTTTCATCCCTGGAGTCTAAGCTCAGAGTTCATTCCTTAAGGAAGCCCTCCCTGGCCACCTGAGCTAAAGCAGCTCCCAACTGTTTTCCACCACACTTTCCTCTTTTATTCTCTTCAGGGCATTCAGTGCCTGCAATTATAGTTGTGTGTTTGTCTGTCTCCCTTAAACTAGGATGGCCACTCCCTGAGGGCAAGGACTCTGACTCCTTTCCAGCTATGTCACCAGTGCCTAGCATGGTACATGCAACAGGCACTCAATGAGTGCTTTTGCCTTAGTCATCAGTGGGGCCATCATTACGATGCTACTCTTTGACCCATCCCCTCTGCTAGAATGACCTCCATCCTCCATGGGAAGGCAGGGAAGATGGCTCTAGCCTCAACAGATCTGAACAGAGGGCACACACCTAGCTGCTAACCTACCAACCCAGTGAAGCTCAGAGTCAGCTCATCAAAGCTCAACAATTCCTGCTAGTGCTGTCTGGGTGACCAGAGAGTCACCACTTCCCAACCTTCATTTCCTCATCTGTAAAACTGGGAAAAAAATCATACCTGCCTCAAGAGATTAGTGTAAATCAAAATAAGCAATACCCAAAAGTGCCAAACCATGGCATGGCATACAGTAGGACCACACATTCGTTCCCTTTCACGGTACCACTCACATTTTCCATTCCTCCAGTGAGTTACCTGGTCCTGTGACATTGTGACATTTGACATTTCTTGCATAGAAAAGCACAGTTCAGATTTTGCTCAACTCTATTCAAACAACAGGACACAATGACAGGGACCTAATTCCAATGGGACAGCATAGACACCACATTCTGTTCTGTGGAGATATAATGGCTGTTCCTGTGGCTACCTCATATCAGGGGCAACCTGGCACAGGCTTAGGGCCCAGAGACACTGGGCACCACCACGTCCCGCCTTGGCTGGCTCTCGTGGAGATAGGGGGCACTACCAGCTGTCCAGAAAGATCTCATTGGCTGCCAAGCTGTACTCAGCTTAAGCAGAGCCAGAGAGCCCTTGGGACAATAGTGTATCTCTGTCCCTCAGGCTGATATGAATGCTCTCGAATCATCCTTCTGAAAGGGGCCCTGAAATCCAGGGCTGTCACTTGGGACCCTGGAGGTATCCCGATGAGTTACAGATGGGGCACCTGAGTGTCAGGGAGCCAAGTGGTCTCCAGTCTCATAACGTTGTGAGTATAAATGACTACACTCAAGTCCCGTGACTCTGCCACGCAGTCTGATGTCAGAGCACTGAAGCATTAATATGCATCAGACACCTGCTGCTGTCCTGCTGGGGACTGCCTCCGCGAATCTATGCAAGCCTGAGGAACACACTGCAGACAGGCCTCCCCGAAGGATGCTCCTAGGAAGAAAGTGCGAGGCCTCATATTCTCCCATGGTAGTTCCTCTCTCCAAGGCTTGTGCTGAGGCCAGGGCCAAGCCAACACCTCTATCCCACTGCACTGGCCTCTGGTGTGGCTGAGACCACAGGATCTAGAAATCTACAGAATTGAATACAGCTTGGTGCAGGGGAAGATGCACTGGCCAGGGAGGCCCAGGCTACACTCTGGGGCCATTAACCTGTTACCTGAGATGGGTCCCTTTGCCACTGAGCCTCAGACTCTGTGAAATGGGGGGCTTGGACAGGGATCTCTGAGAATTTCTCTATCTCTGACATTCTCTGCAGCTAATGGTGCTCACACAAGTCACTTATTCTTTCTTGTTTTCAGTGATTCATTCAACATACATTTACTGAGCATCTCTTCTGGGCCAGATACTGTGTTAGGTGCAATGGGGGAATGAAAGAGATGAATAAAATGCAGCCTCTTCTCTCAAGGAGTTTTGAATCCTTGGGCAAGTTACTTAATATCTGTCTCAGTTTCCTCAACTATGAATCAGTTTTGGTAACAATTTCCACAGCCAATGCCAAGTAAATACTTGCCAATGTGCCTAGACCTGTGCCAACGGCCTTCACAGTCAATCCTCAATTCAAAGGCAGGTACCATCATCTTCCTCACTTAACAAAATCAAGAACCCAAGCACTTTTCTTTAGTTCACTGTGATGAGCACAGTAATAGCCTCGCCAAAATGTCCACTCCCTAATCCCTGGAACCTTACATGGTAAAAGGGGCTTTGCAGATGTATTAAGTTATAGACATTGAGATGAGATTATCCAGGATTATCCAGGTAGGCCTAATCTCATCACATGAGTCCTTAAAAGCAGAAGACCTTTCCCAACTGGGTCAGAGAGAGCTGCAGTGACAGGAGAGGGCTCGGAGAGCTGCAATGGACAAGGACTCGGCTCACCACGGCTGGCTCTGAGGATGGAGGAAAAGGGCTGCAGCCAAGGAATTCGGCAGCCTCCAGAAGCTGCGAAGAGCCCTCGGTTCACAACCAGGAAGAAAAGGGGGTCTCCTGCAGCTTCAAGGAACTGAATTCTGCCAGCAATCATAAAAAGCAAGAAACAGATTCTCCCCTAGAGACTCCAGAAAGGAAGGCAGCCTGCTGACACCTTGACTTTAGCCGGGTGAGACCATCCCAGACTCTGACCTGTGGAACTCTAAGATAATCACCATGTATTGTTTGAAGCCACGGAATCTGTGGTGCTGTGTCACAGCAGCAGTAGGAAACTACATGCCCAGATGTGGGTCTGGGGGCTGGGGCTACAGTGTGTATACTCTGTGTAGGGCCTTTGCACCTAACACAGATACTCAGCCTCATTGTGGCACTATCTCACAGAGAATGCATGAGATGGTAACAGTTCACCATGCCTGGTACACAGCAAGCACTCAAAATATGTTAGTGACTATTATCACCCTTGTCATCAGTTCTCACAGTCTAGTAGCAAAGCTACAGCTCATTGTTTCCCATGTGTTAAATGCAGGGACTGAACTGCATGCTTTCCCAGGATCTCTCTCTCCTGGGCTTATCCTTGGCTCACTCCATTTCGGCTTTTCCTCCCGAGACAGAAGATCAGGCTCCCAGGTTCCAGGGTGAGCCTCAAGCTTTCAGTGGGGCTGATGGAATTCCCTGCTCCTGGTGAGCACATGGGAGGATAAGATCTCACAGGGGTTAACAGCTTTTATGCTCTTTTTTGGAGGCCACCAATCCAGGGACCACAGGGCTGCAGGGTTTGGGGGAGCGGTGCACCTAATCTAGATGGTCAGATCAGCCTGTAGAAGGGCAAAACCCGGGCCCATTCAAGGATTTATTTTTTAAGGATACTTTTAGACTACCTCCTGTTGTAACAACCCTAGTGTTCTGAAATGGGGAGCAGGGGGGTTCTCTACCCACCTCATGGGTCTGTTGCAGAAATATGAAAGTGGACTGCAAAGCACGTTGCAAATCAAGGAGGCTGCCTCACTTGCCCTCCAGAGCTGTGAACACGTTGCTGCTCCCTCCTTCCCTCCCACTGACATGCTCTGTGCTTAATAAGGCTCCCATAACGATCTCTCCAGCGAGATAATCATAGACTCTCAGGGGTATGCCACTCTTAGCTGTCAGCATCATTTAGGAAGACCCTATAAAGGCTTTCTAAGCCTCCTGCTCATCTCAAAGTTGAGCTCTCTTAAAAAATCTGATAAATTCCACCGTAAAACTTCTGTGTTTGACTCCCAGCTCTTTTCCTAAGTTTCCCTCACATCCCACCAAGCCTTCTGCCATCCTCCCACAGAAATAGAGTGCTGAGGTCCTATGGCTACATTCGCTCTGGGAACCGTCACGGGTTCTGATGCTGGTTACCCTTCTCTCTGCCTTGGTTTCTCCCTTACCCTGATGTGGAAAATCAAAGACTGCAAGGTACTGGCATGTATACAACTTTGCCAAAATGATGATAAAATGACCACAAGGCCATACCGGTGCTCCCATCCTCTGTTTCCTGTGATGAAGCTTCCTTTGGAAAAGTAACAGCTGTTCTTGGAATATAATCTCATTATCTGGTCCAGAGTTTCTTAATCTGCAATCCATGAGCACCTGAGACAGGGTGTGGTAGGTCCACGGACTGCCTTTGGGAGACTATTAACCCCCGTACACATACTCTGTTTCTTCAAATTAAAAAATGAAGGAGCATTTTTCTGAGGAGACTCTTCATAGCATCCATCAGTTTCTCAAAAGGGTCTGTGACCAAAAAGACATTAAGAAATCCAGCTTCAGGCCCTAAACTCCACAAGGCTCTGAATACTTGCAGGAGAAAGTTCAAGGATCTGCTCTGGAAGCCTGGAACTTATCATGGAACCTGGCCACAGTGGGCTCTTCGTCAATGATTTTGAAAAGAATGACTTTTGAAAGCACCCTCCAAGGTGATTTCTTAGTGAGGGGAGGAAAGGGCAAGCGGAGGAGGTGGGGGTGAATTTTGCAGGCACGTGGGAATGATGGTAGACCACCAGGCTAGGAGGCCTGAGTCCTTTTCCAGGTCTACCTCCAAATTCAGTCTCTCTACCTGCAAAAAGAGGCCAGAGACATCTGTCCTACATAGCTGTGCAAGGAGCTGTGGGGAGGTGTAGCCAGATTAATAGGCATGGAGGACCTTTGTCTGTGAGAGTCACCACGTTCTGCCCTTCATGTTTTTCCTGGGGCTGCCATTCCAGTCCTAGTGTTTCTCAGAGTCAGGATGATATGTAGTTTTCCTATGTTTTGTTGAATTTCTGGACTTGCAAGGGCCTTCTTGAGTTCTGGAAATTCAAATTCTCAGATCTTGGGGAGCCTGAGGCACCCCTCAGGGCCTTATGCTCCTGAGAGGAGCTACGTGCCAGAATCCCCCCTGCTCTAGGACCTTCAGGACACATCTCCAGATGCTTCTCTGTCAGGGACTGCTTTATGCGTTGGGGGTTTCAAGATTCTTCCAGGGAACAGAGGAAGTCAGAGCCTGTCAAAGCCACATAAAAAGCAGAACATGGTGATGGATAAAGGCCGGCATCAAGGGTCAAGAGATGTGGGTTAATCCTTGACTTCTGGTTGGCTGTGTGACCTAGGAAGAGTTAAATTTCCTCTTTGTGTATTAGTATCTTTATCTGGGGGATGGAGCATAGGGTGGGAGGAGAAAAGATCTATCATCTGATAAAAAGAAAAGTCCTTTTAGAGACTTCTGGATTTCTGCAAGGCAACTATAGTCATTATGATCTGGCCAAGAAGCCATTTGCTGTGAGAGAGCGTAAGCAAGAGCAGATATGGGCACCCTAGCTTTCCGAGCCTGGGTGGCTTCTCAACAACAAAGAGCTTCCTCCCTATGCTGGGGCCAGAGAGGGGAGGGTGAGGTGAGTACTCACCGCTGGAAGGTGTCTGGAGCTCTAGGAAAGCAGAGGTATAGGAAGGGTTAATCACAGAAAATCTTAATCCAATGTGGTGGTTTTAACCCAAGACCAAGTGTGATGGAAATGGCATGGTAATTGGGCACAGTGCATACTCTAGGTGCATCTATACCAGCATCTACACCAGCAACAGTCTTTGACATGGTGGTCATGCCCCATGGTGTCCCTAGAGTGCAGTCGCTTCTCTCTCAAATGGGTCAACTCAGAGGTGTAGTTCAGGGATAGAGGCAAGGAACAGCTTCAACTGAGCACATTAAAGTAATGTCTTTACCATTTTAAAAAAGGTGTGGGTGTGTTCCTACAATTAAAAGATAATAGAAGGAGCAGTAGATCAGTTTGTTCAACATGCGATGGAAACACCAGTGGCCTATGGGCTCAGAAAGGCTTGTGTGAACTGACATCTACGCAGGGGCCAGGATGGTGAGTAGGATTTGGCCAGGCCAAAGAGCAAGGTAAAAGGGTTCTAGGAATAGGGCAGAAAAAAGGACTGGAGATAAATGACGGAGCACACAGAGAATGTTTCAGAAACTCAAGGAAGAGCAGTACAGCTCCGCATAGGAAGGAGAAAGGACACCGGCACGGAAAAAGGCCGGAGAGGCGGGCAGGGGCCAGAGTGCACAGAGTCTGCAGCCGGTTCTAGCAAGTTGCCATTGAGTTCTCATGGGAGCAGAGCAAATGCCCCTCTCAAGATGGTCTGTGGGGCCAGTTATCATTGTGGATGGTGTGGCTGGGTCCCAAAGTTTACCATCAGGTAGCATCATCATTCAATTTATGTTAAGAATTTTATGCTAGAAGCCTTTCTTGCTGCCAAACTTCCTGCAGCAGGATGTTAATGCTCTGCTTTTGTTTTCTCCACTGATGCTGCACCTGAGGTCCGGCTTCCTCCCTGCACCTCACACCCTTCAAAGAACCAAAAGGGTGAGTGATGGCCCATCCCTACCTATCAGGAAAGGCATTTTTTGAGGCCCAGATACAAATCACCTTGTTTGTCAGGAAAGTGTGAGCCTGTCAGGCATTCAGCTTCAGGAGAGTGTCTCTGCTCAGTTCAAACGGGCATTTTCTGCCTCCTGCAAAAAGCAGGGAGGAAATGAGGAGGGAAGCCACAGTGGGGCATTTGAGAGGATTTCCTAGCCCACCTGACACTAGGCACAAGTTTTATAACTGTTTTTGGCAATTCCCAGAATATCAGAAATGCAAATGTGGACATTTGGATCAAAATGCAAAGAGCTGATTTCAATTATGAATTGTTTGGCACCTCCCCTGCCTCCATCAAGTAAGTGCCTCTTCCCTCCTAGGAGCATATAAAGCACACCTTATTGACTTTACCATGTGTCACTGTTAACTGACTTACATGTTTTCTATCTCCTACTTGATTTTAAGCTATTCAGGAATAAGATCCTGGGGGTGCTATTCATACATAACACAATGGTAATGGTAACCCTGGAACAGTGCAACTCAGGGTCCTAGGGAAGCCCTTGAGACCACATCCTAGCTATAGCCAAAGAGAGTGAACTTGGAAAACAGACTTAACCTCACTTTGGTTTTCTCACCTATAAAGAGGGAGTCATACTATCTAACTCACAGTGAAATGTCTGATGACTAAATAATCTTAATGCATGTAAAACACCTGAAACTTGGCAGCCCTTTCAACAAATGTGGTCCTTTTATCCCTTCTCTGCAGCCTCCTCCAATACCCAGCCCAGGGCTTCACAAATATTCATGCAAAAAACTGGATCAAGAAAGAGGCAACACTTGACTCAAATGATAACGGTCAATCCCATAGACTGCACAGAAGCTACTACATCGGTTGTTTGTGATTTTTTAGATTCCAGGATCACAAAAGAAAGATGCAGAGGCTTAACCTGTATAACCAGGGTCCTGAATTTAATATGCATGCTACCTCACTGCAAGTGTTTAGCTAAATCTGGTGTCCTATTAAAAATGACTATGCTGCAATCACCTTGAATTGAACAAGAATACCCAGTCTGTCACTTTTTCGCTGAATTGTAAATCAGAGAGCTCACAACTGATGCTGCAGCAAAACTCTGAAGGCAAGGACATGTCACAAGGGACCTTTATTTATTAGGCATATAGGTCTTATTAAAGCTTTCAGGATGGAAAAACTTGCCAAATACAGCAAATAATCAATCTCAAGCCCCCAGCATGGAAAATACAGCTAGTGCATGAAGCAATTATACTCAAATAAGACATGTTCTTTTTCTTTTTCCATCTCTGCCCAATAAAGATGTCTTCTCAAGGCTAAGCAGAGAATTTTGCCCGTGGTAATATTGGTGGCAAAACTGAGCCCTAAGCAAAGTGCTTTACCTGGATTAACTAATCTAATCCTCAGGACAGCCCTTTGGGGGCAAATGCTGTCATTATTTCCATTTTATAACTGAGGAAACTGAGGCAGAGGAGGGTAGGCTGCTGGCCAAGTTCATACAGCTAGCAAGTGGCAGGGCCAGGACCAATGAACCCAGGCAATATGCCTCTGGAGCCTGTACTCTGAACCACGGGACTTTACTGCTGTGAGTGCACTTTGTTGATAGTTTATATTTCACAGCCCTACAAGACTTTCACATTGATGGTCTCATTTGGTATGCCGAGCAACCATATGAGAACGATAATGCAGGTCTTATCACCATTTCACAGGGAGTAACCTCCCCCTTCCCGGCTCAGAGAGGGTAAGGACTTGCTGATTCTCAGTCTGGCGAGTGGCAGAGATAGGACTTGAACTCCTGTGCTTCACAGTGGCAGGCAGGTTTGTGCTGAGAATGGGCCGCGGCCATATCCTCATGCGCTGGGCATCTCCAGTGGGTGCTGGTACATCTCCTAGTTCTTCACTCCCAGGTGCAAATGTGGGAGTGAAGGAGGTTCACAGATGGTGGATGCTAGCAACCGAGCAGGGAAATAAGCTGTCTAGGGCATGCCCTTTCTCCTTTCAGGAGTCAACTATCTCCCCCCATAGAACATCCCTCCCTGCTCCCTGAAGAATCAGACCCTCCTGAGGGGGCACTGCTTGATTTCCTGGGCCTTCCTTTACTTAACAAAAAAACACTATTATTACCTTTTCAAAAAGCTGAGATTTAATTTACATACAGTAAGACATACAAATCTTAGGTGTATAGCTCATTAGATTTTTATAGAAGTATAACCTGTGTAGCAACTGCCTAGATCAAGATACTACGTCTTTTAGGTTCTTTACTCCTAGCAGAAGTGTAGGAAGGAAGGAAGGAGTAGGCATTGCAGCGCTACCACAAACTCCTCTACCGCTTGGACGTGGCCCTAGCATCTGCTGGGATGAAGTGATCTATAGGGAAGGGAAGCAGAGACACAGATCTAGGCTGTGGAGAAAGGAGACGGACGGCCGGAGATGGAAGTTGCTCTGTAAGAGGAGAGGCGGCATAGCACTTCCCTCTCCCTGCATACAGCAAATGCTCAATAAAGGGCTGTGGTTTGATAAGCTCAGCAATATTTAATCCACTGGGGACCCAAATACATAAATAATACATATCATGTATGTATACTGAGGTTTCACATAAGCACTGCAAAAAACTCTTCTACCCCTAATATTCAATGTATGAGAAAATCCACAGCAGTGTAAATGGGCCGCTCTACTTATTATGTAAATTTACCCTGAATAATCACTGTGCACCATGGACCTATTTGGCTTATGGGGTAGAAAGGAGTATGAATTGGAATTCCCCATGGGAGGTTTATAACCTAGATGAGGAAACAAGTCCTACACATACCAAATGTTTGAGAACTGGTGGACAATAACAACCATAATTATTAATTATTATGTCCCTAGTGCTGGGCTAAATACTTTCTGCTCTGTTTTTTATGTTCCTCAAACCTACATGCCCAAGGTCAGAAAGCTAGAAGGTAGCATGGCCAGGATTCAATCCAGGCAGGGCTGACACCAAGCTGGCACACTTCATTATGCTTCAACTGCTTCTCTTCAAATAGCTCACGTGCAGAGCTCTCTGCTGGGCTCACAGTGAGCAAGACTGTTCTGGTAATAGCATGTATGCGTGCATTCAAGTGTCTATGACACCCAGATAAACAAAGGGATAATCTCTCTGGGACCATGAAAACATATTAAAAAACTAATGGTGTTGTGCAAGCATCATATACAAAATATTGCAGAGAGCAGAGATACCAGTGTGGGCTAGCAATCACAGCAACGCCCCCTGGAGCAGATGAGACTTGGCACTTGGAGGCTGGACCTGCACGTGAAGAGGAGAGAGGAAGCCTGCCTCGGCATCCGGGACAGAGGCAGGGAGGGGGCGAGGGTGTGGGTGGATGCCGGAGAGGCATTCTGCAGAATGAGAGACAGCTCGGGATCTGTGTGGCGGGCTGGACTATGGTATGTTCTCAAAGCCAAGAGGAGTTTCAGACTCAAAGCAGAGGGTGAACGGAATTTGAGGTGGCTGGGCCGGGTGGTGAAGGGCAGGAGCAGTGTCTCTGGAAGACCACTGAGGAGTTTACAGGCCCCAGACCAGAGGAAGGCTGAGCAAGACATGGGCAGTGAGGAGGGCCCAGGCCAGGGGCAGGTGGTGGGCAGACACAACTGGCTGGCAAGTGTTGGGAAGAAGGTGACCAAGTGGGGCAGCTCACGGGCCTGGAGTTGGGACAGAGACACTGCTGCCACCTCCCCAAGATGACAGGGAAGGCCTCTTCCAAAGCACCCTCTCATCCCTAAGAGGGCAGGAGCCCCCGCTCAGAATCAGCTCTTTCAGGCAGAGGGTAGGTTTGAGGACAGCATTTCCCAAACATTTTATTTTTGGCTACCTGTATGGTTTTATGCCTTTTAAAAAAGTGTCCTGCTACTTTAACTTTATCCTAAGCCATAATTATCTGTAAAGCCAAGGTCTTGATATGTTAGGGACCTTTTGTCTGAAACCATTAAAATAAATATATTAACGTATATGTTCACTTGTATGTCACTAAACTTTCCAGGTACACTTGGGGAAACCTGCCCTGTAGCTCTGGCTTCCAGAGATCTGCACCTTGACACTAAGTTTACTTGCTGAGCATGTCCAGCGCTGAGGCCATACCTGGGTCAGCAACCCTGAATGAGGTCAGTAGGCCAGGCTCCTTGTCCTTGTTCAAGCCTCAGCGTTCATGGTCTGGGAACTGTGGTGTGGCAGAGCAGGTGGCAGAGCCCGGGCCTACAATGAAAACCTCCTTCGCTAGGAGACCAGTAGGAAGGAGCAGCACCTCTCTCAGTGCTTGTCCCAAGGCCAGCCAGAGATGAATGGTCCTTCCCAGGCCATGCAGAGTCAACCCACTTTGTTCCTGGAAGGGCTCCTTCCCTTCAATGTCCCTCCTCTGTCAGGACACCCACAAACACAGGACATCCCCAAGAAGCTGGTCTATAGGGTAGTAACACAGTCCACAGGCCCATCAGACAAGGGTCTAGGCAGGTTCATGACGGAGCTTTCTTCTGACCCCTGCCTTTAGGTGAAACCACACTCCAAATAATACTGACCCCAGGAGGGCACTCATTCTCCCAGTGCTTTTGTGACTCCAGCTACACAGATCTCCCCGTGGGTCCGCACACGCAGCTGGCACGCTCCTAACTTAGAGCTTCATACTTGGACTCCCCAGACTAGAACACTTTTCCTTCACTGAGCACGGCTGGCTCCCTCACCTCCACCAAGACTTTGCTCCAATTTCACCTTCTTGGTGTGGTCTTCCCTGACCACTTTAAAAAACTGTAACATTGCCTTTACATTCCCTACCCACCTTCCCTATATGGGAGGTCCTCAGTATATATCTACAGAGTGAAAAAAAATGAACAGTATTGGTGGAAAGTATTTCCACCAAATAGTTTTAAACACTAGTGCAAGGCCTACATACATCTGAGAAAAGCCAAGCTCACATCCCCTCTGCACTGGAAGAATTGCTAGTGCAGATCTGGCAGCAAATGGCTCTGCCCTGGCTTAGCTGACCTTTAGTGACCTTAAGTTTTCAGGCAGGTGAGCAAATGCTCTCTGTGCCCACAACTGGGGAAAGTCCCTGGTGATGTTCCTTCCGATCACGCAGCTTGAGTCTTTGTGGTGTCTTGTGTGCACAAGTCATTTTACAGAAAAGGCCAGCAGAACCCTTTTGCTAGAGATTCCTCATGCCAGCCTCCTTGCTGCTAAAGCCAGCTTAGTATCTTTTGCAACCAATGACAGTATGTCATTCTTATCTGGAAGCTACTTGTCCAGCAATTTCTGAGAATCAAAAGCCCTTCCAGGAACCACGAAGGACAATGGAGAACCCTAAGCACCAGACCATACAATAGCCTCTCCCCCAGTCACTGTCACTTAACATTTGTAAAGCATTTCACAGTTGCTCTTTTTTACCTACTGACTTCATGTAAAAAATAGGCAGAAGTATAGAAAAGTCCAGGCACTAAAGTACAAGCACTTTACTCTTATAAGAGTTCCTCAGGTCTGCACTTAGAGCCCATTTATTCTTTCCCTACACACTATTGTGACAAGGCCAGTCATTTAATTTTCCAGGCCATGGTGGGTTCAGAGTGGAATGGGAGAAGGGAAATAACATTTGAGGTAGGAACACTGAAAGCTGCAATACGTGACAGATGACAGCAAGAGTCAGGAAAGTTATATAATGTATAAAAGGTGGAGTTAGTTGCATTTCAGGACCATGGTGGGCATGGGGGGGGGGGGGAGTCTGCAAATCAATTGCCTTTAGGGGCACTGCTGATTTTTAGCAAAAAGCAATAATAAAAAATGATGACTTGGGGCCACAGGGACAAATGTTAAAATACTGTGTACGGCATTCAATTACTTTGGTAACACCATATGAATACTTTCTTTTGTAAATGTCCCTCCTAGTTTCTAAAACTCTCCCTGAATTGATAAATAGAATTTGAAAAGAACATTTACATTTTTTTTTAAAAGTAGAACACAAGTAGGACAGTGCTACTTGTGAGGACAGCATTTCCCAAACATTTTATTTTTGGCTACCTGTATAGCTTTATTCCTTTTTAAAAAGCATCCTGCTACTTTAACTTTATCCTAAGCCATAATTATCTGTAAAACCAAGGTCTCTATATGTTACTCTCACAAGTAGCTCTGTGACAGGACTTCCTGGCTCTTCTCAGTCACTAACGACCTCCTTCCATCAACTGCCAAGTAGCCTAAGTCTGCAGTCTCACACTGCAGATCCAGGCTGAAGTCCACGGTTTGCCCCTTACTTTCCCCCATTACTCCCCATTGTTTAACTCTGGAGTTGCATGATTTACAGTCACCCTGTGAAGGGCCGTGTGTTCCAGAGTAGGAAGCTGTCATACTGAATAGAGCAGTGCTGGAGCTGTGTTCACAAACAAAGCGTTTCACAATTCCTCTGCGCAGCCAACAGCCGCAAACCTCCTCCCTGTGTGCAGGCAGCTCCTGACAACCGGCAAGATGGGTGGGGAACGGGTGCCAGGACGGACGGCCACCATAAATTCTCCTTAGTCCACCGTGTAACAAAGCAGGGTCATAAAACCCCAATCATATTTTCAGTCAGGACTGAAACATGATGCCCAGGGCAACTCCAAATTTGGTTCCAAGAACCCAACAAGTTGTGAACTAATTTTCTCCACTGGGAGGGAACCAGGTAGGGGGGCAGGGTGGAAACTGACCTCAGGACTTTGGGTAGGAATCAACCCAAGGGCTGACAATAAGCAGGCCTGTGTGAGTCCAAAGATGTTAGTGTAGCTTTATTAGAGGCAGCCCCACATGAGCACAGGGTTGGGGCCCCGGGAGACAGCATGGTTGAAGGTAGAAGGCTCAGAGAGTTCTGTGGGGTCTAAACTTGAATGTAGAAAGCGTACAGACTGGTATATGCATGACAAAGTAACAGGACTCCACCAGTTCTGGAATGTCCTCTTAGTGATGAACCAAGGTATGACCCTGCACAAGTTCTCTGGGTAACCTCTTTGAATCTCATTCTCTTCATCTATAAAATGGGAATAAACCTGCCTCTAGTGAGTTAAGGTGACCATTATATTAAGCATCTTGTATAATAGGTAATTCAATAAGTGTTATTCCCTTCTGCCAAGCTAGCTTACCCTGGCCTTCCCTGAATATTCTACCATGGGAAGTTAAGGAGAAATGGGACCACACTCTTTCATGCTCTGTTACTAGCTAGCCATGGGAACCTACACAGAAGAGGTCACTTTCTTCTCTGGGCCTCCCAATTAGAATTTATATAAAAATGAAGTAAGGTTGATGAATGCAAGATCAATACGTAAAAATCAACTGTATTTCTATATACTGCCAACAGATACAAAATATAATTCAAGAAAAGTAGCAATTGCAAGACCACTGTAAGTATCAAGTATTTAGCTATATATCTAACAAAAAGCATGTGAGACCTCTATTGGAAACATTATAAATATTTTTAAGAGAAATTATGATTAAGTAAATGGTGAAACATAACATTTTCATGGATCACAAATACTTAGATACTTATTTAAAGATGTCAAACCTTAAAGACGTCAATTCTTCCCAAACAGATTAGTAACATAAAACTGAGTCTAACATTTGCATGTAAACACAGAAGGCTGAGAAAAGTCCAAACAATCATGAAGATGACCAATCATGAAGGACCAAGGGGGATTTGCTAAACCAAAAATCAAAACATGTCATAAAGTTATAGTAATTAAGATAATGTGCCACTGACGTAGGAACAGAGTCCAATGGGATGGAACGGAGAGCCAAGAAACAGGTCTCTGCATATATAAATATTTGACTTGTAACAGAGGTGGTTCTATACAACAGTAACTGAAAAAAATGGCCTTTTCAACAAGCACTGATGAGACAAATGGGTATCCATTAGGGGAAAAAAACGAAACTGGATCCTATCCTACACTACATACAAGAATCAACTGCAGGTGAATTAAACATATAAATATGAAAGCAAAAAAGCTTCAAAGCTCTTGGAAGAAAAGAAAAAAAAAGAAGATAGCTTTTGTTCATCTCAAGATGAAGAAAGATCTCTTACACAGGACACTAAAAACACTAATTCAAAAGGTGGAGACTGAAAAGTCTGACTATATTAAAAATAAGAACATCTTTTTGGTCACAGTACCTCATTAACAAAGTGAGAAGACAAACCAGAGAATGGGAGGTGATATTTGTAATGAATAAAATTGGAAAAGGACTCGTATCCAGAACATATAAAGAAATCCTACAGATTAATGACAAAATTGCAACCTAATAAAAAAGGAAACAAAAGAACAGGTGCTTCACAAAAGAGGAAATCCAATACATATGTGAAATACAAGAAAAGCCTTTGAACCTTTTTAGCAACCTAGAATATGTAAAGCACAACCACAAAGAGATAGTACTACTTGCCATTCATTCGGCAAAAATTTGACAATAACAAATACTGACCAGAATTTGAAACAGGAATTCTCTTTGCTAGTGCTAGTGTAAAAGGGAAAAAACGCTTTGGAAAACAAGGTGGCATTTCTAATATAGTTGAAGATTCCTGGCAATTCTACTTTGAAGAACACTTCACAAATACATGTGCCTGAGGATATATATCTACGTGGGTTTTCATAGCAGCATCCTTCATAACTGCCCCAAAGCCAAAATAACCCAAAGGCGCATCAACAGGAGAATGCAAAAGTAAATTACAATATAGTCATAGTTGACAAGTAACAATGTATACAACAATGAAGTGAATAATATGTAGCATATTCAGGAAAACATACAAATATCTGTGAATGCTAATAGAAAAAATATAAGTATTCAGAAGAGAATGCTATAAAATACTAAATCGCAATGAAAATGAGTGAAGTATAGCTATGTGCAACTTGGATGGATATAACAAACACAATGTTGAAGGAAAGATGTAAGACTTAACACATAACAATAGTATGATTCTAATTATATCAAAACGAGGAAAAACTAGACTGTATGATTATAGGAGGCAGACATAGGTGGCAAACTCTACAGGGAAGCAAGGAAACACTCTGAAAGTCAAGGCAGTGGGGAATGAGGTAGGGAGCTGTGATCAACAAGGGATATTTAGGGACCTTCTTGCATTCTAGCAATGTCCTAGTTTTTTATCTGGGGATGGTTACACTAGTCATGGATATCAACTTACATCAAAAATAAAAAGTGCTTTCTTGTTAAAAAGTTTCAATGGTACTTCCTCCAGGGAGTCTTCCCATACCCCCAAACGAGGTAGGGGTGCCTCCTTAGTATCCCCCACCTCTTACCTGGCTGTAATGCTTATTAACTGGAAGGGCATCCCCACCTTCAAGGGAAGAGATGGAGACTGTCCTGGCTCACCATTATATCCTGTGTCTATATGGGTCAAGCACATAGTGAGTGCTCAATAAATATTTGCTCAATCAATCAATGACTGTATTGAAGGACCTGAGTTGGTAAAATGTAATTAGCCCTGGACTAATCAATTGACAGCCAGTAAGAATGTGTTGAGTGATGTGATAGAAGGAGAGGCACATCTGGAATCAGAAAAACTAGAATTTAGGTCCATCACGTACTGGCCACATCACCTTGAATAAATCACATTTTTCCTGGACTAGTAAAAATGATACAAGTAGCTACCATTTAGTGAATTTCAACTACAGACATACCTTGGGGATACTGTGGATTCAGTTCCAGACCACTGCAGATAAAGCAAGTCAAATGAATTTTTTGGTTGCCCAGTGCATATAACAGTTATGTTCACACTATACTGTAAGCTAGTAAGCATGCAATAGCATTAGGTCTAAACAAGTAGTGCACATGCTTTAATGAAATAACAATTTATTGCTAAAAAATGCTAACCATCATCTGGGCTTTCAGCAAGTAGTACATAATCCTTTTGCTGGTGGAGGGTCTTGCCTCAGTGTTGATGGCTGCTGACTGATCAGGGTGGGGGGTTGCTGAAGGATGGGATAGCTGACAATTTCTTCAAATAAGACAAGGAAGTCTGCCACATCATTGACTCTTCCTTTCATGAATGATCTCTCTGCAGTCTGCAATGCTGTTTGATAGCATTTTACCCACAGTAGAATTTCTTTCAAAACTAGAATCAGTCCTCTCAAACCTTGCTGCTGCTTTATTGACTAAGTTTATGTAATATTCTAAATCCTTTGTTGTCATTTTCAACAATCTTCACAGCAAGAAGTGAAGACCAGGAGTAGATTCCATCTCAAGAAACCACTTTCTCTGCTTATCCACAAAACTCCTCATTCATTCAAATTTTATCATGAGATTGTAGCAATTTAGTGAGGTTTTCAGGCTCCACTCCTAATTCTTGCTATTTCCACCACATCTGCAGTTACTTCCTCCACTGAAGTCTTGAGTCTCTCCAAGTCACCCACGAGAGCTGGAATCAACTTCTGAACTCCTGTTAATGTTGATACTTTGACTTCTTTCCATAAATCACAAGTGTTCTTAATGGTATCTAGAATGGTGAATCTGTTCCAGAAAGTTTTCAATTTACCTTGACCAGATCCATCAAAGGAATTACCATCTATGGCAGCTCTAGCCTTACAAAATGTATTTCTTAAATAAGACTTGGAAGTTGAAATCATTCCTTGAGTCACGGACTGCAGGATGGATGTTGTGTTAGCAGGTAGGAAAACAGCATTCATCTCATTGTACATCTCCATCAGAGCTCCTGGGTGACCAGGCGCACTGTCAACATATTTTGAAAGGAGTCTCTTTTCTGAGCAGTAGGTCTCAACAGTGAACTACTGCTATTAAAATATTTGGTAAATCATGTTGTAAACAGACGTGCTGTCATCTAGGTTGTGTTGTTCCATTTATAGAGCACAGGCAGAATAGACTTTGCATAAGTCTTAAGGGCCCCAGGATTTTCAGAAAGGTAAATGAGCACTGGCTTTAACTTAAAGTCACCAGCTGCATTAGCCCCTAACAAGGGAGTCAGCCTGTTCCTGGAAGTTTTGAAGCCAGGCACTGACTTTCCCTCTCTTGCTATGAACATCCTAGACGGCATCGTCTTCCAACAGAAGGCTGCTTTGTCTACACTGAAAATCCATTGTTTAGTGTAGCCACCTTCATTAATGATCTTAGCCAGATCTTCTGGAGAACCTGCTGCAGCTTCCGCATCGGCACTTGGTGCTTCACCTTGCATTTTATGTTATGAAGATGGCTTTTCCCCTTAAGCCTCATGAACCAACCTCTGCTAGCTTCAGACTTTTCTTCTGTAGCTTCCTCACCCGTCTCAGCCTTCCTAGAATTAAAGAGAATTAGCGCCTTGCTCTGCATCAGGCTTTGGTTTAAGGGAATTTTGTGGCAGCTTGGATCTTCTATCCAGATCAATAACATTTTCTCTGCATCAGCAATAAGGCTGCTTCACTTTCTTATCACTCACGTATTCACTGAATAGCACTTTTAATTTCCTTCAAGAATTTGTCCTTTGCATTCACAGTTTAGCTAACTGCTTGGCACAAGAGGCCTAGCTTTTGGCCTATCTCTGCTTCCAACATACCTTCCTTACTAAGGTTAATCATTGCTAGCTTTGTTTTAAGGTGAGACATGAGACTCTTTCACTTGAACACTGAAGAGGCCATTGTAGGATTATTAATTGGCCTAATTTCAATATTGTTGTGTCTCAGGGGGAATAGGAAGGCCCAAGGAGAGCAAGAGAGATGAGGGACTGGCCGGTTGGTGGATCAGTTAGAACACACACAACATTTATGGATTAAGTTTGTTATCTTATTTGGGTGTGGGTCATGGAGCCCCCAAACAATTATAGCATCGAAGACCACTGATCACAGATCACCAAACCAAATATAGTAATAATGAAAAACTTTGAGATACCCTGAGAATTACCAAAACATGACACAGAGACATGAAGTGAGCAAATGATTTTAGGAAAACGGTATTGGTAGACATGCTTGACTCAGGGTTGCCACAAGCCTTCAATTTGTAAAACACAGTATCTGTGCAGCGCAATAACGTAATGTGCATGAAACAAGGTACACCTGTGTGTGCTAGGTGCTTTTAGCTGTGCGACCTCATTTAATCCTCACAGTGCACCTGCATTGTGTTTATTTTTTTATCTCTTTTTCATGGTATATAAACTGAGGTACAGAGATATTGAATGATATTCCTGAAATCACACTGATAGCCAACAAATGGCAAAGCCAAGATTGCCAAGATTCATACTTCTCTGATATTGCTACACTGACTTCTTTCACCTCAGTTTCTTCAGTGATGACACAGGGATACCGTAGTGTCCATGCAGCCTGACGTGACTGTTGTAAGGCTCAAACGTGATAGTGACTTTAGAAGCAGTTTGTAAACTTTAAAGCACCATTCAGATGTAAGGAAAATAGTATGTAAGAAGCATCCACCAGAGGCTCACAAAAGAGAAGCAGATGGCTTCTACCCACATTGAGCTTTCAAGCCAGTTGTAAAGGAAAGCTATGTAAACAGGAAAACTAGGAACACACATCAACAAACTGATTTAAGGACGCTACCAGGCGCAGCACATATGCAGCTGAATTGTAAGACCAGCAGTGGATACACTGCTTGGACTGTGCAAGGCATGTTCTTTGTTGTCCATCTTCCACACAGCAGCCACAAGGATTTTGTTAAGTCTTACTGCAACTCTTTCTTCTTTTTTTAAATTATAAAATGTACATTTACAAGTCGGATTTATTGAAGTACAATTTGCTTATAGTAAAATCCACCCTTACAGGTATCCAGTTTGATGAGTTTTCATAGACACATGCAGTTGGGTCACCACCACAATTAAGAGACCATTTTTATTCACCTCCAGAAGTTGCCTTGTGCGCCTCTGTAGTCAGTCTCTCTCCTACCTTCCCTAGAAACTGCTGCTGTGATTTCTGTTCCTCTGGTTTTGTTTTTTTCCAGAATACAGAGAGATCTTTTAAATATATAAGTCAGGTCAAGTCGCCCTGTGTTTCAACCCCCCCAAGGCACTCAGAATGAATCCCAAAGGCCTCTCCATGGCCTCCAGGCCCTGCACAGTGGCTCCCCCTTGTCTCTTTAACCCCATTTTTGCATCACTGTTCCTTCCCTATGGTCCAGCCTCCCTGGCCTTCTTTTTGCTATTTCTGCTCCAGGGCCTTTGCATCTGCTGTTCTCTCTTTCTCAGATCTTTCCTGACACACGTTCTTATCCCTCATCTCCAACCACTCTCTACTGTTTAGGCCTGATTCCTCCTGTAGAACATATCACTATATGGAATGACTTTGCTTATTCATTTACTTGTTTACCATCTGTCTTCCTTATCTAGAACTGTAAGGTTCTTAAGGGCAGGGAGCTTGTCGGTCTTACTAAGAGCTCTACTCCTAGAAACTTAGATAGCATCAACATTGGTTGGTCTTCCAACTGGTATTCATGTGACAAAGAAGTTCGGGAATAGTGAGACCTGTCGCCTGAAACCTAAGGTATGGTTTCAAAGAAGAAACAGGCCTTATCCTGTACATATAAAAAAAGTGTAGGAGAACTAGCCACAATTCAGAACCAGGTCTCCTTACTGCCATTCCACCATCTACTATCACTTCCCCAAAGTCACTGTCTCCATATCAGCAATAAGGCTGCTTCACTTTCTTATCACTCATGTATTCACTGAATAGCACTTTTAATTTCCTTCAAGAATTTTTCTTGAAGCAAAGTCATTTCATATAGTGATATGTTCTACAGGAGGAATCAGGCCTAAACAGTAGAGAGTGGTTGGAGATGAGGGATAAGAACGTGTGTCAGGAAAGATCTGAGAAAGAGGGAACAGCAGATGCAAAGGCCCGGGAGCAGAAATAGCAAAAAGAAGCACGAGTGTCTGGGACTTAGAGCCCGTGCCTCAACTGCCCTTGCCCTCTAGTGCCCTCTGGCTTGTCCCTCCAGCTCTTCTATGTCCACCCTGGCTGGAGTTCTCCCACATAGCCAGCATGGTCTCACAAGCCTTCTTCTCCGATCCATGTGAATTTAGAGAGAGGGGGGACCCCCAGGACTTTGTCTTTGTTCTGTACTCCTGTCCTGTGGAAGAGCAGCACACATTCCTGGTCTCATAAACCCTGTCAGAATCACAAGAGGAATTCTTACTTCCCTGGGCTCCACACTGGGTGGAGGGTACACGTGGATGCAACATGCACTGTGTCCACAATTCCCCAAGCTGATGTCCCAGTTTTCTTTCTCAGTTAGCACTACAGTTCTGAAGGCTTGATTTTGCTATAATTAATTATCTCAGCTGGGGGCAACCAAGGGAGAAGGCAGGGAATTCCTCTGTCAAGAGAACCTCTGTTTTGCTGGACTACAAAATTTAAATTGTGAACTCAAGACTTTAGTAAAAGCTTATAGGTCATTTGGTCCTGTTTCCTAATTTTACATGTAAAGATACTAAGTTATAGAGAAGTTAAGGAACTTGCCACTAAACTAAATGGGGACAGTGCTGGGGTAGAACTCAGCCTTCTTTACTCCCAGTCCAGACTTACTTTCACCCTAAAATTTTCTTGAGTTTGGCTTCTATCCCTTTCAGTCCACTGAAACTGCTTTTCAAAGGCTAGTAATAGCCTTAATCACCAAATACCATGGTGCTTTCTCAGTCTCCAGTCCCTTCTCAGACTTGTCCTTTGGCAATGCCATGGGACAGACCCCTTCTCACCACATGGGACTTCCCAAAGAACATTCCCTCTCTGGGTTCCAAATGTGGCAGGTTCTCCTCCTGCTCCACTAACCCTCTGCTCCTCTTACTATTTGGTGCTACTTATGAGTCTACCGAAGGCAGGTTCTCCAGCTTACCTCCACAATGAGGGGGGCTCCTTCCTTGGGACCCCTTCTCCTCTTCATCTATATACCCACCCCAGGGATATTACATCCACTTTCATGGCCTCACCATGCAGGGCAGGTCAGTCCAATTCTCCTCCCAGCCCTGACTTCTCTTCTCTTCTAAATGCCAGAATGACTTCCTAAGGGAACTGCTGAACATGTGAGCAAAACACAAGTTATCCTGCAAGGAATTCATGCTTGTGGTTTGACTTACCATCTTCCCTCTGCTACCCCTCCCTGCTCCTATGCTTCCTAACTTGATGGCATAACCAAATCCCATCACTCGGGTGCAAAACTGGGAGGACCCCTCTGATCTACTCTCTTCCCCCATGTTCAGCTAGACACAAGGTCTCATCTATTCTGCCTCAAAAACCTCTCCTCCATCCATTCCTCAACTTTCCCTACCAATTCCCTAGTTCAGACTACAGAAATCTCTGCTCTTAAGCCTCTTCTCTGGTCTCCCTCTTCAAGCTCTCCCTACTTGGCACCCTACTACCCTATTGTGGAGTGCAGAGCACCCAACTATGCACTCCAAGTGTATGTTCCTCAGCACCACGATCAGGGAACCCTACGATCTAGCTCCGCTCTTCGCTTCCCATCACTTCTCATATCCCACAGGTGTTCAACTCTCTGGGCATGTGAGACTGCCCACTAGTCCCGGTGTGTTTGAGTTCTGCTTTTGTGCTTTTAGCTCATGTTTTTTCTTCCTGGATGGCCATACCCATTTCATCAGGATGAATTTGGTTATAATGGAGGGAATTTCAGCTCAAATTAGTCTATGTAAAAGAAGGGAGTTATTGGTTCACATGAATGTCAGGTCCATGGAGCCAGCTTCAGAGAGTATTATAATCACTGTCAGATGTATTTCTGGCTTCCTCTCTTTCTCTCTCCCTCTGCTCCCCATTCCCTCCCCTGTCCCCCAACCTCTCAAAGCCTCAGTCTCTCCCATAATGAGCAAGCTTCCTTCTTGCAGAGAATAATGGAGATGTAGAAACTTGGCCACACACTTTCAGCCTTTCAGACAAGTGAGGGCCTCGCTGGAACCCCAGATGATGAGCTTCCCTCTCACAGTAACTTCGATTCCAGGGAACTCTGACTGGCCTGGCCTGGGTCACACCCCACCCACTGGGCCCATCACGGAGGCCAGGAGAGTGGGATTTCGTGAATGAACAAGGCCTGAGACACACACCCGCTTCTATCTTCAAGCGGCAGGGGGCAGTGGTGGGGGGCCCACTAGAACAACCTGGAATGAGTGAAGCTGGGTGAAGTAAAACATGGGGTGTCCAGAGCTCTCGTTTTTCCACCTAGCTGCCTCAAGGTGCGCATAATCCTGAGCCCTCGTCCAAATTACATTCTGTCATGGCCTCTTCTGTGCCCTCAGGCACTAGCTTGTCTCCTCCAACTGATTCAGGAACTGGGCTCCTTGCCCGTCAGTGTAAGGCCTCACTCTAAGGCATGACTTGAGAAAAAAGTCTGCAATTACCATGTTCAGTTCTTTGTTTATGAAGTTATTGCCCGAGTCTCCTGGGCCTGCCTTGCTCACCACTGAACCTCCAACGCAGCCAGAACACCTGACACATAACAGAGGCTAGACAAATCCTGGGTAGGTGAATAAACAAGGGGCTTGAATAGAAGAAAACTAAGCAGTCTTTGGGGCTCCAGCAAAGAGCACAGCTACTTTTTAGTTCTCCCCACTTCACAGGGAATAAACAAATAAGGCAGGAACTCCCTCACTTTCTTGTCCCACCCCCAAATTTCTCTACTACTCCCATCCTTCCTGCCCTCCTGGCAGTCTCAGGGAAGGAGGTGCACATCCATGTCAAGACCAAGTCACCCTGGTGCGCTCTGCACCCCTTCCCCGCCCACCCTCTTGGGGCTCTGCTCCTTCTACCACTTCCTCTTCCCTACATCTTCAATGTCTCCCTCCACCTGGGCTCTTTATCGCTTCTCAAAGTATCCAAGTCCCTCCATGCTAGCCAATGAGCAAGGAAAACAAAGCCCTTCCTGAACCCTACTCATTCTCTCCCTCCCTCCCTCGGTCTCCTTCCTCCTGTGTCACAGGTTTCTTTACCAGGAGTCTCTGTTCATGGCCTCAACTTCCTCCGTCCCATGTACCTAACTCCCATCGCAATTTAGCTTTCCTCCCTCCATTCCACTGCTCTTGTCAAGGTCACCAACAACTTTCCAGACCCAGCAGACACCTGCCAGTCTTCATCTTACTTGACTACTGCAGTCTCTGACTCAACTAACCACTTCCTCACCTTCCTGAAATTCTTTCCTCCCCTGGCTTTCATGGTGCTTCTCTACCTCAGTTGTTTTCCCACCTCTCAGCTCATGCATTCTCAGCTTCCCTCACAATCTCCTCTTTCTAAATAATTCTCATTTCCTCTTTGTGTGTGTGTGTGTGTGTGTGTGTGTGTGTGTGTGTGTGTGTGTACGTGTATGTGTGTGTCCCCTCACTCAGCCTGGTGAGGCTGCCAACGTTCGTGTCTCTCACTGCCCAGAAGCAACACAAAATTCCAAAGTGACCCTTCTCCTCAGGGGCCTCTTATCTCCTAACCCATAATCCAGCTGCCTGCCAGGGTCTCCACTTGGATGACCTACAGGAATCATCAATATGACCCAAACCAGTCATTGTTTTTCTCCCCGGGCCTTCCCTCTTCCTCATGCCTTTCTCCACCTCAGGGAATGCACTACCATCACACCAGTGGCCTAAACCAGGAATTCTGGACTCACTCTTGTCTACATCCTCAATGCCCTTTCAAATGACCATCAATTAAGTTCAATTTTTACACTGCCCAAATATCTCTTAAATATGTCTCCTTTTCCCACCTCCAGTGCTTTCATTTAGTTCTTAATCTTTTTCCACCTGGATCACAGAAATAACTTTCCCTCTGGTCTCCTAACTTCTGGACCTGACTCCCTGTAATACATAAAGGTGATCTTTCTAAAGTGAAAAACGATCCTGCCACCCATTTCTTTAAAACCCTCTGGTTCTTGAAAGTTCTCATCATAAGAAAAAGAAATCATAATCATGTATGGTGATGGATGTTAACTGGACTTACTGTGGTGATCATTTTGCAATATATACTACAAATATTAAATCATTACACTGTACACTTGAAATGAACAGGTATGTTATGTCAATTATACATTTAAAAAAATTCCTCTGGTGGCATCTCATTATATTCAGAATAAAATCCAAAGCCCTTAGCACAATAGACAAGGTGTTTCATAATCTGAACTCTGTCTCATTCTTTATCCTTTATCTCCTGACATTCTTCTTATATACTGTGCTCTAATCAAACCAAATTATTTTCCATTCCCAGCATGTTCCATGTGGTGACATATCTTAGTGCCTTTCTACATGTTGTTCCCTCTGCTTGGCATTCCTTTTCTCTACCTGGCTAACTACCACTCGTTTCAAGACTCAGGCCACATGTCGTTTTCTCTTGGCCAACATCCTTGAGCATCCTGCCTAGAGAAGGTACCCTCTATTCTCCACAGCCTTGTGGCACTTCTTGCTCTGAAGTATAAGCATCTTTTACATGTAGGTCTGTTTAGGCTGAGTTTCTCAGGGGCAGGGACTGAGATCTTCCTCTCTACCTCTATGATACCATATGTCTAGCACACAGTAGGTGCTCAGTAAGTGCTATGGATGGACAGATGGATTGATGGATGGATGGCTGAAGAATGGACCTCCTCACATCCTGTCTTTCCAAAGTCTTCTCTGAACCACCTGCTTTTACCAAAGCCAGAGTCTTCAGAAGCAGCTTCTCTCTGTTGCCACCTATCAATGGCCCACACTTCTGAAGAAGGAATAGAAAATGATTTCAGGAGCTGTCCATATGGTGGTTAGGGAATACTCTGGTATCAGAGTCAATGTGACACATGATGCTGACCATCACCTCTAGCTCCAGAAGGAACCCAGCATCCATCAAGCACTTGCTATTCTCTTAGCCACTGACCTCAACCAAGGAGAGTGCCATCCCATTTGCTGATGGGTACCGGGTCCCAGCCTGCATCTCTCCATTGCCCACACTCTCAGTGGTCTAGTAAGAGCTGTGTGGAGTTAGAATGGAAAAAACATACGTTTTAGAATTAAACACATCATAGTCTGAATACATTGTGGTCACTTATTAAGCTGTGTGGCCTTCAGCAAGCCACCTAACTTCTCCGAGCTCAATTCCTCATCTGTAAGATAGAGCTGATGACTCTTATTTCCTCATAGGTTGATGTGAAAAAACAAAAAAGGGTAATAGATTGGACTGAAAATGATAAACACAGCCTATGATCATCAAAAGCTTCCAATGTCATTATTCTAGCTCATGTAGAAATGAGTTTGCATTACTTGTGAATGTCATTTCTTTCTCTTTTCTTCAACTAAGACTTATTAAGCACCTCCTTGGTGCCAAACATTGGGCTTAGTACAGTATTATGAGAAAAATAAGTCACTCTGTAAAGCCCTCATAGAGAAGGGGCACCCAGACTAGCAATGGAGACAGATATATAAACACCTAATTCATTTACAATGTACAATAAATATCAGTGCTCTGGAAGCCTGTGACTTTTTACATGCTGTTCATGTAAAGGAGGCAAGTGACCCAAGGCTGATTTAGCAGTATGGGGAAGCTGTCCCCATAAATAACAATTTTCCACAGAAAACCAAGCTGTTAACTAAGACATAGAAAATCCACAGTAAATCTTGGTCATGGAGTCTTATGCTTATATATTAACCCCCCTTTCTTTTGTCTCCATTCTTGGTTGAGAAATCAAGTGAGCAGGGGTACAAATTGCCTATTAGCCTTGAAGGATTTTATTTTAATTTTTTTGGTGCTATGAAAAGCACAATGTTTTTCCTCTTGTCTGTAAAGAAAATGAGAACGAAAGATGGCTCAGCAGATAAAAGACGTGGGCGGTAAATAACTCCCACTCTTCCCCCCACTGCATTTCAGGCTTCTAGGTTTCTCTTCGCATTTTCTTTATCTTCCAGCTGGAAACCTGAAAGAGGCCTGAGAAATTCAACAGTGAAAGCCCATATCCTAGTTAAGAGATGAACCAACTGGGACTTAGGGGCTAAATGACTTGCCCAAAGTCAAATTAGAGAATGAATCCAAATTGAGACACTGTTCTCCTGACCCTCCCCTCCTTTTCCTGTTCTGCAAATTTCCCAACTCCCTGGATCTTAGGCACCTGAACCCAGGCAAGTTCCTTCCTGTGAAGCTATCCCTGGTGGAAGCCAGGTCTGTCTCCATTTCTAAGAATCCTGAAAGCCATGTACCAACCACTTCTCCTAACATGTCACTTGGGCTTAGTACTGTATTATGAGAAAAATATGTCTCTAACATGTCACTGGGTCTCTCCTCCCAGGAACATCCTGTTTTCTTACTAACAGGATACTTTCAGATCCTCTCTTTGGTTTGAGAACCACGTCTGCATGAGAAGTTTGTTTAGATACCTGTCAGGACTGTGACTCTCCTGGCTAACAAAGCTTTGTGGTTGAGGTTGCTGTTATGCAGTTATCTTGGCTTTAAAAGAACTTTCATGGGTACCCCGTACTCTTTCAGGATGGAACCATAATCGATGCTTTTATGTTTAGAATCCTGCATCAAAGACCTTAAGACCCTGAAAATGAAGGTAATTTCCAATTTCATAGACCACTTAGAACAGGAAAGGAGCTGGGGGGTAGCTCTGGTGCAATTCTTTCAGGAAACAGAGTCCCAGATAGGCAGGGGCAGAGCTACTTGTCTTGACTCCTGGTCCAGTGCTCTTTCCCACTCTTTGTAGTATCACCCTGGCCTCTTGGGCTGAAGCAGCTGCACCATCAGCAATGTCCCATCAGTTACAGTAACATGGTTTGTGACATAACCGGTGCTGCAGAGCAGGTAATGGGAAGAAGCCGTGAGCATGAAACACAGTGCCCTGGTTCAGGATGTCATGGGAGCCAAGGCCCACACACTGGAGAATTCCGTAAGGAAAGGGAACGCCCACTAATCCGTCAAAGAAATACAAACTGCAGCTAACATTTGTATAATGATTTCTATAAAACTGTTGTTAAGGGCATTTTATATACTACATCATAATGCTTACAACCATCCTGTTAGGTAGTTATTTTTATTATCAGCCCCATTGTACAGGCAAAGGAACTGAGGCACAAAAAATTAACTTGTTAAAGGTCACATATTTAGTTAGCGGTACAGCCAATATTTGAAGTCAGGCAGCCTGGTTACACAGTCCATGCTCGTAATCACCCCTCCATTTTAGAGAAATATACTTCTCTAAATATGAAACCACATATTTATTTGAACCAATAACAGGCCACTGCTCCTTCCTCTCCTCCCCCCTATACTAATGACTGATTTGTTGGATGGTTTCTTTTCACAGAACAAAATAAGGCTGCGATGCAAATTTGAACAAATATTTAGAACACAATTCATTTGAACACTTTCAAACTTTTTATGATGATGCAATCAACAAGAAAGTGAGGTGGACTGCCCTTCCCATAGCATTCTGCTGCTTTTAAACCCACAGATGCATGTGTGTACACACATATACACATATATTTTCTTCTCCTTTCAAAATCAAAAGGTGTTCTTTGCTATGCCAAATCTGGGGGTAACCCTTGCCAAAATATTTTTTTAAGTTTGAAATCATCCCCTCATCAGCTCATCTACTGTCTTTCAGATCAAGATGTGCTCTGGTGATAATAGTCTGTCTAGTTTTCTAAGAAATGAGAGACGAAAAACACTCTGGAAGACAGGGAACCAAGTTCCTGCATCCAGACAGACTGAGCACATGTCAAAAAAACAGGATCTTAATTCTACTTACACTACATCTCCAGTGTTAAGAGATAGGCTACTGTGAGCAGCTGAAAGCCATGAGTGCACCTGCCTTAGCTTTTAGTGTATGTGACGTGTTAAGTGCAATATAAGCCAGGGAGTTCCAAGTGCTAAGGGAACAGGGCAGTGCTCTGATTCTGGGCACTGTAAATCTACTCTAGACCATGCAGAAAGGACAGAAATTCTGGGTTCCTTGGAAGCCATGTCAAGTCCACATGAAGTGTTATCTATTTAATATAATCGGCAACAATCCAGAATTGATTCAACGAGCAGAAAGGGTCTATTTCAGAATTCAACAGGTAAATGAAGTTCAAGAATTCCACAGCTGATTCCTGACGAGATCAGGTGGACTGTTTGCTGTTCTTCTGGCAGGAAGGTCTGCTGGTATTTACAGCTCACTGAACAGTAAGGAGGGAGAGAATACCATCCAGCAGCAAAGGAGAGTTCATCTGCTACTTGATCTGACATTCTTCTGTTTGCACTCACAGACTCCAGAGAGCAAGGTGCATCCATTTAAATACACATGGAGACAGGAAGGGGGTGGGGAGGAGCAGCCGAAGCGATGACTGCAGAAATAACAAGTGTACAAATCTAGAACAGTAGCCCTTCAATAGAGCGCTGCCTCAACACTGAACCCTTTGGGGATGTGCGGGACATGCCCTTTTAGATGGCTGCACTTTTGACAGAGTAATGGCTCCAAGTTGCCATTCACCTCTACACAAGCCACTCAGTAGGTACTGAGTAGTGGTGTGTTGAATGAACACAGGCTTGTCCTGAACCTAAGCCAAACAGTAAACACTCCAATTACAAGGTGAGGGTCAGATGGCAGGAGGACACCAACAGCTTTCGGCAGTAGGTGATGTCTTAAGACTGCCTTCCCTGACAGGCTGGGGGCTGTGGCTGGAATCTCCCACTGTAAGGGTTGGGATATTTGTATGAACAGCTCACCTCTTCACCGGGAAAATCCTTAAATTTGTTGTACGGGCAACCTTGGGAATGAATGCACACTCAGAGTGCTCCATTTTACTGTGTTCATTTATATAATGTCTACCAGCTAGCAAGTCATGCCTCACTGTCACCTTTGAACTGTCTTATCTTCCTAAAAATCCACTTCGTTCTCCAGCAACAGTTAGCCTGAATGCGACATCACAGAAAACTCAACACCTCAAATGAGGGCCAACTGTGGTACCCGTAGCAACTCCACAGTTCATTTTACATTTTCATCAGGTAGATGATCCAGGCAGTTGTCACTATTTGTTCAGAATAGGAAGTCACTCAAAGCAATATTCTGTTGATTCCGTATTTCATTAAGAGATTTCTATGTAAGGGTTTTGGTAATCAAAATAAGCACTTCCTTTTAAAATTCTGATTAGTCTTAATAAAAGGGTCCCTTTGATTGACTGCAAAAATGATGAAGCTAAATCACAGGTAAGGTCTTGACCTCCTAACAAGCAAAATTATTTAAAATGCCACACACAAAAAAGTTATACTCATGGTATGTGTAAAATTATATTTCTGCTACCTCAATGATCACTGTTTATTTCTTAGTGCTGAAATATTTTGGATAGTCTGATACAGCTCCCAAACACTAGTTCATAATCACATACACAAAGAAAAAAAACCTTAGCAAGCTATGTCCAAGTGAAATTTTTAATAAAGAATTAAGAATCAGGCTTTTAAAATGACAGTGTAATCTGTTAAGTTCATCTCGTAAGTGGATGGATGCAAATTTCTCGTTACAATATGTATCAAGCAAAAGAATTTCAAAGGTCAGTCTCTCTGCAATGTTCCTAGGCTGATGTGGGTGTTAACACTGTTCTAAGCAGCATCTGCCAGCCAGTCCTTTATCATGTAACTTCAGTTACTACAGGCATATATAGAAGCTTATTCCTTCTTTTAGCTACATGATGGGTGAAAATATAGGCTAAACGGAATGGCTCTTTGCTCTTCTGGAGATAGTCTGGAGATGTCTGAATATCAATACCCTTCCTCTCCATCTAACAGGCTGCCCATTTAAACCCCAGTCCTCATTAGGCTCACCCACAGAGAATTAGTTTCACCTGCCCAGGTGAAATAAAACAGCATCCAAATTAACTCAAATGTATGGCCTGATAGGTTGGTCACCAATTGTATAACATGGGCAAGTCTGAAATTGCTTTCTGTAAGTGCTGCCTGGATTGGCAGGCCCAGCCCCACCTGACTCCAGTGACTCTCGGTCAAATGGCGATGGGGAAAATCATCTCTGCAAGGGAGGACTCAAAAGAATTTGTCACCATGATACAGTGACACCAATCCCACATTTTGTGGTTAATAAAACAAGTCCTGCAACCAGCTTGGCACAAGGCCCTGATCTATTTCAAGCCAAGCTAGAGGGCCCACAGGAAAAGCTGCCATTCATGAGTGCTTCAGGAGGACAGGATACCAGGGTCCCTCGCAGTTAAATTGATATGGGCCAGAATTCATTCTGACTGACCTTCTGAGCACACCTAGCCTATTTCTGAAAGATCTGGTGTATAAAAAAAATTAATAGTTTTACCTACAAAATCTCAGTTTTGCCTGATATTTTTCCCCCAAAAGGTATTCTATGGACACAATAGAAGAGAATTCAGGGAAGAAAGAAGAAATGCTCAGATATCTCAAACATCAAACACTTGATTTCTCCTCCTCCAATTCAGTGTAACCAAATATGAGACACACAAGACTTCCCTGGGAAGTCTACATACAGCCTTCACTTAAGATTTCCTGCCCCAGTACATAACGAGGAATTTTCATTCTAAAATGGCACACCTATTACCTTGGAGAGCTGGGTTGTCTTTGAGTAAAAAAAAGGTGACTTACCCTTTGGGGGATTCGGTATTATTTTTAAACATCTTATTCAATCAACCTAATTTATGGGGCATGTTCACAAAAAGCAGGTAAGGAGGTGGTTTGGCGAATGCAAAGTTAATTTGCAGACTCCAGCATACCACCACCCAACTCCACGCCTCCGCGGGGCGTTTCCGAATGCCTTCGGCCTCCTCCGAAGAGGCTCGGCTCTCTCCGCTAGGGCTCAAACTCGGCTCCGAACACTGCCGAGTCTCTTCGAGCGGAGCGCCCAGCCCTTGACGAGCCGAGCCGAGCGCCACCGAACTGAGCCCCATCGACTTTTCCGGCCTCGGCTGGGCGCTGTCCACCACTCTCAACGCCTGAAACCTCACCCAGTTCCAGTGGCCGGAGCTTCTACCGGGCTCCGAGCCCAACACTGCAGATTATAGACTTGTGAAGTTTTGAAACGTCCCCCTTGTGGAAAAAGGGGTGGCGCTGCTTGCATTTACCGACCTGCAAGGGCTCCAGGCAAATGCAACACGCACCCTGTTGCAAAGAGCAATTCCCCAGGCCCCTCCTCCCCATCCTTTTGGGTTGCACAAGCTCCAGAGAAGCCTTAGGCCAAATTACCCGTGGCTCAGAGGGGTGCGGCGAGCCGAAGGAACCTCTGCAATGAAAGCCCCAGGGACCTCTCGAACAAAAATATGAACATGTTAGGCAGGCGAGGGAAATTGTCTCTGAGTCACTATTCCCTACCATCACGGCGCCGCCTAGAACCCGCTTGTCATGCCTGTTACACATGCAAGATTTTTTGCATCTTGGTTCTGAAACCGCAAGCATGCTTAGTCTCCCACCCACCTTTCCGCGAAAGAGGTTTTTATTTTCCATTGTTTTCCTGAGGGATGCAATTACTTCGGTTATTCTGTCAAGTTGAAAAATAATCATTTTTGTTTACTGCACTGCAACCCCTAATTAGGAGCTGTGTGTGCACGAAGGTGTCACAGCAAAGGGACGTGGAATGCTCGTTAAACGGCCTTAACGAACTCCTCCGTCCCGAACTGACAGGTCAACGGAAGCAGCAGGGCCAGGAGGCCCTGAGGGCGCACACCCCTTCACTGCAGGCCACCCCCACCCCAAGCAAAGCTGCCTGTGGGCTTACCAGGAACTGCCAAGTGGATGGGAGTGGGAAGGAGGGGCGAGGTTCCTTATTGAGAAAGTGTGGAAGGGAAGGAATATCCCATTTTGTTTTAGTTTTCAACCATCACTCAAATCCACCCCCAGTTAATTAGGAGGGGAAACTGATATCTAAGGCAGAAGGGGGCGGCAGCAAGTGGGGCCTGAAATCCGCACTGTGGATACATTACATGGAACAAGGCCTATGCAGAGTGTAAATAAATACATTGATAAAGGCCACAGAGCAAATGAAAACTGCCAGTGTCAGGAGAGCAAACGCTGGGAGGGTGGGGGAAGAAGGGGGGCAGTAGGTATGGGCATTCAGCCTCACAATCAGTGTCCCCCCTCCACCTCTGCCTTGGATACAGCTGTGCCAGTTACATCCATTTGGAAACCCACCCATCATTACCACATGCCCCTTCCCAAAACCCTCGTCCTTTTTTTTTTCTTTGGCGGGGGTGGGAGGGGGAGGGCAGAAACACAGCCTCCAATTCAGCAGTAAATCCATGAACAGCAGACACTTGATCCTCCACCCGAGTCTAGGGCTGGGTCCCCTCCATGTTTTAGCCAAGTTCAAAATCACTGCCCCAGAAGAAGGGCAGGGGGAGGTGGATTACGGATGTGGAAGGAGGAGGAGAGAGAGAGAGAGGGAGGGATAGAATGCAACAGAGACAAACCAAAATGGAGACAGTAATACACACGAAACACCCAACGAGCAAGAGTAATGATCATAATCATGCCAATAGTGTGTTGTTCTGATCAATATGGCGGACACTGTCATTCATACAACTACAGGCGCTCCCTTCCCCCCCGCTCCTCAATTAAAAAAGCACCCACCACGGGAGTTGGGGTGGAGGACCCAGAACCAACGTAGGCCGTGGGGGAGGGGAGTCAAGTCTAGGTCTGTGTGTGTGTGTGTGTGCGCGTGCACGAATTAAAAACGGGCCTGGAGAGCAATGTGGAGTGAGCAAGGTAACACAAATGATAAAAAATTATTCTTAATAAAAGTACAAATTCCAAATCCACAGGGACTTACTTCATTTGCTTCACAATGGTGCTTTTTCCTGATTCTCCAGCCCCTGTTGGGACAGACATGGGGAAAAAACTGGTGAGTGTCAGTTTAGGGGAATATAGGGAGCAGGGGACTAAGGCATGCATGGGGGTGGGCGATCCTAGGCACAAGCTGGTGCCAACTGGGGATCAGGTTGCCACGGGCGCGAGAGGGGTGAGGTTGCTGGAGAAGGTGGGTACGGAGTGGCCAGGGTCGGGGAAAAAGGGGAGCAGCCCCGATCCTTACCCAGTAGGAGTAATTTCACGTCTTTGGCGGCGCTGATGCCATCCTCTTTGAGGTTTTTCTCAATCGCCTTGCTCCGTTGGAGGGCGGCTCTCTCCTCTGCGCTCAACAGTACATCCATGGTGGTGGCCCCTTCCCTGCCACAGCCCGCAAGACTCGGCTGGCACGGCTCCCGGCTCGGCGCGCCCCCCAGACCCCCAAAGAGCAGAGCCTGGGCTCGAAGGGGAAAAAAAATCACAATATCTTCCTCTTGGCTGAAAACAAAAATGTCGGTAAACCAGAGCCCCCCCAAAAGACAGCCGTTAACAAGATTCCAGCAACTGAGGCTCGTGGCAGCTAGCGGGGCTCTGGGGGTGTCGAGGCGAGGGCGGCCAGGGTCTGGGGCTTCGGAGCCGAGGGAAGAGGTGCCCGCGGTCCGAGGAGACGCGGGTTGCAGGCACTGAGGCTTGTGCACGACCCAAAATAAATAAAATAATAGTCGAGGCAGGATCCGCAGCCGGAGCCGGCGGAGGGTGGGGTGCGGAGGGAGTGAGTTAGGGGCGCTGCTAGAGCATGCGCATCGCGGGTCCTCCGCCGTCGGTGCGTCCGCGGCGCTTTCGACGACCCCCGCTCGCTGGGCCGGGGGCCGGGCCGGGGGACAGGTCTCTAGCGGAAGGCGGTGTCGCTCGCTCCCAGAGCTCTCATCGCACGGTGGAGCCTACGGGAGAGAGAGGGAGAGCGCGAGGGAGCCGCTGGCAGCCGGGAGCTCGAGTGGGGGGAGAGAGAGGGAGAGAGAGGCTGGGATGGAGGGGAGAAAAAATTGAAGTGAGAGCCAGCCAGCGAGAGGGCGCGCCACAGCCCGAGCCGGGAAGGGGGCGAGCGTAGCGCGCCAAGTGCGCCAGCGGCTCTGCGCACCCCGCACGGCCGACCGATCGCTGACGTCAGCAGGGCCGCGCTGGGGCCCCGGGGCGGGGAGGGGCGGGGACGGAGGCGGCGCGCGCGCCCGGATCCTCGGCAGCCGGCGGGGGCGCGCGCGGAGCGCGGCCTCCCCTCCCCAGAGCGCTCATCCGTGGCTTCCCGGGGTGGGCGCGTGCGGGCCGCGGTGGGGGCCTGGCGGGGGCGGGGCGGGGCCTGGGGCCGGTCGCGCGCCGGGGTGCCCCTTCCCGCCCCTGCCCCCGCGCAGCGCGCGGGCTGCGCGCCTCCTTGTCAATGGAAGCGCGGGATGGGCTGCCCGCGCAGTCATCAGGTGGTTCCCCCAGTCCGGGCCCCGAGCCGCCACTTGAGCTCGCCGGCCCCCACTCCGTCTTGGGTCCAGCCTCTCGCCTTCTCGGTTGCTCTCCTGCGGCTGGGGCCGTAGCAGCCGAGGCCAAGTGACCTCAGCAAACGCGAGGAGACTGTGGGTCTGTGTAAAACCTATGTTTTCGGTATGAGCCTCGGACCTGGAGGCAGATTCGGAGTTTTCGCTTCCTGTGTCCCACAAGCATTTATTGAGCACTTAGTATGTGAGAGAGGACGCTGTGAGTAGAGGAACCCAGAAATGGTGGACCAAGCCAGGGCCTGTTCTCAAGGAGCCTCTCTGCCCTCCCTTGCCGTCGCGGACTGCTCCAAGATTCCCGGCCTTAGGTATCAGCGCAGGAGACAGTCCCAGGCTTTTGGAGGGGAGGGACAGGTTTTCAGGCCGCCTTGAACTTCTACACTTACTCCCTCAACACAACTAAGCGTTTTTGCTCACTGTGGAGGTTTAGCTTGGATGAGATCGTTGCACTGAATCCTCTTGTCCTGGCCTTTTCCCCAAACACAAATACATACAATAAGTTTTGAACAGATTTTTAGAGAACAGATTTCCTTCCTTTTTTCATTTTTTATAACGCTTTTTCTTCATCTGTTTTTTAAACAAGACCCAGAAATCCCGGTCAGTTACTCAGTGTACTGCTAATCAAATACTGAGGAAACATGCACATATTGCCAAAGATCAGGCATGTTTCTGGGTGGTCTCCGAGATTTTAAAGAAATTAGTTCTCACTGCACAAAGTGGTTTTACAGTCAGTTCCAGCAGACAGCCCCAGGGGCCCTCCTAGAGAAAGGGCCCAATAGGAAAGGTTGTATGGGGATAGGAGAGGCAAGCGGCCAGGAGAAAATGCTTTTCCTAACAGTTGGGCATTTCTGTGGCTCTGAAAGCAAACTTGTTTCAACAATAGAAAAAAACATCCATGTTTTGGAAATTTTACCCAGCATAAAAAAACATTTGCAATGGGGGGTGAAAAAACAGTAAAGGCCCACCCAGAAGAAAACTTACTTATTGTTTTCCCTGGAGTTTTAAAAATGTATTTCCCAGTATGGGTTTGTCTCATTCTACAAATCGTCAAAAGTTGTATGTAACATAGTTCGAGTATTTAAATTTGAATCACATTTACCTATTCTAGGAAACCGATAAAGGACTCAAATAATTGTTTAATAAAGTAAGTAACTTCTTCCCTACCTCCCCCACCCCACCCCATTCTCCTTTTGTGTGTGTGTGTTGAGTAGGGGAGCTTAGGGGATAAATCTGGTTTGCTTAAAATCAGGATGTCACTAAAAATCAGCCTTCCAGATTCAAAACAGAGCTTAGGTGTCCAATATTCTTACAGAATTTGTTATTTCCTCTAAAGGTTGCTGGAATGATTAATGCACGTCTATCAGATACAGGGAAAAAAATTCAGCAACTTCACCCAGATTCTGCTATCCCTACAAGACTGAAGACAAAGACTGCAAGACTTAAGAGGTAAGAATATAACCATTTATTTGCAGATGGTGGGTCATACTTTACATCTTAATGCTCCTCATATCAAAATTTTAAATTTAAGATCTTAGGCTCTTGGGGGCATTGTGGCTTGTATGGTTGAATCAAACTATCCTTGATTTTAGAGATATTTATTCCTTCTTAGTATCATGTATGGTGAAGGCACAAAACTGTGTTTTGTACTTTTCTCTGCTCACTTAGTACATATTAAGCACCTACTTACCATGAAGGGGTGGGGTAATGTTCTAGGCACTGTAGATATTGTATTTCAGGTTTGTCTATTCTGTTTTCTCTTTCTGGGTTACTTTGCATCTTTATAGCTGGGCTTCATGGAAGACTAATAATAGTCTGCTTCATCTGTATGGTACTTTAGAGTTTATGGAGCACTTTTATGAAAATTATCTCATGTGATCCTGGCACATAAACCCCAGTTAGGCATTGTGGTGAGGGGAACATCATGGCTGAGTGGAAAGAGTTGGGACCATGAATCCGGATCTGCCTGGGTACCCATTTTACAACTGAGAAAACTGAGACTCTAAGGATTTAAACAACTTGATCGAGGACATGCAGTCATTAAGTAATAAACCAGGGTTCATTTTACAGGTTTGTAGACTATTTGAGAAATGGCATATTGTATAAATATATGAAGAATGCTTCCCAAACTCACAGAAAGCTCACAGCCCCAGAACCTAATGGTATCCTGGTCCCCCACAAAGGAAGTGAGGATGAGAGCATATGAGTCTTCTATGAGTTATTAGTAATTAGATAATACCATAATTACTTAATTTTTCTCCAGTTAATTCCTGTGGGAATGGGGAAATTGCAATCCAGCATCGAGAGTGATCATGGACAGATTTCATTTGGTTTTATTTCTTACGAGCCGCAGAATTAAATTTCTCTGATTATTGCTGTTGGCCAGAGAATGTTGCTCATTTACCCCACCCTCAGTCCACATTCCCCCTTGCCATACACAGTGTTCAGCATGTTTTTAATTTTATAAATAGGTAATTAGAATGTTATATATACTCTCTAAAAGGAACAACAGTGAAAGCCTGCATTAAATCGCTTTTTTACTACATATGGCTCCTGATTCTGGAGGACAGTGCTTTTAGGTATATGCATGATCTCCCAGTTCTGCCACACAGAATGTGGGCTCTAATCAGATGAACTGAATTTCCTTATTTTCTCCCTTTTGTGATCACTTTAATTAAATATGCATGTATTGACAATCTACTGTGTTTAATATATTGATTTAGACTCAAAGGGAGGTTTAGATATGAGCTTGAATTCTTGAAATATTGAAAAGCCTGGAATGTTTTCTCAAAGCCATTCATGTCAGAATCAACTGGGGTGATTGTTAAAAATTCAGTTACCCACCTTTATTTCTACCAAGTCACTCTTGTGTAGCTTCCATTGATAGCCACTCCCCAAGTGATTTTTCTGTATACACTGTTCCAAGTCTTACACAGAATCTGTATGTACTAATTAATTCTGCTAGAAGCTTTCTTAGAGTCCAAATATCTCACATATTTCTGAATTCAACTTTTTTTTTCCCTTTGAGAGGGCATCTCTCATATTTATTGATCAAATGGTTGTTAATAACAATAAAATTCTGTATAGGGGACTCAATGCACAATCATTAGTCAACCCCATGCCTAATTCTCAACAGTCTCCAATCTTCTGAAGCATAACGAACAAGTCCTTACATGGTGAACAAGTTCTTACATAGTGAATAAGTTCTTACATGGTGAACAGCACAAGGGCAGTCATCACAGAAACTTTCGGTTTTGATCACGCATCATGAACTATAAACAATCAGGTCAATTATGATTATTCGTTTGATTTTTATACTTGATTTATATGTGAATCCCACATTTCTCCCTTATTATTATTATTATTATTATTATTATTATTATTATTAATAAAATGCTGAAGTGGTAGGTAGATGCAAGATAAAGGTAGAAAACATAGTTTAGTGCTGTAAGAAGGCAAATGTAGATGATCAGTTGCGTGCCTATAGACTAAGTATTAATCCAAGCTAGAGAAGGCAACAAAACATCCATGGATGCAGAAGATTTCTCTCAAAACGGGGGGTGAGGTTCTAAGCCTCACCTCTGTTGATCCCCAATTTCTCACCTGATGGCCCCTCTGCGACTGTGCCTGTCTTAGGTTGTTCCTCCCTTGAGGAATCTTACCTGTCTCTGGCTAACCAGTCATCTTCCGGGGCCATACAGGGAAATGTAAAGTTGGCAAGTGAGAGAGAAGCAATATTGTTTGAAAAGGTTAGCTTTTTACTTCTTTGCATATTTATGCCCTGTGGCTTCTATGCCCAGCATTTGTCTTGAGGTATCTTTACCACTTGGAAGAATTATGATACTCAGTAATTTCGATATGAGGCACGAATTCTACTTAGGGGTTGTAATTATGAAGGAAGAAGAGAAGCTATAGAAGTGGCAGATGGAAGAAAACATGGGAAGATTGATTATTTCTTTGACATATCTTCTTGTAGTGTAACATAAGCATGTATAGGTTTTAAATTACTAATTAAATTGCATGCACACATTAACATAATAGGAATACAGCTACATAACAAAAGCAGACCTACAATTACCAGCCATATCCAGTGAAACCAAGAAAACCAGTTAGGCACCCTAGGCATTTGTGAAAACTTATCAATGATATGATGGATATTGTCTAACTGAATTTGAATATTTTGAGAAAAATCAGACATTAAAACAACACATTCCTGGGAACTGTTCACATCCCATATGTTCTTTTAACAGTAGATAGTCTATAGTAGCAAGATTTTGGAGTGCTGCAACTTGCACTTCTCCTAATTCTTGGTTGAGTTCTGACAGTATAGATCCAGTCAAATTTGTTGTTTTACTGTATGCACAGTTCAGCTTAGATATCTCCTTCTTCATTCCAATGGCAAGTCTGGGAACTGGTTGGATGAATGCAGCTGCAACAGCACCAGGATCTTTGTTGACGTTTTTTGATGATCATCTTCTGGAAGGACTCTTCCAGAGAATGTTGATGTTGGAAGTTCTTCTTCATCTCGTATCTTAATTCATTTTCTGGGTAACCAAATTAGGCTTTGATCCTCTGTATAAACACAAACAAACCCTTTGCCCACAATTTAATATGCCCTTTATACCACTGTGAAGAATTTATTGGAGATCACCACACAGGAACTGCTTTTTTTTTTTTTAAGAGAAAGGAATATTATCAGAAAAATGTACTTCCATAGCTGATCATCTGACTCCCTTTAAATGATCAAAATTAAGGATATTTAAAGCATGCATTAATCGTTGATTTACAGTTAGTTTTATCCTATCAGGGAGTAATCCCCCTTTTCTTTCTTTTTTTTTTTTTTGTTACCATTAATCTACAATTACATGAAGAACATTATGTTTACTAGGCTCTCCCCTATACTAGGTCTCCCCCACAAACCCCTTACAGTCACTGTCCATCAGCATAGTAAAATGTTGTATATCAACTTTTCTTTATGTTGACTAGTTTTTTGTATTTCTGTCAAAGGAAAAAATTATGAAAATTACCATTCATTATTAGCATAACTGTCAGAGGAAGAAAATAGGCTAAAATGTGTGGTTCACGAGCTAAATAAAGCCAAACTAATGTCAAGTGAGTTAGGCACTTTAGGGAGAATGGTAGATCACTAGAGATCTTGGGTTTCTGCACTAAAGGGTTATAATACCTCACAATCTTAAGTGGTAAATGTAATTTAGAGGAATGTTTGGGTAAGGCTAAGGATGACTTAGTGTTTTCTGATAAATATCTGGTATTGACAGAAGATGCTGATCAACATTTTTTTTATGTCCCTAAAATACAGGCTTCCTATTCAGCCCCTATTCAGCACTTCTCTGACTCATATTATTTTGTGCACATCTCTCAGACCTCCCAGAGAAGTAGTTCTCAGATGTTATTGTGCATAAGAATCACCTGGGATGTTTTTTGAGCTGGAATCCTGGATCCCATCCCTAGAATTTCTGAATCAGTAAGTCTGAGGTGGAGCCCATTTATAATTAAACCTTTTCCCTCAGGTGATGCTGGTGCAGTTTGAGAAACACATCACTGGACTGTAAACTTTGAGGTGAGGCTGTTGTCTTATCACTTTGTTTATAGCCCCAAAGATCAAGCATTACTCACTGCCCATAGGTCATCCATTTTGATACTTGTAAACTAAATTTATCTGTCCACAGGCAAGGGCTAAATCAGATTCTTTATCAAGGTTCTTCCCAGATAATAAAACCTTTTCATTTTTCTAATAGAAACTTTGTGACTTGATGATTCTATAAATATGTTTTAAGATAGGGTGAGTTCAAAAAGGTAGTAGTTTGTTTTCAAGTAAGGTTCTGAAAAATGAAATGATACAGATTCTAAACAAACCCATGTGAAGTTTACTGGTGTTTAGAAGCTGGTGAGAAGAGTTATGCCAAACGTTTTTGAAGTTCCCATCAAAAAATTCTTTGCTGGATGTTGTGTCTCATTAGTTATTTGCAGAGTTGATGGGGGGAAAAAAAGTTTATTTATAATTGTTGGGAATAAAGATGCCATGGGAAGAAATAAAGGTTTTGTGTATTTTTAAATGAAGAGACTTGCATGAAGGAGCAGATTAAGGCTTGTAGGTAATTGAATAGAGCTCTTATGTTATTGAAGTCCATTATGTGGTCATTCTTGAGAATGTTATTTGATGTGTACTTTGATGGTTCAAGAACCCCCAAAGAGGGTGTGCTTTGTGATTTTTCTCAATTTAGGACAGCAGGAAAGTCCCACAGGGATGCATTTGGCTTGAATTGAAGGGCAAGTTGGAGGGGCCTAGGACTAGTGTTTTCATGTTGATTAGCTTGACCAAGGGCTGAAATTGAAGTTGGAAGCTTAGCTTAATAAGAAGGTATCTCTGTTGGAATTTTCTTGGAAAATCTTTCATCAGAAACCAAGATTCTTGTTTGTTATGACAGGAATTATAGTACTTTTCAGTCTGTCTGGGCTGGAGCTGACAGATAAGATGAGCAGGTACATGTCTGTAAAATGTTTATTTAAATATTAAATTTAATATTTTTCTGACAGAAAAGTTTCTTGCATTATTGATCGTATTTTTTATCTCCATAGAGCCTTTCATACATGCAGTTCAAATACATTTTAGACATTATCTCATTAGTCTTCTTTAAGCTTTAAGGTCCAAAGTCGTCTTACTGCATTGTTTAAGCTTTAAGCTTTAAGGTCCAAAGTCATCTTACTGCATTGTTCTTTACAGATAAAAAAGTTTTTGTTTATTCCTGTCAGTTGTATTTGTGAAAGCAAAAAGTAGGTGAACTTTATCTGAATCTGGTTAAAAAACCAGTTTGAATTGGCTATAATAAATGGGACTTGGGGGAGGGTGACACTATCAATTTGGATTTATTAGAAGTGGGTTAAGGGTGTTTGGCCAGACTGGACTGATTTAATTCTGTGACCTGTCTGCATCCTCTAAAGCACATGTGACTTGGGGTGTTCTCCAAAGCTGTCAAATACCAAGAACATGGCATTCCAGTGTAACATGGTTCTTCAGTTGTGTTGACATTTAGGTATGTCATCTATTCCCCAAAGGCCCGCAAAATCCTGCCCCCTGTGGCAGAGAAAAACATTTTAATGAAATTCCTATGTGTGTGATGGAGCACAGCTATAAAACTGAAGAAGGGCAATTCGGAAAGAGCTGCATTTTCAGCCAGAAACCTATCCCATAGGACTTTCAGCTAGACTGATTCAGAGCTTGAAGTAGAAGGAAAAGAACTGAGCTGATTTTCCTTTCAAGCTATCCCTATAGTCTGTTGTCTTTCCTCAATGGCCACTGGAGCCTTTGGAGAGGGCTAAGAGGAAAGAAAAAGGTGGAGGGAGGATGCTGAATTAGTTACATCCAGTATAAATTAAAAACAGTTCTGTTCCTAATGATCAAAGAAAGTACATACAGAGATTGCAATAAAAACGCTGAAGGTCATGGCCCCAAAATGACTGAAATGAATGATGTGGATGCCCGAAGGCAATCTTAAAAAACCAATCTGTGTTTTTTCTCCGGCCCGCGCGGCGCGCCCCTCCTCGCCCCAGCGGCAGCCGACACGCGGCTCCTTTCCGTAAGCTTCCCGTGTGCTAGGTGCCGGCCGGCTGTGAGGACGCGGTGGGCAGCGCCAACGGATCCAGTCCAGGATCCCACATTACATTTAGTTGTCGTATTTCCTTCATCTCCTCCAGTCCATGACAGCTCCTCAGGCTTCCTCAGGCTTTTTGTCTTTTATGACCTTGACAGCTTTGAAGAATACAGTTTCCTAGGTCTGACAGCCTTTGTCTTTGAAGTTGGCTCCTGTCCTGACTGCGGAGGATAAGAGATTGAAATCACGAAAGATAAACGTGTTCTTCAGAGAAAAAGAGGAAATCTGTGTACTTTATTGTCGGCTTCCAAAGATTACTAACTTTTATCTGTATCATTAAAATTGAACTGCCTTGGCTAAACTGCTACTCTCGCCTGCTGCTTCCATTATTGCCTTCTTCAGCAAAATAAGGCTCTCTGAAGCCCAAGAATTACAAGAAATAAACACCATTTTAGAAGCCTTGCCACTATGAAACTTAAGCTAAATGTGCTCACCATTATTTTGCTGCCTGTGCACTTGTTAATAACAATATACAGTGCCCTTATATTTATTCCATGGTATTTTCTTACCAATGCCAAGAAGAAAAATGCTATGGCAAAGAGAATAAAAGCTAAGCCCACTTCAGACAAACCTGGAAGTCCGTACCGCTCTGTCACGCACTTCGACTCGCTAGCTGTCGTAGACATCCCTGGAGCAGACACTCTGGATAAATGATTTGATCATGCTGTTTCCAAGTTTGGGAAGAAGGACAGCCTTGGGACCAGGGAACTCCTAAGCGAAGAAAATGAAATGCAGCCAAACGGAAAGGTTTTTAAGAAGTTAATTCTTGGGAATTATTTATGGATGAACTACGTCGAAGTGAACCACAGAGTGAGTAACTTTGGTAGTGGACTCACTGCTTTGGGATTAAAACCGAAGAGCACTATTGCCATTTTCTGTGAGACCAGGGCTGAGTGGATGATTACAGCACAGACCTGCTTTAAGTACAACTTTCCTCTTGTGACTTTGTATGCCACACTTGGCAGAGAAGCTGTAGTTCATGGGTTAAATGAATCTGAGGCTACCTATCTGATTACTAGTATTGAACTTCTGGAAAATAAGCTTAAGGCTGCATTGTTAGATATCAATTGTGTTAAGCACATCATTTATGTGGACAGTAAGACTATCAATAAAGCAGAATATGCTGAAGGATTTGAGATTCACAGCATGCAATCAGTAGAAGAGTTGGGATCCAAGCCAGAAAACTTGAGCATTCCTCCAGCTAGACCAACTCCTTCAGACCTGGCTATCGTCATGTATACCAGCGGTTCTACTGGCCGACCTAAGGGGGTGATGATGCATCATAGCAATCTGATAGCTGGAATGACAGGCCAGTGTGAGAGAATTCCTGGCCTTGGACCAAAGGACACATATATTGGTTACTTGCCTTTGGCTTATGTATTAGAATTGACAGCAGAGATATCTTGCTTTACCTATGGATGTAGGATTGGATATTCTTCTCCACTTACACTCTCTGACCAGTCCAGCAAAATCAAAAAGGGAAGCAAAGGCGATTGTACTGTACTGAAGCCTACACTCATGGCAGCTGTTCCAGAGATCATGGATAGAATTTATAAGAATGTTATGAGCAAAGTTCAAGAGATGAATTATATTCAGAAAACTCTGTTCAAGATAGGGTATGATTACAAATTGGAACAGATCAAAAAGGGATATGATGCCCCACTTTGCAATCTGATACTGTTTAAGAAGGTGAAGGCTTTGCTAGGAGGGAATGTCCGTATGATGCTGTCTGGTGGAGCACCACTGTCTCCTCAGACACACCGGTTCATGAATGTCTGCTTCTGCTGCCCAGTTAGTCAAGGTTATGGACTGACAGAATCGTGTGGTGCTGGGACAGTTACTGAAGTTACTGACTATACTACTGGCAGAGTTGGAGCCCCTCTTATTTGTTGTGAAATTAAACTAAAAGACTGGCAGGAAGGTGGTTATACAGTTCACAACAAACCAAACCCCAGAGGCGAAATCATAATCGGTGGACAGAATGTCTCCATGGGGTATTTTAAAAATGAAGAAAAAACAGCAGAAGATTATTCTGTGGATGAAAATGGCCAAAGGTGGTTTTGCACTGGTGATATTGGAGAATTTCATCCCGATGGGTGTTTACAGATTATAGATCGCAAGAAAGATCTGGTGAAGTTGCAAGCAGGAGAATATGTATCTCTTGGGAAAGTGGAAGCTGCATTGAAGAACTGTCCACTTATTGACAATATCTGTGCTTTTGCCAAAAGTGACCAGTCCTATATGATCAATTTTGTGGTTCCTAATCAGAAAAGGTTGACACTTTTGGCACAACAGAAAGGGGTGGAAGGAACTTGGGTTGATATCTGCAATAACTCTGCCATGGAAGCTGAAATACTGAAAGAAATTAGAGAAGCTGCAAATACCATGAAATTGGAGCGTTTTGAAATTCCAATCAAGGTCCGCTTAAGTCCGGAGCCATGGACCCCTGAAACTGGTCTGGTCACTGATGCTTTCAAACTGAAGAGGAAGGAACTGAAGAACCATTACCTCAAAGACATTGAGCGGATGTATGGGGGCAAATAAAATGCTGCTCTCTTACTTACACTTGTACAGGAGGTGGCGTGGAGGTTTTTCAGTTTGAGAGTTTTAAGCCTCATTGAGCTGTCAGAATTTAAGGTTTATCATTTTAAATACATAAAAAAAGACCCAAAGTGATTAAAATAGCTGTCGAGTCTACTTTAACATAGTTTGCATAGTTGTAGTGAAGCTGAATGAAGTCGGAAAGTTATTGCCCTTTAGCTGTGTTAATTTTAGAGCAAAAATTCTGTTTTTAAAAGTGGGCCTAAGGTATACTTGTTCTCCTTTCACTGTGTCCCACAGAAGTTGGGGCTTTGTGCTGTTGTTGTCATTTGTTTCCATATATTGCTTGATCTCTATTTTAATTTGGTTTTTGATCCATTCGTTGATTATTTAGGAGCAAGTTGTTAAGCCTCCATGTGTTTGTGAGCCTTTTTGCTTTCTTTGTACAATTTATTTCTAGTTTTATACCTTTGTGGTCTGAGAAGTTGGTTGGTAGAATTTCAATCTTTTTGAATTTACTGAGGTTCTTTTTGTGGCCTAGTATGTGGTCTATTCTGGAGAATGTTCCATGTGCACTTGAGAAGAATGTGTATCCGGCTGCTTTTGGGTGTAGAGTTCTATAGATGTCTATTAGGTCCATCTGTTCTAGTGTGTTGTTCAGTGCCTCTGTGTCCTTACTTATTTTCTGTCTGGTGGATCTGTCCTTTGGAGTGAGTGGTGTGTTGAAGTCTCCTAAAATGAATGCATTGCATTCTATATCCTCCTTTAATTCTGTTAGTGTTTCTTTCAGGTGTGTTGGTGCTCCTGTGTTGGGTGCATATATAGTTATAATGGATATATCCTCTTGTTGGACTCAGCCCTTTGTCATTGTGTAGTGTCCTTCTTTGTCTCTTGTTACTTTCTTTGTTTTGAAGTCCATTTTGTCTGATACAAGTACTGCAACATCTGCTTTTTTCTCCCTGTTTTTTGCATGAAATATCTTCTTCCATCCCTTGACTTTTGTTCTGTGCATGTCTTTGGGTTTGAGGTGAGTCTCTTGTAGGTAGCATATAGATGGGTCTTGCTTTTTTATCCATTCTATTGTTCTGTTGTCTTTTGATTGGTGCATTCAGTCCATTTACATTTAGGGTGTCTTTTGAAAGATGTGTACTTGTTGCCATTGCAGGCTTTGGATTCGTGGTTACCAGGGGTTCAAGGTTAGCTTCTTTACTATCTTACTGTCTAACTTAGCTTGCTTATTGAGCTATTATAAACACAGTCTGATGATTCTTTATTTCTCTCCCTTCTTATTCCTCCTCCTCCATTCTTTATATGTTATGTGTTTTATTCTGTACTCTTTTGTGTTCCTTTGACTACTTTTGTGGGTAGCTGATTTTATTTTTTGCCTTTGGTTAGTATTTGGTTGGTCTGCCTTCTTTGCTGTGATTTTATTTTCTCTGGTGACATCTGTTTAGCCTTAGGAGTGCTTCCATCTAGAACAGTCCCTCTAGAATACCCTGTAGAGGTGGTTTGTGGGAGACGAATTCCCTCAACTTTTGCTTGTCTGGGAATTGTTAAATCCCTCATTCGTATTTAAATGATAATCGTGCTGGATACAGTATTCTTGGTTCAAGGTCCTTCTGTTTCATTGCATTAAATATATCATGCCATTCTCTTCTGGCCTGTAGGGTTTCTGTTGAGAAGTCTGATGATAGCCTGATGGGTTTTCCTTTGTAGGTGGCCTTTTTTCTCTGTCTGGCTGCTCTTAATACTCTGTCCTTGTCCTTGGTCTTTGCCATTTTAATTATTGTGTGTCTTGGTGTTGTCCTCCTTGAGTCCCTTGTGTTGGGAGTTCTGTGTGCTTCCATGGTCTGAGACACTGTTTCCTCCCCCAGTTTGGGGAAGTTTTCAGCAATTATTTCTTCAGATACACTTTCTATCCCTTTTTCTCTCTTTTCTTCTGGTACCCCTATAATGCAGATATTGTTCCTTTTGGATTGATCACACAGTTCTCTTAATATTGTTTCATTTCTGGAGATCTGTTTATCTCTCTCTGCGTTGGCTTCTCTGTTTTTCTGTTCTCTGATTTCTGTTCAATTAGTGGCCTCTTGCATCTTGTCCATCATGCTTTTAGGTCCTTCCAGAGATTGTTTTATTTCTGTATTCTCCCTCCCAACTTTATCCGTTAGCTCTTGCGTTTTTCTCTGCAGCTTCATCAGCATGGTTATGACCTTTATTTTGAATTCTTTTTCAGGAGGATTGGTTAAATCTATCTCCCCAGGTTCCCTCTCAGGGGATGTCTGGGTTATTCTGGTCTGTATCAAATTCTTCTGCCTTTTCATGGCAATAGAGGTAGTCATGGGTAGTTGGCGCATGTGTCAGCTGAGAGAACAAAGTCCCTTCCTGCTTGCTCGTCGCCTTTCTCTCCTGTGAGCACAGTGACCCCTAGCGGCTTGTGCTGGGTAGCTGCGCCCTATCGGGGTCTCTGAGTCTGGCCTGGGCGGCTGTGGAGGAGGCTCCACGCGGCTGCTGTGGGTGTGGCCGGTCTCAGGCTGTTGCTCCACTATGGCGGGGCCATGCCAGAGGGGGAACGGGCGGGAGGCTGTTTATCATCGTGAGGGGCCTCAGAGCCACGCTGCCGCCCAGGGGATTAGGGCGCCTGGAGTTCCCTGGGATTCCCAGCTGCTGGGCTGAGTGCGCCGGGACGCTTCCGTCCAGCTGTGAGGCTCCTGTCCCTTTAAGACTTTCAAAAGGCACTAGCTTTTCTTTTGTCCCAGGGGTGCTGGCTGTGGGGACCCGTTCGCAGATTTTATAGTTCCCTTTCCCTAGTATCCAGCACACCATGCAGTGTGTGTCCGTGCTCCAGGTGCAGATGACTGGGGCTGGGTGTTTAGCAGTCCTGGGCTCCCCACTCCGACTCCTCTCCTTCCCCCTGGGAGCTGGGGTAGGGGTGGCGCTCGGGTCCTGCCGGGCCGTGGCTTGTATCTTACCCCTTCCGTGAGGCGCTGGGTTCTCGCAGGTGTGGATGTGGCCTGGCTGTTGTACTGTATCTTCTGGTCTCTCTTTTGGGGATAGTTGTATTTGTTGTATTTTCAAAAAGATGTATTATTTTGGGAGGAGATTTCCACTGCCCTACTCACGCCGCCATCTTGGCTCGTCCCTCATACTTGTTCTCCTAAACACAAATATTTAATGTTGAACATAATAAATTGGAGTTGGAGTAGAATGTAGTTTAAAGAAATTTGCAGCTTCCATTTGTCTGTTGTCTTCCTAGTTCAGAAGAAACTTCGATATTAAGCATGAAAATAGTGTGTATTAACACTATTCAAAGCAGAATGCTGCAGGGTTTCACAGTTTTCTTCCAACAATTTATCTTGAAGGGACAATTCAATTGTAATATAATAGAATTCAGTAATACCTTGGAAGCTGTTTTAGGATTCATAATCGTTGCATAGGTTAGACATAGAAACGTTGTAATATTGTGAATAATTACAGTGCCTGAAATTAGATAAAAACCACAAATACACCAAAAAAAATCTAAGGTATTTAAAGGGAAATTGAACTGCTTTTGTTTTTGAAACTTGCAGGTCTAAAATCAGTAACTATGATTATTGGAATGACTTAAAAGTAAAGTACATTTTAAAAAATGCTGAAAATTGCCATTCTAGGTTTGTTCAAAATAAAAAACTGAGACCAAGAGTAAAATGATAGAAAGTTTATAAAATTTCAACAGGAAGCATTTTCTTTTAGAAAAGTGACAAACTCGTAAGTATTTAGAATTACAACCCTTGCACAGCACTGAATCTGGGAAAGGATGTAGACTCTGAATTTGAATTTATCTTTGATAACAGGGATTGATTTTAAGACATACTTCTATTGAATTAACACTTGTAATTTAAGGTCCATTTGCTGTTGCTGATTTGATTCTTGATCAGTAGTTTGTATTTCAGAAAGCCTTTCATTTTGCTTTAATTTTAGCGAAGCGGGTTATAATGAATGACTTTCCCAATATCTTGTTTGAATCCTTGCATGATTCATGGACTTGGATGAGTTTTGGGAAGTTAAAGGGAAAAACACACCATTACCACTTTTTTCCTGTTTGTGAGAAGATTTTAGAAACTGGAAATGCTAGATTTGGAAAAAGAGAAGTTACTCGATACGGGACTGATTTGTGCAGTAACTTGGCACATGGGCTTCTTTTTGAATCTTTAATTAAAATCTGGGATTATATATCCCTGAGAGATACTCACTCTTGAACCACAGTTACTGTAAAGCAAAAATTCTTAATACTGTCATTCTTTGCACTTTTTTCTTAGTCATTTTAAATATATACATATATATATGTGTGTGTGTGTGTGTGTGTTGCATACATTGCTTTGTACAGATATGGGCCACTACTGCAAAAAAACACATTCTTTTTGCTCTAAAATATTTATAAAGAATATTTAAATGTTATGTATATGGTGGTAAAAAGGAAAAATATACCTGGTGTTACTATAAGCAAGAATGAAGGTTTTTGTAAAGATTTCTGTTCAGTGTTTTGCAGTGTAAAATTCAAGGCAGGTTGTCCCTGAAGTTCTGTGTATTGTGAGTATTCTCATTCCTCCCAACTTGCTTTTGAAAAGTGAAAAAAAGCGTTGTTACCAAGTAGACTACTGTTCAGCTTCTACTGTTCTGGCCCACTGGTGATCCTTTAAGGATGATTTCCTTAGACTTTTTCAATATGTGATTTTTTTCCCCATTTGGATGGTGATTTTTATGTGTGAGTGCATACATACTCAGATATTTGCACCCCCACCACTCCCATCTCCCAGAAGCTAGAACACTGCCAACTAATCTGTTGTACAGGTCGTTTAGAAACACATGATTAACACTTACGGTTGGGTGCTGCTAATTCTCTGCAAAAATCCAAATATTGTTACGGGACCAGGGAGATGCCACTACCCCTTGATTTTTCATCTAAATATACATATGTTTATGTAAACAGATCTTTCCATATTCATAGTGACTTTTCAAGTATTTAAGCTTAAAGATTTTAATCCTACATTTTTATACCTGTTAAAATTGTTCACTTTTATTATTATATGTCAGCCATCAAATAAAGTTGTACTTAAAAAATTCAGTACAATTCTGTACATTTCTAAGTTGAACACTTGTGACTTTTGCTCTAATTACATGAAAGTATCTTGCCTTCTGGACATTTGTATTGATTGCTTTTTCTTTTCCTAGAGTGGAGATACAATTGTATAGCTTTACAGAACTGAGACACAGCTGAATGATGAAAAAAGTCAGAAGTTAAGGACAGTAATGTTTCTTTGGACATAAAGACTAACTAATGATCCTTGCCTTTATTTTCCTGGTAGCATGACAAATGCTTCTGAGGTAAAAAGATGAGAACAGGTCAAAGATTGTGTGGTATTTGGTATTTGGAGAGAAAGATTTATTTTTTCAAATGTAGTGACAGAGTAAAATATTCATATTTATACTTCTGTTAAAATGCACGATCGCAAGATTGTTTGTTTTTGTTTATTCTTGATGAAAAGCTTTGTTCTTGTTTTCAAGTTTGCACTCAAATCTTAAGAAATAAATCCACCCATGTTATCAAAAAAAAAAAAAAAAAAACAATCTGTGGTAGGATCCTGGGCAGGGAAAGCCAAAGGGTAGATTTGGGGATTGGTCAATTTGATCATCCTTTCTTTGACTCCACCACCTCTGCTTCTGTTCTAGAAAAGAAGTGACCCCAATCATTCATTCTTTTTTCTCTTTTGCACTCCCCAACCCCCACTCAGCTCTTATACTTGACTTTGTCCCTCCATAAAAATTTCTCCAACAAAAAAATAATGATAAGAATATTTCCCTATCATTGCCTTAATTTATTTTAACTTTTTTTAACTTAAAAAAATTGAAATATAGCTGATATACAATATTATGTTGGTTTCAGATCTATAACAGTGATTCAATAATTATATACATTACTAAATGCTCACCATGATATATGTAGTGGCTGTCTGTCAACATACAAAGATATTATAATATTATTGACTATATTTCCTATACTGTACTTTCATCCCCTTGCTTTCATTTATTTAATATATATTCATTGTGTATTTACTATATGTAGGACTCTGTACTAGGTGTTGGGAATATACTATTAAATACAACACACACAGTCCCCTGCCATCACGGTGCCTATAGTCTCTGGGCTTTGAATTATGGCACTCTCTCACACATTACTTCATTTGATCCTTTTAATGACCTTTGAAATAGCCAAGATTTCTGTTTACATTATATGCATAATAAAATTAAGTTTAGAGGAATTTGAGTGAATTACCTCAGATCACATAGCTGATCAATAGTGTAATTAGGACAGTCACATAATTTTATGAATTCCAACACAGTGGCCTTTCTGCCACATCATGTCACTTCCCTAAGATCCGAGGTTCAAAGATATAATATTTAAGCTGTTCTTTTAAATAGCACCTAGACCAATTGTATCATTCACATTTTGGTTAACTTTTACTATACTCAATAATCCTTCTTCCCCATTAGCAGATATTATTGATCATCATAAATGAACTTTATCCAAGCAATTCATGATCCCATGATATTTATTTCAATAAATTATTCCTAGCACTTAATACAGACTAGATTATTTTTATTGTGCATAATTATCAGACTATTCTCCATGTTTTGCAGCAAGCCCTCCCTCATAAAGATAATAAACAGAAATTGGAAGTAGATCATATACAACTATTAAAGGAAAATATTGGAAAGCTTAATCCCAATAGATTTGGACAAATAATAAATGAAAGTAATTTTCAAAACTAAAAGGAAGTAATGTCAAGAAAGGCAGCAGAGAGAAAAGAACACTGGCCTGGAAATCAAGAGAGAGAATTTCCAGTCTTGGTTTAGCCAACTTTGGGAAATTCAATTCTCTTTCCAAGCTTCAATTCCCTCAATTAAGGAATTAAATTTTAGGTACCTTCTGTATTCTTTATCCATTATTTTAAATCTGAGTTAAGTGGACAGTGATCCTGGAGAGACTGCGGAAGGCAGAGTAATGCGCCCCTCCATAGTGCAAAGCAAGAAAAATGTTACATATCCACTGAACCCTTGAATTGGAGTACATCTGTTCCACTATTGAAACGATTCCCCTTTTCCTCCCTTCAGGTCGAGAATGAATCCTTCATGCTTCTTATGGCATTAGCTTTAGAAATATAATACCTTTCTAAACAAAACAAGACAAGGATTATGATCTAATTTTGGTTTTTCAGCTTAGAAATGACAATACACTGCAAATTTTTAAGGCCCATCGTGAAAGGTTTTCTCCCAATTGCCTTGTATCCCTTTCAGCACAACAGGCAGATAATGGCTCATAATCACCATCCAATTGATTTTGAGAGTATTTCTTTATGGGTGAATAGAATGAGTGGGCAAACATCCCACAGGGCTAGGGAAAGATAGCCAAGGGAGTGCATAGATCCAGGAGTGAGACAGCCAAAGGGGCAGATGAGCTTGACAAAGGGTCAGCCTTCTCTTAACAGTCTCTGTTAGATCTGCTCAGTTCTGCCCTTCAGATTTTCTCTGGCATTGGCTGTAACAGTTCTCCCAATTCTTCATTTCCTACACTCCTAGAATGGTGTATACCAGGTTAGTAATCACTTGGTTAGTGATTACTAGTTGCTCCCTGCCTGCTTTCTGAAAGTGTTTTGTTGAGGGAATACAGGAATTCAACATTTGCTTCCACAACCTTAGAGATACCAGTCTCTAAGCATGAAAGAACCAAGGATTTATGAGTTTATCCAATGGTGGGCTAAAAATTCAAATTTTTCTTTTGTTACAAAAGTAGTCTACTGTTTAAAAAAAAGAATTGAACAGAGAATTGAACACCTTGGTTTTCTACCCTAAAGTGACTAGGCTGTGACATTTCAGAATTTCTTGAGGGCAAAGACAACTTGCTGTTGGCTCTAGAACCCAGTTGCCCCTTACTCCCCTCAGGGAGATATTCTATTTAGGAATCAGCCTTCTTCACAGCTAGCTGTCATGGTATGACTACTGAGAGAAACCACTGTCACCCCTGTGACAACATCCTGAGGCTTATGTCTGAAATAGAATTCAAGGGGGGTGGGAAGTTGGATCAGGATCAGATAGGTACTTTTCAGTCCTGCAGCAGGCTAGCCCTTGTAACAGGACCTGTACTGATCTAGGCCATGAACAAGGAAATCCAAGAGTTCCCAGATTTGCTTCTTGGTGATTAAGCACCAAATCAGTCTCTGTGCTGGTCCTTCTCTGAGCTAACTCTTGTCCTAGTGAGTACCTCTCACCTTGGTCCTTGTGATTGGTTCCAGTAATAGACTTCTTTTCTAGTAATAGGTTTCTGGTCATAGGTTCTCTTGAATCTGAGTCTGACTCTGTTTTAGGATTGGAGTTCTACTTGATCCCTCAACCTCATGGAAATTGGGACTCATTCTTTAAACCTAAGTCTGCGTGACTAGATCCTTCCTGTAAGCTATTATAGCTCTGATGGCCATCATCTTTCTGTTTGAAACTTTACCCATCATCGACTCTATCAAACTAAAAACTTCTTTACAGCAAAGGACACCATCAGTGGAACAAAAAGGCAACCTATAGTATGGGAGAATATATTCATAAATGATTTATTTGAAAAGGGGTTAACATCAAAATTATATAAAGAACTCATGCCTCAACACCAAAAAAACAAATAACCTGATTAGAAAATGGGTGGAGGATGTGAACAGGCATTCCAAAGAAAAAATGCAGATGGCCAATAGGCACATGAAAAGGTGCTCCACGTCACTAATCATCAGGGAAATGCAAATCAAAGCCACAATGAGATATCAATTCACACTGGTTAGAATGGCCACTATCCAAAAGACAAAAATAACAAGTGTAGGCAAGGATGTGCAGGAAAGGAAACCCTCCTAGACTATTGGTGGGAATGTAAATTGGTGCAGCTGCTGTGGAAAGAAGTACGGAGATTCCTTTAAAAACCTGAAATAGAAATACCATTCGACCCAGTAATTCCACTTCTAGGAATTTACCCAAAGAAAACAAAATCCCTGATTCAAAAAGATATATGCACCCCTATGTTTATTGCCACATTATTTACAATAGCCAAGATATGGAGGCACCCAAAGTGTCCATCAGTGAATCAATGGATAAAGAAGATGTGGTACATACATACAAGGGAATATTATTCAACCATAAGAAAGAAAGAAATCCTGCCATTTGTGACAACATGGACAGACTTAGAAGATATTATGCTCAGTGAAATAAGCCAGGCAGAGAAAGACAAATACCATATGATTTCACTTGTTTGTGGAGTATAAAACAAAGCAAAACATAATGAACAAAACAGTGGTAGACTTACAGACACTGAGAAGTGACTAGTGGTTACCATGGGGGAGGGCTGGGGGTAGGTGGATGGGGAGGGTGAGGGGGATAAAGGGGCACAGAAATTCTCAGTCAGTGTGGATTGGTCACAGGGATAGTAATGCAGCATGGTGAATATAGTAAATGATTCTATAACATCTTTCTGTGTTGACAGATGGTAACCACACTAGAGGGGGTGAGGATTTAATAATATGGGTAACTATTGAATCACTGTGTTATAAAATAAAAAAATTAGAAAAAAAAAGAAACTTTACCCATCATTGATGCCTGACTCCTAACATATCTCTTCACTTTTATAATACTACCTGATGTCATTGTAGGACATTCCGCCCACTCCCATAATTGTCTGCATGCCTATTGTCAGATTTCCTTGACACCATGTCTTACCTGCATATGTGGATTTTTGTTTCCTATTGAGTGGACTTGGTATACTGCCTAGTTTCAGTGGGATTGCCTATAGTTATTCTAAAATTTTAATGTAAATCAACAAGAGTGCTCATTAAAAGTGCAAGTTCTGTGAATCTACCCATAGAGATTGTGATTTAGTAACTCTGAAACAGGGTTTAGAAATCTGCTTTTTAACATATGCTCCTAAATACTTTTTGGAGTAGATAGTACAAAAACCATACCTTGAGAAACCTGATCTAGCCTCTGGGACTTGATCTTTCCTTAGGCCCATCCCATCACCAATGAAACCTGAAGTTGTATCACTTCTAAGTTGAAAAACCAAAGTTAAGTTACAGTCCTTTCATGATACTGGCTTGTTTTGTTTACATAGGTGTTATATTTCTAAAGCAAATGCCATAAGAAGCATGAAAGATTTATTCTTGGTCTGAAGGAAGGAAAAAGGGAACCATTTCAATAGTGGAATAGATCAACAGATCTTTAAATAATCACTTTTCCATGAGTAGTTTCTGAATATCATAAGCATTGTTACATCTTAAAATATTATTTATTTCTATTTTTCTATTTATTGGAAAGTTTATAGAGGTTCTAATATTCAACTGGCTGAACTCTGACAAATAAATCATTCAAACACATCACACTTTCAAAAGTCCAGGTTTTGCCTCATGCTTTGGGCTCTGACTTCTCTGTGTTAAAGATAATAGGGTGTCTGAGTAATGAATAAATGAAGGGATCAATCAGTAGCCTGCATATTAGGGCAATGGAAGAATGTCTTTTTCCTCTTTGATTTGGATTCATGCTTCTATGCATTTAAATAAACAAAAAAATCTGACCCATAATGTGGAAAACAATGCATTGATCAAAACCAAATTAGAACTGACATACATATTAGGGTTAACAGATAAGGAAATTTAAAGTTATCATGACTTCATCCTATCTGTAAGTTGAGACTTAAAATGTTTTTTAAAAAGGCACAAATTAAAGGTTTAAAGATGAAAATTATGTCTTAGATGAAAAATGCATTAGGTGCCATCTACAGCATGTTAGATTTCTTATTTACTTTTTATTAAGTTATGATTGATATACACTCTTATGAAGGCTTCACATGAAAAAACAATGTGGTTACTACATTTACCCATATTATCAAGTCCCCACCCATACCCCAATGCAGTCACTGTCCATCAGTGCAGCAAGTTGCCAGAGATCCACTATGTCCCTTCTCTGTGATACACTGTTCTCCTGTGATCCCCCACACCATGTGCACTAAACATAATACCCCTTAGTCCCCTTCTCCCCTCCTCCCCACCCGCCCTCCCCCACCCCTCTCCTTTGGTAACCACTAGTTCATTCTTGGAGTCTCTGAGTCTGCTTACAGCATGTTAGATTTTATAGAAGGAATGATTCATGAACTAGATAGCATAAAATACAAACTATTCTAAATGAAGCACATAGAGAACATTTTTTTAATGAAGTGAACATAATCATAACATCAATAATTACATTAAATGTAAATGGATTAAATACCCCAAGTAAAAGGCAGAGATATGATTCAAATATACGCTGTTTAAAAAAGACACATTTTAGATTCAAAAACACAAAAACATTATAAGTAAGAGGATGGGAAAAAAGATACACCATGAAAATAGTAACCAAAAGAGAGCTGCAGTGGTCATACTAACATCAGACAAAATAGACTTTAAGATAAAAATAGTTACTGGAGACAAAGAGGGATATTTTGTAATGACAAAAGGAAGATATCAGGAAGAGATAGCAATTTATAACATTTGGGTATAACAATTAGAAACATTATGCAGCTAATGGCAGAGCCTCAGAATAGGTGAAACAAAAACTGACAGAATTGAGGGAGAAATAGACATTTCAACAATAATAGTTGGAGACTTCATAATCCTACTCTCAATGATGGATGAATAGGCAGAAGAACAACAAGGAAAGAGAAGGCTTGAACAACATATAAGTCAACCAGGCCTAACATATCTGTAGAATACTGCAGCCCTAAACATATTGTTCTCAAGCCCACATGCAATATTCAAAGTAGACCAATGTTAGGCCATAAAACAAATGTAAATAAATTTAAAAGGATTGAAATCAACAAAGAGTATTTCCAACCACATGAAATTGAATTAGAAATCAACAAAAGAAATAAATTTTGGATATTTACAAGCACACCAAAATAACCATTACTAAATGATCAGTTGTTTAAAGAGGAAATCACAAGGAAAATTAAAAACACTTTGAAATAAATGAATGTGAAAATATAATATGCCAACACATATGAGATTCAGCAGAAGCAGTGCTTAGAGGGAAATTTTTAGCTTAAATACCTATCTTAAAAAAAAGAATAAACTCCAAAATCATTATCATTATCTTCTACTATAAAAAACTAATAAGAGCAAATTAAATCCAAAGTCAGCAGAGAAAGGGAATAATACTATAAGGGTGAAAATATATGAAATAGAGAACAGAAAAATAATGGAAAAAGTCAACAAAACCAGAAGTTGGTTCTTTGAAAAAATCAACAAAATAAAAACCTTTATTTGGACCAAGAAAAAAAAGAAGTCTCAAATTACTAAAATTAGAAATGAAAGTGAATAAAACATTATGACTAACCTTAGAGAAATAAAAAAGATTAAAAAGGAATACTATGAGTAATTGTATGCCCACTAATTAGATACTCTAGATGAAATGGTCAAACTACTGAAACTGACTCAAGAAGTAAAAGATCTGCTAGACAGACAAGTAAAAAGATTGGATTGATAATTAAAAATTTCCCACAGATCCCAGCCCAAATGGCCTCACTGTTGAATATTTCCAAACATTAAAAGGATGAATTCCAATATTTTACAAACTCAAACAATAAAAGAGGAAGAAACACTTCCTAACACCATATTAATAGAATAAAGGCAAAACAACCCATAATCATCTCAGTTGAATGCATAAAAGACATTTGAAAAAATCCAAGATTACTTTCATAATAGAAGCAGTTAACAAAATAGGAATAGAAGAGAACTTTTTCAGCCTGATAAAGGGCATCTAGGAAAACCCACAGATAACATTATATTAGATGGTGAAAAGATGAATGCTGTCTTCCTGAGATTAGAAACAAGAAAGCAAGTCAGCTCTCAGTACTTCATTTTAACATTTTATTGGAGATACTGGACAGGGAAATTAGGCAAGAAAAGGAAACAGAAGGCACCCAAATTCAAAAGAAAGAAGTAAAACTATTTGTAGATGACAAGTTCTACAAGGTTGTAGGATATAAAGTCAATATGCAAGTCACTTGTTTTTCACTATGCTAGCAATAAACAATCTGAAAACAAAATTAGGAAACAAATTCACTTTACAATAACATAAAAACCAACGAAATACTTTGGAAAAAATTTTTTAAAAAGAAGTGCAAGACGTCACAGAAAACAACAAAATATTGTTGAAAGAAATTAAAGAAGATCCAAATAAACAGTAAGACATTCAGGGTCCAAGGATTGGAAGGCAATATTGTTAAGATGGAAATACTTCCCAGATTGATTTACAAGGTTCAACATAATCCCTATCAAAATCTCAGTTTGCTTCTTTTGAAGAATTTGTTGAGCTGATCCTAAAATTCATGTGGAAATGCAAGTGACAGAGAATAGCTAAAATAATTCTAAAAACGAAAAACAAAGTTGGAGGACTCACACCTTTTGATTTTTAAAACTTAATACAAAGCTACAGTAGTGAAGAAAAAGTAAGACTCACACAATGACAGACATACAGAGACATGTGGATCAAGGGGAAAGGATAAAGAATCTAGAAATAACTCCTTGTATTTATGGTCATTTGATTCCAACAAGTGTGCCAGGATAATCTAATAGAGAATTAATAGTCTGGAAGTTCACATTCAGAAGAATAAAACTGGATCTACCTCATTCCACACACAGAAATGATCTCAAAATGGGTCATAGACTAAATGTAAGAGCTAAAATGATAACATTCTTAGGAGAAACCATAGGATTAAACTTTTGTGACATTAAGGCAATGGTTTCTTAGATACAACACCAAACGTACAAGAAACAAAAGGAAAATAGTTAAGTTGGATTTCATCTAAATTAAAACCTTTCATGCTTCGAAGGATACCATCAAGAAAGTGCTGGACAACCCAGATTGAAGAAAATATTTGTAAATCATACATCTGTTAAGGGACTTGTATGTAGAATATATAAATTACACTCATAAGTCAATAATAAAAAGACAGATAACCCAATTTAAAAATGGGCAAGGATCTGAATGGTTATTTTCCCCAAGAAGACATATAAATGGTCAATAAGCACATGAAAAGATGATCAACATCATTAGCCACCAGAGAAATGCAAATCAAAACAACAATGAGCTACAATTTTACAATTACTAGGATGGGTATAATAATAAAGACAAAGTGCTGTTGAAGGTATAGAAAAACTGAAACTCTCATACATTGCTGGAATATAAAATGGTGCAGTCATTCTGGAAAATAGTTGGCAGTTTCTTAAAAAATTAAATATTCCTATGACCCAACAATTCTATTTCTAGGTGTTTACCCAAGATAAATGAAAACATATGTGCAGACAAAAACTTAATCTCCATAGCAGCATTATTTATAGTAACCAAAAAGTGGGAAATGCCAAATGTGCATCAGCTGACGAATGGTGAGCAAAGTGTGGCATATCCATACAATGGAATATTATTCAAACATATAAAGGGATGAAGTACTGATATATACTGTAACATTCTTGAACGTTGAAAACATTATGTTAAGTGAAAGAATCCAAGCATAAAAGACTAGATATCATATAATTCCATTCATGTAAAATGTCCAGAATGGGCAAATCTATAAAGACAGAAAGTCAATTAGTGGATGCCTAGAGCAATGGGGAATTACTGTTAATCGGTACAGGCAGAATAGTGGTCTCCAAAGATGTCCATCTTCTAATCTCCAAAATTTTTAGATATATTACCTTACCTGACAAAAGGAACTTTGTAGAAGTTATCAAGTGTATAGACCTTGAGATGGAAAGACTATCCTGAGTTATTCACTTGAATAACTAAAATAAATTATACTCACATGAATCTTTAAAAACAACTTCTCACATGTTTGTCAGAGAGGGAAATATGAATTGTCAGACATGTGCAAACTTACTGACCTTGCAGATGAAGGAAGGGGGCCAGGAGGCAAGGAATGTGGGTGCCTTCTAGAATCTGGAAAAGGCAATGAAATAGATCTTCCCTTAAAGCTTCCAGAAAGGAATGCAGATCTGCCAATAATTTGATTTTATCCCAGTGAGATAATTTCAGATTTCTGGCTCTAGAACTCTAAGATAATGAATTTGTATTGCTGAAGCCACGTAAGTTTATGGTAATTTATTGCTGCAGCCATCAAAAATGAATACAAGGGGTATGGAGTTTCTTTTCAGGGTGATGATAATATTTTAAAAGTTCTGGTGATGGTTGATGCTTGCATAACTTTCTGAATATACTAAAAATCATTGATGTGTATACTTTAAGCAGATGTGAATTATATCTCAATGAAGCTGATTAAAAAAAAAGAAAACAGCATCAGTGGAATGAGGAACAACTTCAAGCCAACCAATATATTTATAGAGTTCCCAAAAAGAGGGCAGAAGAGATATTGAAGAAGTAGTGACCAAAATGTTTGAATTTTGATGTAAACTACAAACTCATAGATCCAAAGATCACAGTGAATTGCAAGCATAGGAAACTTGAAGAAAATCATACCAAGGATAAACATAATCAGAATTGCTCAAAACCAATGCTAAACTCTTAAAAGCAGTTGTGGAATAAAGATGCATTATGTGTACAGGGACAACGATAAAGATGAGTGTTATTTCTCTTTGGAAATGATCACAAATGATATGATAGTGGAGCAATATTTTTAAAGTATTTAAAGAGAAATACTGCCAACATAGAATTCTATACCCAGAGAAAATGTCTCTTAAAAAATAGAGGCGAAATAATAACATTTTCAGAAATACATAAGCTGGAAGTATTTATCACCAGTAGACCCATACTACTAGGAAAAAAATCTAATGAAGACGTTTAGCCAGAAGGAAAACAGCACTAAGTGGAAATGTGGATCTACATAAAGAAATAAACAGCACCAGAGAGTGTAATTACATGGGTAAATAGATAAGATTTTTTGTTTATGTAAATCTTTAAAAAATGATTATCTAAACATAAAAAATAATGTGGCATTTATAGCATACATCAAAAATATGACAAAAAACTTAGGAGGGGAGAATGGAACTACAAAATTTAAAGCTGTTTTATGTTAATTAATATATCACAGGAAGCTATACTGTGACTATACTATATACTGTAATCAACTACTGAAATGGTAAAACAAGAGTTATAGCTAATAAGCCAAAAAAGGAGATAAAATGGAATAATAAAAAGTACTCAGTTAATCCTAAAGTAGCCTGAAAAAGAGGAAAAGAGAAAAAAAGAATAATTGGGGCAAACATAAAATAAATAGCAAGACTATAGAGTTAAATTTAATAATATCAGTAGTCACATTAAATGTAAATGGTCCAAACACCCCAATTAAAAGGGAGAAATGGTCAGATCAAATGTTAAAAATATGCCCAACTTAATATACTGTTCATAAGAAACACAATTGAAATATAAAGACACAAGTAGGCTTAAAAAATAAAAGGATGGCATGCTAACACTAATCAAAACAAAGTTAAAGGGGCTAATGAATATCAGACAAAGTAGATTTCAGAACAAAGAATATTATGAAGGAGAAAAATGTCATTTCATAATGATAAAGGGATAATTCATCAAGAAAAAAATACCAATTCAAAACGTTTATGTACATAATAACACAGTCTCAAACTATATGGAAGAAAACTGACAGAAATTAAAGAAGAAAACCGCAATTATAGTTGGTGCTCTGAATACTCCGTTTTCAGTGATTCATAATTTAAATAAATAGAAAATCAACAAAAATATGTTACTTGAAAACCTCTGTCAACTAGCCTGACCTGAATGACATTTATAGAATATTTTACTTATCAAGTGCAGAATGCAAATTCTTTTCAAGCACATATTCTAGGCCATAAAATACACTTTTTTACATTAAAAAATATCCAAATTATACAAAGTGTGTTCTCTAACCATATCTAATGATGTCAAATTAGAAATCAACAGTGAGAAGGTGTCTAAAAAATCCTCAATTATATGGAAATTAAATAACATACTTCTAAATCACTATGGGTCAGAAGAAATCAAAAGGAATTTAGAAAGTATTTTGAACTGAATGAAAATGAAAGCACAATATACAAAAATTTGTAGGATTTTAGCTAAGTGTTAATAAGGCAGTACTTAGAGGGAAATTTATAGATGAAATACCTAAACAAGAAAGGAAGAAAACTTTCAAATCAATAACTTAACCTTCTACCTTAAAAAAGTAGAAGAGTAAATTAAACCCAGACAATGCGGAAGAAAGGAAATAGTAAAGATCAGAATGAAGATCAATGAAATACAAGAGAGAAAAATAACTGAAACCAAAAGCTGGTTCTTTGAAATGATCAATGAAATCGATCAACTTCTAGCCAGACAGATAAGACAAAAAAGACACAGATCACAAATTGCTCATAACAAATATGAAAGGAGATATCACTACAGACTATGCTAGTATTAATAAGGACAATGAGGGAATATTATGAACAACTTCGATGCCAATAAATTCAACAAGTTAGGTGAATAAAAAAATTCATTTTGAAATTCACAAACTTACCAAAGCTTACTCAAGAAGAAATAGATAACCTGAATAACCCTATATCTCTGCTAATGAAATTGAATTTGTAGTTAAAAAATCTTCCCATGAACAGAATGGCTGACCCAAATGGATTCATTTGGGAATTCTGCCAAACTTTTAAGGAAGAGAAAATAACAATTCTCACAAATTCATTCAGAAAATTGAAAAGAAGAAAATACTCCCCAGTTCATTCTATGAGGCCAGCATTACCTTGATACCAGAACCAGACACATAACAATAAAAAAAAATTACAGACCAATATCCTTCACGAACATAGATGCAAATATTCTAAAGGAAAAGGAACTCATAATCCTTTACCAAAAGCAAAACCCCACTGCCTCTCTTAATTAAGTTTAGCTTTTTGGTAGAAAGTCCATTAATATTTCTAACAAAGTATATACTTTACATGCACAATTTGGTATTTGGTGTTTCTAAGAAACTGATTCAGGGTGAGGAAGTGCTAGAACATAAAAAAGCCACAAACAGAAATGTTGCCCCCCAGGGAACTTAATAGCTGCCTTCACTACATAAAGGTAGGAGACTGGCCACCTCAGCTTAATTTATTTGACAGTTCGGATGGGATTTCACTTTAAGGTGAGTTCCTTCTTTGTTTCCTTTGATAACCACTGCTACATTAAAAAAATCAGCAGTAATTACTATGTGTAGTTCCAGGATTTTTAAATTCCTTCCATGACTTAGTCCTGAATATTTTTAATCTATGATATTCAGACAATATTTCACCCACCTTTGTCTCATTTCTCCTGAACTTTGTCAGTGTTTGCAGTAATAAAGGTAAAATAAGTATACTGTATCTGTATTTTAAAAATTGATTTATTTTTATATTTTGTTGAGGGCCTAATATACTGAAATAATTTATTTAATGTTTTGTATTTGTTATGTGTATCTTTACATGATAATCTTAACAGATGATGATCTTTACTCATTAGATTATAAACCAAATAAATTCTATTCATATATTGTTTTTCTAGAAATATTTTGGTTGACTTGTGAATTTATGCAAATCTATCATAAATCTTCAATTAATTTGGTTATTTAAAGGGTGCATACACTACTATCCTTGTTCAACAGAGGAATAACCAGCTTAATTTTGTTATTTTTAGTTTTCATGTTTGTTTTAACTCTTCTCTTTGTCTGAATAATGTGCTTGTTAAAAAGCAAAGGTTCTAGCAACATTAGTAAGTATTGCTGATGTTTATTTATTATCACTACTTTTAGTTTTGACACTATATACTAAATTAACTTACAATATCTTATGGATTCTATGAAAAATACATTGTAACTTATTGTTACATATAGCATTCCTACAAATATTAACACTATTGGTGCATAATCATTTAGATAAAATTATGTCATGATAAAACTACATGTTACTTAAGAATGAGACAAAAAACTATTTGGTGAGACACTGAAAATTTTATTGTGGTAGTTCAGAGAACCTGGATTATGCATGGAAATGGTAAACAAATTACAGATGTAATTGAAGGAAGTGCCACCTTAGCGTAAAGTTTATATTCAAATAATGATCCTTCATTTGTAAGTTGATAAAATAATCCAGTTAACAAATATGGCCCTAGAACTGTTCTGGAAAACCAGTACTTTAACACTGGCAATAATCATCATATTAACAAACAATAATAATTATTACTATTACTAGTACCACCATTTGTTGAACTCTTGCTTTGAGCCATTCACTGGGTCATTCAGGCACAATCAATACATTCTTTATCTCATTTAATCTGTACCACAATACTATAATGTAAGAGTTACTACTTTTCTTACACATACAAAGGACAGTTCCTCAGTTTTCTTTTGTGGAACCACATCTCCTCCATTGTTAATCCATACAGTTTAGGTGGATTTGCTCCAGGTTCCAGAGGGGGCAACAAAGCTTAGGCCTGGACAGTTTGAGAACCTCATCCCACTGGCCACAATATTTGCTTTAAGGGGCAAGTGACTCAAGCTGAGCCAGTGAAGTCTTCTCCAGGAGTATTTCTGGAGCTGTTGTTTTCAGCAACAGTATAGCCTATCTCAGACAAGATTGCAGAAATACACATGGACATTCAGGATAGGATATTCAGTTGTTAGTGATGGCACTTGGACTTCCTGTGTCTGAAGTCTGGAGGTTGGAAATATTCATGGACACGTGAACTTTGTTCCTGTAATTCACGTGGGCTGTGTAGAGTAGACTGTTACATTGCTGTGCACTGCCTTATACAAGGCCCAGGTATCAGTGAAATTGTGGTTTTGATGTGCTGGGTATAATTTTTCTGGTACACATTACAATAATTTTATATCTTTCAGTAGTCTACCTACCATGTTTTGGGAAACATAGGAGTAAAGAAAATGTTACATCATCCTGTGCTTTTGTTTAAAGTCATACATACACATTTTTATTATAACACCTAGCTTCCAAAAATAAAAAAGCCACTATGAGCAATTATGGGAGGAAAAGTATACCTAGAGGAAGAAACATTTTGGATTTTATTTTAACTCATATTTTGAGCCAATATGGATATGAAATAGTTATGAGGTGGTCCCTTTTTGAATACTTGATAAAGTTTTTCTCTTGTTATCCATGTCATTTCTCTGTAGCCTCACCTGTAGCTTTGGGCAAAGGTAGGCTACAGCTTAAAGGCTACCAAGTTGGGATAGCTTTCTCTCACTTTCCTGTTCAAATAAGACCTTTCACTCTTGTTTCTGTCTGTTGATTCTTTTAGATTAAGTTCATGAGGTGGGGTCCATGTCTGGTGTAGTGACGTATTTGTAGCACCATGCTGGCGCTTAGCACAAAGTAGGGCTCAGTGAGTATTTATTGAATACATGAATGAATGAATGGATATGTTCATACAAGGGTTTGTCAGGGGAGCAGGTCAGATACTGATGGTGGAAATGAGGCAAGGAGAGTTATGAGGTGTCTTTAATGTCACATAATCAGCAACAGTATTGGTACTTGAGTCATTTACTTTCATAGTGTAGGTCCCAGAAATACGCTTGCTGAGTAAATGAGCTAATGAAACAGCCATATATATTGTTCTCTTAAACACACTCAGACTTTGTTGGATATAGAAAGAACATTTTTAAAAAGAGACAAACTACTTTTGCACCTTCATGTTGTTAGTAACTAAGGTGCAGGAATGAGGGAGATAGAATGGGCAGATTTAAAATGACTTAAATATCTTAGAAGTAACTGAATGTATCATCTAGTAATAAGAGTAGTTTAATGGTAGAATGACAGCATATGCCTTAAACTAGCTCACAAACCAGTTTTTGTCTTTATCATAAAAATATGATTAATAAGAAAGTGTTTCATGCTGGAAAAAGCTTCTTGTGAGATCTGTATTTTAGTACTCAAAGCACTGAAATATTTGTTACTATTTACCTTGAAAGAAAGTCCCCTTCAGAGATAGCATGTGGAGAGCAGCCATCTGTTCAGGATTATACTTCTGAACTGCTGTTTCTCTGAACCTGCCTGACTTTGTATATGTTAACGTAAAAAATAAGGACTGATTTCCTCATTTATAAAGTTCATTTATCAACACTATTGTAAGAATGTACCTATATTCTAATGTGCATTAATAACTGTTAATCGGCTATTGAATAATAGCATATTAAACCAGGAACCTGGAGTCTCTGAATTCAGTTGCCGACTGTTTTTATTCTGCCATTAGACTTTGGAACAGATAATTAAATGTATCTTACCTTTCAAATAAATAGCTTTGAATGCTCATGCAATCAGGGGCAACTCAGATGCTATTTAGCTGGTTAGGACCAGAAGGTCAAAGAGGGATATATACAGCAGTGATCTTACTTCTCATACCTACTTGCTTCAAGCATTTGAGTCCCAAGCATCTGGTACTACACAAGTAGAGAGAAACCTAGCTACCGCCAGGTAAATATCGCTTCTAGGTGAAACTGTATTGCCTTAACACTGATACAGATCTTAAAAAGGCTGTTTCTTAAAAACTGAAGGAACAAAACAACAGCAGACTCACAGAACCCAAGAATGGACTAACACTTACCAAGGAGAAAGGGACTGGGGAAGGTGGGGGGAAGGGAGGGATAAAGGGGAAAAAGGGATATTATGATAAGTAGACACAATGTTGGGGAGGGCTGTACAACACAGAGAAGACAAGTAGTGACTCTATTGCACCTTACTATGCTGATGGACAGTGACTGTAATGGGGTATGTGGTGGGGACTTCATGATGGGGGGAGTCTAGTAACCATAATGTTGCTCATGTAATTGTAGATTAATGATACCAAAAAAAAAAAAAGGCTGTTTCTTTCAAGTACATTACCACTCATAAACCTCACTTCAAACCCCCAAGGTCAAAAGGGGAGGTTTTATTACCCCAGTTTTACTGGTGACAAAATGGAGGCTCAGCTAGACTAGGTGATATTATCAAGGTCACACAATTATCGGGTGGTAGAGCCAGGACTTGAACTCATACTTTCTGAGCCTTCTTTATATTACACTAGGTTCCTGATTTGCCTAGGAAAAGACATTGTAAGGGCTAAAGGACTATTTCATTTATAGTTGAAGAAGTGTTAACTTTTTTGACCCGCTTGCAAGATTTTATTTGTCTTTCATTAAGATCCTTTTACTGAAGTAAAAACTATGCCAAACACATCCTTACAATATGTAACATGCATAAAGAACGAAAGAGCAACAATCCAAGCTGAAAGAAAACATTTTGTGTTTCATTACATAGCAATTTTTACAGCACAAATAGAAATGACTGTGAACAAGCTAAGAGGTTTTTTTCTGTTACCTTATTTGAAGTTTCTTTACTGAACCTGCAAGGTCGCCCTCATATAATGAAAGTTGAGTAACATCTGGATCTCAAGGAAAAGTAATCACTTCCTCAGAAAGCTGTCTGTTGGAAGGTATCAATATTAAGAAATTAAAATGGAAGTGCCAGTGCTCCCTTCCTGAGATATGATTGGAGTAGAAAACCTTCTGGCTTCTATTCTGAAGTTTGGCTTTTGTGACCTTAGACACATCTTTTTTGCCTTTCTTAACATATCTAAAACATGTCTCATTGAGGTTTGTTTTGGGTTGGGAAGAGTTTGACATTTTTGGATTAAGTGGTGAGGTAGATGGAAATGCTATTCCTAAGGAAGGTTAGAGGCTAAGAAATATTTTTATTATTCTTTTCTACTTCCTCCTCTGCAGAGCGAAGGAGCATTTTATTCTTGGATCATTTGCTTATTCACCAAACATTTATTGAGTCTCTTGTGCCCGACCACGATCAGCACCCTCCTCTGTTCCCCGGTGCTGTGCCATCAGATGATACTTCTGGGAACACAGCAAAAGACTTTTGTTTCCCTTGTGGATGTGAATCTACGGTGGCCATTTGCAAGGACTTCTGTCCTGCTATCGAGGCATGAGTAGAATTTCCTGTCCCTCAATATATGATGGGCTCTTTATCATATACTGCCTTATTGCTATTAAATGTTTCACGAGCATTTGCTATTAGAAAGTAAGCTTCCTGAAGGAGGAAACCATGGCTTATTTCTCCTCCATTTCTCTACTCAGTACAGTAGTGAGAATTCTTACCAGGGAATCCATGGATGGATGGACTTCACATGACTTGTGAGATCCCTAAAATTGTAAGAAAAATTATTTTTGCATGTCCAATTTTCTATGAAGAGGCTCCATATCATTTTCATTAGATTCTCAAAGGGGTCAGTGGCTCAATGGTTAACCACTATAGGGTTTTGTTGTTGTTGTTATCATTAATCTACAATTACATGAGGAACATTATGGATACTAGACTCCCCCCATCACCAAGTTCCCCCCACATACCCCATTACAGTCACTGTCCATCAGTAGTAAGATGCTGTAGAATCACTACCTGTCCTCTCCATGCTGTACAGCCTTCCCCATGCCCCCCACCACACATTATGCATGCTAATTATAATGCCCTCTTTCTTCCCCCACCCCTTATCCCTCCCTTCCCACCCATCCTCCCCGGTCCTTTTCCCTCTGGTACCTGTTAGTCTATTCTTGGGTTCTGTGAGTCTGTTGCTGTTTTGCTCCTTCAATTTTTTCTTTGCTCTTATTCTCCACATATGTGTGAAATCATTTGATACTTGTCGTTCTCCACCTGGCTTATTTCACTGAGCATAATACCCTCTAGCTCCATCCATGTTGTTGCAAATGGTAGGATTTCTTTTCTTCTTATGGCTCAATAATATTCCATTGTGTATATGTACCATATCTTCTTTATCCATTCATCTACTGATGGACACTTAGGTTGCTTCCATTTCTTGGCTATTGTAAATAGTGCTGTGATAAACATAGGGGTGCATCTGTCTTTTTCAAACTGGGCTGCTCCATTCTTAGGGTAAATTCCTAGAAGTGGAATTCCTGGGTCAAATGGAAAGTCTATTTTGAGCATTTTGAGGGACCTCCATACTGCTTTCCACAATGGTTGAACTAATTTATATTCCCACCAGCAGTGTAGGAGGGTTCCTGTTTCTCCACATCCTTGCCAACATTTGTTGTTGTTTGTCTTTTGGATGGTAGCCATCCTTACTGGTGTGAGGTGATATCTCATTGTGGTTTTAATTTGCATTTCTCTATTGACTAGCGATGTGGAGCATCTTTTCACAGTGTTGTGATATGGCCATCTGAATTTCTTCTTTGGAGAACTGTCTGTTCAGTTCCTCTGACCATTTTTTGATTGGATTATTTGCTTTTTGTTTGTTGAGGTGCATGAGCTCTTTATATATTTTGGATGTCAACCCTTTATTGGATCTGTCATTTATGAATATATTGTCCCATACAGTAGAATGCCTTTTTGTTCTATTGGTGGTGTCCTTTGCTGTACAGAAGGTTTTCAGTTTGATGTAGTCCCAGTTATTCATTTTTGCTTTTGTTTCCTTTGCCCGGGAATATATGTTCATGAAGAAGTTGCTCATGTTTATGTCCAAGAGATTTTTGCCTATGTTTTTTTCTAAGAGTTTTATGGTTTCATGGCTTACATTCAGGTCTTTGATCCATTTCTAATTAACTTATGTGTATGGGGTTAGACAATGATCCAGTTTCATTCTCTGACATGTAGCTGTCCAGTTTTGCCAACACCAACTGTTGAAGAGGCTGTCATTTTCCCATTGTATGTCCATGGTTCCTCTATCATATATTAGTTGACCATATATGTTTGGTTTAATATCTGCACTCTCTATTCTGTTCCACTGGGCTTGTGGGTTTGGTCTTACGCCAGTACCAAATTGTCTTGATTACTGAGGCTTTGTAGTGGAGCTTGAAGTTGGGAAGCAATATCCTCCTGCTTTATTCTTCCTTCTCATGATTGCTCTGGCTATTTGGGGTCTTTTGTGGTTCCATATGAATTCCAAAACAATTTGTGCCAGTTTCTTGAAGAATGCTGTTGGTATTTTGATTGGGATTGCATTGAATCTGTAGACTGCTTTAGGCAGGATGGCCATTTTGACAATATTAATTCTTCCTACCCAAGAGCATGGGATGAGTTTCCATTTGTTAGTGTCCTCTTTAATTTCTCTTAAAGAGTGTCTTGTAGTTTTCAGGGTATAGGTCTTTTACTTCCTTAGTTAAGTTTATTCCTAGGTATTTTATTCTTTTTGATGCAATTGTGAATGGAATTGTTTTCCTGATTTCACTTTCTGCTAGTTCATCGTTAGTGTACAGAAATGCCACAGATTTCTGTGTGTTAATTTTGTATCCTGCAACTTTGCTGAATTCAGATATTTGTTCTAGTAGTTTTGGAGTGAAGTCTTTCGGGTTTTTTATGTACAATACCCTGTCATCTGCAAATACTGACAGTTTGACTTCTTCTTTACCAATCTGGATTCCTTGTATTTCTTTGTTTTGTCTGATTGCTGTGGCTAGGACCTCCAGTACTACGTTGAATAACAGTGGGGAGAGTGGGCATCCCTGCCTTGTTCCTGATCCAAGAGGAAAATCTTTCAGCTTTTTGCTGTTAAGTATGATGCTGGCTGTGGGTTTGTCATATATGGCCTTTATTATGTTGAGGTACTTGCCCTTTATACACATTTTGTTAAGAGTTTTTGTCATGAATGGATGTTGAATTTTGTTGAATGTTTCTTCAGCATCTATGGAGATGATCATGTGGTTTTTGTCCTTTTTGTTGATTTGGTGGATGATGTTGATGATTTTCGAATGTTGTACCATCCTTGAATCCCTGAGATGAATCCCACTTGGTCATGGTGTATGATCCTCTTGATGCATTTTTGAATTCTGTCTGCTAATATTTTGTTGAGTATTTTTGCATCTTTTTTCATCAGGGATATTGCTCTGTAATTTTCTTTTTTGGTGGGATGTTTGCCTGGTTTTTGTATTAGAGTGATGCTGGCTTCATTGAATGAGTTTGGAAGTATTCCCTCCTCTTCTATTTTTTGGAAAACATTTAGGAGAATGGGTATTATGTCTTCTCTGTATGTCTGATTAAATTCAGCGGTGAATACATCTGGCCCAGGGGTTTTGTTCCTGGGTAGTGATTCAATTTCTTTGCTGGTAATTGGTCTGTTTAGATTTTCTGTTTCTTCCTTGATCAGTCTTGGAAGGTTGTATTTTTCTAGGAAGTTGTCCATTTCTTCTAGGTTTTCCAGCTGGTTAGCATATAGATTTTCATAGTATTCTCTAATAATTTTTTATCTTTCTGTGGGGTCTGTTGTGATTTTTCCTTTCTCATTTCTGATTCTGCTGATGTGTGTAGATTCTCTTTTTCTCTTAATAAGTCTGGCTAGGGGCTTATCTATTTTGTTTAATTTTTCAAAGAACCAGCTCTTGGTTTCATTGATCTTTTCTATTGTTTTATTCTTCTCAATTTTGTTTATTTCTTCTCTGATCTTTATTATGTCCCTCCTTCTGCTGACTTTGGGCATCATTTGTTCTTCTTTTTCCAGTTTCAATAATTGTGCCTTCAGACTGTTCATTTGGGATTGTTCTTCCTTCTTTAAACAGGCCTGGATTGCTATATACTTTCCTCTCAGAACTGCCTTCACTGTGTCCCACAGTAGTTGGGGCTTTGTGCTGTTGTTGTCATTTGTCTCCATATATTGCTTGATCTCTGTTTTAATTTGGTCATTGATGCATTGATTATTTAGGAGCATGTTGTTAAGCCTCCATGTGTTTGTGAGCCTTTTTGCTTTCTTGGTACAATTTATTTCTAGTTTTATTTCTTTGTTGTCTGAGAAGTTGCTTGATAGAATTTCAATGTTTTTGAATTTACAAGGCTCTTTTTTTGACCTAGTATGTGGTCTATTCTGGAGAATGTTCCATGTTCACTTGAGAAGAATGTGTATTCTGTTGCTTTTGGGTGTAGAGTCCTATAGATGTCTATTAGGTCCATCTGTTCTAGTGTGTTGTTCAGTGCCTCTGTGTCCTTACTTATTTTCTGTCTGGTGGATCTGTCCTTTGGAGTGAATGGTGTGTTGAAGTCTCCCAAAATGAATGCATTGCATTCTATTTCCTCCTTTCATTCTGTTCGTATTTGTTTCACATATATTGGTGCTCCTGTATTGGGTGCATATATGTTTATAATGGTTATATCCCCTTGTTGGACTGAGCCCTTTATCATTATGTAATGTCCTTCTTTATCTCTTGTTACTTTCTTTATTTTGAAGTCTATTTTGTCTGATACTAGTATTGCAACACCTACTTTTTTCTCTCTGTTGATTGCATGAAATATCTTTTTCCATCCCTGACTTTTAATCTGTGCGTGTCTTTGGGTTTGAGGTGAGTCTCTTGTAAGCAGCATATAGATGGGTCTTGCTTTTTTATCCATTCTGCATTACTCTGTGTCTTTTGATTGGTGCATTCAGTCTATTTACATTTAGGGTGATTATTGAAAGATATGTACTTATTGCCATTGCAGGCTTTAGATTCATGGCTACCAAAGATCAAGGGTAGCTTCTTTACTCTCTAGCCTTCTATCTTAACTCTCTTATTAAACTATTATAAACACAGTCTGATGATTCTTTATTTCTCTCCCTTCTTATTCCTCCTCCTCTATTCTTTTTATGTTAAGTGTTTTATTTTGTACTCTTTTGTGTTTCCTTTGACTGCTTTTGTGAGTAGTTGATTTTATTTTTTGCCTTTAGTTAGTGTTTGGTTGGTTTGCTTTCTTTGCTGTGATTTTATTTTCTCTGTTGACATCTATTTAACCTTAGGAGTACTTCCATCTAGAGCAGTCCCTTTAAAATATCCTGTAGAGGTGGTTTGTGGGAGGCAAATTCCTTCAACATTTGTTTGTCTGGGAATTGTTTAATCCCTCCTTCAGACTTAAATGATAATTGTGCTGGATACAGTATCCTTGGTTCAAGGCCCTTCTGTTTCATTGCATTAAATGTATCATGCCATTCTCTTCTAGCCTGTAAGGTTTCTGTTGAGAAGTGTGATGATTGCCTGATGGGTTTTCCTTTATAGGTGACCTTTTTTCTCTCTCTGGCTGCCTTTAATACTCTGTCCTTCTCTTTAATCTTTGCCATTTTAATTATTATATGTGTTGGTGTTGTCCTCCTTGGGTCCCTTGTGTTGGGAATTCTGTGAGCTTCCATGCTCTGAGAGACTATTTCCTCCCCCAGTTTGGGGAAGTCTTCAGCAATTATTTCTTCAAAGACAATTTCTATCCCCTTTTCACTCTCTTCTTCTTCTGTTGCACCTATAATGCGAATATTGTTCCATCTGGATTGGTCACATAGTTCTCTTAGTATTATTTCATTCCTGGAGATCCTTTTATCTCTCTCTGCCTCACCTTCTCTGTATTCCTGTTCTCTGATTTCTATTCTGTTAACGGCCTCTTGCACCTCATCCATTCTGCTCTTAAGTCCTTCCAGAGATTGTTTTATTTCTGTATTCTCCCTCCCTACTTGCTCCTTTAGGTCTTGCATATTTCTCTGCAGGTCCATCAGCATGGTTATGACCTTTATTTTGAATTCTTTTTCAGGAAGACTGGTTAAATCTATCTTGCCAGGCCCTCTCTCGGGGGTTGTCTGGGTAATTCTGGACTGGACCAAATTCTTCTGCCTTTTCATGGTGATAGAGGTAGCTATAGGCAGGTGGCGTGTGTGGCAGGTAGCGCATGTGGCAGGTAGCACATGTGTCAGCTGGGAGAACAAAGTCCTTTCCTGTTTGCTGGTCACCTTGCCCTTCTCTGCTGCCTGTGTCAGTTACCTGCACTCCTGGAGCAGCCTCCGGATTAATCCCCTAAATTGCCATGGGTAGGGTCACCGTCAGGGTACCCCAGAGCTCAGTGGGGAGTGGCAGGCATGCTGGGTGTGCCCTCCGGCAAGAGCAGCACCCCTTTGTGCCTTGCCCCACTTTCTTCTGCCTGAGCTGGGCAGCTGCACACCAGGAGGAGTTTCTAGGCAGCTGCTGGGGACACGGCTGCTCCCAGGTTACTCCGCCACTGCTGCGGGCATGGGTGGCCACTCCCGAGCTGCTCTCCCACCGCTGCAGGCACACGCTGCCACTCCCAGGCTGCTCTTCCGCTGCCTTGGGCTCACGTGGCCGCTCCCTGCTGTGGGTGTACATGGCCACTCTCCAGCTACTGGACCACTGTGTCAGTGGCCACGCTGGCCCGGGGAAAGACTGGCAGGCTGCTTATCACCGTGAGGTGCTTCAGGCCTGCATTGCCACCCAGGGCTTTAGGGCGTCTGAAGTTCCCCGTGATTCCCAGCCTGCTGGGCTGAGTGTGCCAGGATGCTTCCATCCAGCTGTTAGGCCCCTGTCACTTTAAGACTTTCAAAAAGCACTTGCTTTTCTTTTGTCCCAGGAGAGCTGGTTGCAGCGACCCGTTCGCAGATTTTGCTTTTCCGTTTCTCTAATATCCAGCACACCATGCAGTGTGTGTCTGCGCTCCCGGTGTGGATTACTAGAGCTGGTTGTTTAGCAGTCCTGGGCTTCCACTCCCTCCCTGCTCCGACTCCTTTCCTCCCACTGGGGAGCTGGGGTGGGTGGAGTGCTCGGGTCCTGCCAGGCCGCAGCTTGTATCTTAACCCCTTCATGAGATGCTGAATTCTTGCAGATGTAGATGTAGGCTGGCTGTTGTACTGTATCCACTGGTCTCTCTTTTAGGAATAGTTGTATTTTCAAAAATATATATGGTTTTGGGAGGAGATTTCCATTGCCCTACTCATGCCGCCATCTTTCACTATAGGGTTTTTGATAAATACTTGAATGGTAGAAACTACAGTAAGACAGATATGGCCTTGATGTACACGAAAGTGTTGTCCTGATTGGAAGGCATGCTTGGGGAGTGCTCTCCATTTCCCAGCACTGGAGATGTTAATAGCTGGATAACTCATCAGTGAGAATATTGTTGGGATGTTGATCTATTCATTCTGCTCTATGAATCTATAATAATAGCAGTTTTTACTGGAGAATACTTCTAATTCTTCACACCTTTCCCTGATCCCCATATTCTTTTTCTGTGACTCATTTTTTGGACTATTTATACTTATAAAGAATCTTTTTGCCAGATAACCAGAGGCCCACAAATCAAACTATGAGAATTATGACCCTAAGAATATGTGTGAAATACTGAACAGCAGGCAGAGAACTTGGCATGAACTCTAGAAAATAAAGAGAAGGTAGAATGATTTCTGAGCTTAGTATAAAAGGTTCAGAAGAGAATAGTTGACAAGCAGGTTGACATAGTTGCTAATAGAGTAAACAGAATAGGATTTAATTGAGTCCTAAATTAGGCTAGTTACCTTTAAACTTAGGCCTCTGAGCAATTTTAGTTTGTGCTGCAATTTTTCTATTTAGTTCAAAGAAATTAGGACAATTTCTTTGTCCTAATCACAAATTAGGTCAAAATCACAAAAAATTGTCCTAATCACTAAATCACAAAAATCACAAAACTCCAGAGATGAGTTTCATAAGTGCAGAGTGGTAAAATATGTTGAAGTATGTATATATACATATCTGTGCATGGATGTATACAGGTGTGTGACAACATGTTCATGCCTTGATACCCATGGAGATAAAGATCCACTCACATGAATACTTTCATTCTACACATATACTGGATGGGAAGAGGATTAATTATTGTGCCTAACAGAATTATTTCACTTGCTGGGAAATGGAATATTTCAAAGCAAACGTCCAATAGATAAGAAGAATATTTTAAGTAATGTGCTGATGCTACTTTCATGGCTAATGTCACAAAACCTGACAGGATGTACAGGAACTGAGTACAGGCAGAAGGCAAGCTAAGAGTATCATACTAGAAGACAGTCCAAGTGAGAGAAGTCCTAAAGATATCCATTATAGTCTAAAGGAAACTGGCCATGTCACATGCTCCATCCAGTTTTTCTTGCAGAAGTGTGTTTGTTAAATTATGGTCACCAGTAGCTCCAGGCCCAGTTCTTTGAGTTGGATGTGGGACCCTTTAATCACGTGTTTCCTCAAAATGGTTTCTGGTGATCTGAGCTGACTGCTTTATTTACTCTTTAACATTCTGCAAAGTCTCACTTAGCATCCTTTAACTTGTGCATTTTTGATGAGTATGGTATTTCTATTTTTACATAAGTTTTATAAATTCCTTTGAGGAATGCAGGAGTACATGGAGAGGAGATGGTGGTGAGTTTCTTCCTTTATTTAATCCATCCATCCCCCAATCTTGCAGAGACCAGTATAAAGCTGTACCAATAAAAGCTAACTGATTTGCCAAGTGTTTTTGCTCTGAAGGGACATCACCTATTTTTAGCAACAAAGAAGTGTTAGGAAGGGGAGGAAGGCACACCTCAGAAGGACAGATCTGAAATGAAGCCCAGAATACTGAATAGAGTGGAATGGAAAAGCAAAAGCGTGCCGAGTGAAAGGTCACCAAAGCAGAGAGTGCAGATCTAATGTTCTGGATGGTTATAGGAAAGTCTCAGTTAAGAGTTCTGTTAATAGAGAATTTAGAAATTTTATTAAAAGGTTATTTTAGCCTATCTAATAAAGGAAATCAAGACATGGCAAACAGAGCTAGTTGTTTAATTGATTCAGTAATTGTATTGTTTTTAGATTGAAGCAAGCTGTCAGCACATTTATTGAGCAACCATACATGTATGAGGCATTATACTAGGAAATGTGTGTGAAGGGTGGAAGGATGGTATTAAAAAAATACAAGATGAGTACATGTTCTCAAAAAATACATAGGAAACTTATCTGTTAGGAACTGTGTTGAGTGCTCTCTGTGTATTACTCCATTTAATCTTTGAAACAACTATTAGGAATTAAATTTACCCTTATTTTACAGTGAACACCTTGAGACTCAGAGAAATTGTTATTTCTTCCTCCCTTCTTCCCTTCAAATCTCCCTCCCTCACTTCCTTTCTTCTTTCCTCCCTTTCTGTCTTCCTCTTTTACTTCCTTCAACAAGGTTGACCTCCTCAAAAGGTCAATAGAATTGACCTTTCTTCCAAGGTTTCACTTTTTTTGAAGGTAGCAGAATTACCTTACTATGTAGTAAGTGCTATTGTAGAGGTATGAACATAGTAATATGGGATCTCAGAAGATGAAGCATTTCATTCTGCTTGATGATATCAGAGAAGGCTTCCTGGAAGAGGTAATATTTGAGTTGGGTCTTAAAGGATAAGAAGGAGTTCCTTGGTAGACAACGTAGATCAGGCAACCACAACAATGTGGCAGACACTGCTGGCCACCCACTCAACACTCATTACCTTCTTTCTTCCTTGAAGAGCCAAGATTTGCTCAGATGTCTCCTCTGCTACTTATTCTGAGGGAGAGTGACCCTATCCCTACCATCAGGATTAAATGCTGATTGTTTTAAGCCAGTTCTGGTGGGTCTGTTTCTCTCGTTTGCTTAGCTTAGGGGTGGTCATATGAACCAGTTCTAGCCAATGAGATATAAAGGAGATCTGTTGGGGGCTTTAGGAAATGTTTATTGCCCTTAAGGGGGAAAGACTGGAAGAGCTGGCACTTTATTTTGGTCTCTCGGTATTGCTGTGTTTGGAAGGGATGCGTGGAACTGCTGCAACCATCTTGTGACTATGAAGGGAGTCAGTGTGAGGGCAAATCAAATTTTCTGAGGATGGCAAAGCAAAGAGAACCAAAGTCTTTGATGACATTGTTGATTGTGGACAACCATCCCTGCTTTTCAACTTCCTGTTACGTGGTGTTATTGTTCTTCCTCTATCAGCCAGTTTGAATTGGAATCTTCTGCAGTGGCATCCTCATTGATAACAGAGCAGTTGCAAAGGCAAAGAGCTCAGAAAGGTCACAGGGCACTTAGAAATTTCCCTTAGTTTCTCATGAGGAATTGCATCTTATTGTGGAGTGGAGAGTGAGGTGATGGCTGGAGATAAGGTGAAATAGTGGACAAGGGTCAGATCATGAATATTAATCCTTGTATGTTAGGATCAGACATTTGGGCTTTAATTTATAAATAATGGGAGACATTGAAAAGTGGAAGTTTTCAATTAAAGTTAAAAAGCAAGGTAATAGTATAATTAGATTTGCAGTTTAGAAGCATTCCTCTGATTACAGTGTGGAGGATTGAAGAATACCAGTAAGATACCAGTTGGTGAGATACCAAGGTCATTCAGGTCAGGAGCAAATGGATACACATGCAGGTTGGTTTCTCTCTGTTATCATTCCATTTTAGCTTAGAATGGAGTTAAGAAAATACACGCAAGTTGGAAATTAGTGTGCTTCCGATTTCATCAAAGAAGTGTATGTTAGGGGTTATAGAGAGTTTCACAGAACAGATTGGATTTGAGAACACTGAAGGAGTTGGAAAACTTGGGGGTTGAGTGGAACATAAAACAATAGAGGGGAATGGCAAGTCAAGCTGGAACGGAGAGTTTTATGGGGGGTGGGTAAAACTGGAATGGCCAACTGTACCCAGAATGTCAGAGAAAAGAAATGAAACTTTAACTCTATTTCCATCTCTTTGCAGTTGTAGAACACTGATTGATAAACTTTTATTTCCTCAGTAGTTGAAATGGGATTACAAACATACTTAACATCACCCAGTGATGTAGTCTGGGTATCATGTGCCCCCTGATACCATGTGATGAGAAAGACACTTCCCCTTTGTCGTATTCTTTCCCAAACAAACCTATAACCCTGACCTCATGATTATGAGAAAAGCATCAGACAAACCCAATTTGAGGAACATTTTACAAATTACCTGACCAGTCCTTCCAAAAATTTGAAGGTCATGATAAACAAAGACAGACTGAGAAACCACCACAGACTGAAGGAGACTAAGGAGACAGGACAGCTGTGGTTTCCTCGACTAACTCCTGGAACAGACAAACCCTGATGAAGTCTGAAGAAACTTTAGAGCTTAGTTAACACAGTGTTACCAGTGTTGTTTTCTTAAGTTTTGACAAACTAACCACAGCAAAGTAAATAACAATAGAGGCCACCAAAACTGGGTGAGGGATATACCATTACTGCTATCTTGGTACCTTTTCCCATAAATCTAAAATTGTTCCAAAATAAAAAGTTTATTTAAAACCAATATCCTTCACTGAGTTGTTCTGAGAATTGAATGAAAGGATATGTGTAAAGCAGCTAGTGTGTGCCCGACACATAATAGGGCCTCAGATGTCTCTCTGTAAACTAGTGATTCTCAACTTTAGGGGGTAGAAGAATCACCTCAAGGTGTTTTGTCAGAAATGCAAACAAATCCAAGGGCCTCAATCTCAGAGATTCTGATTTTTAGTAAATGAAGAATAGGGCCCAGGAATAAGAATTTGTAATGGTTGCCCTCCAGAGATGTTGCTGGGAGACCTGGTGCTCTGGACTGTGGAGATCCTAGGGTGAGAGCTGTATATTCCCCCCAGAGGAGGATAATGGAGAAATAACGCCTGCCCTACTTGCCTCAAACGGGTTGAAGGAAGAACATGGGAAAAAGGAAGAAGCAAGCCCTTCAAAACTGTAAGTTACGATTTAAATCATTATGGATTAATTTGGGATGAAAGAGAGGTCTGATTGGGTAGCCGTTTAATAATAACAGCAGCGTGGTTGAAATCTAATTCTTATTCATTTCAGCCACCTAAAAATGTTCAGCTGCTTTTCTTGCTGAAGCACTCGGATGGCCCATAGGACAAAGGCACAGTTCAACCCCTTCAGTTAGAGATGAGCTGACTGGAGTTGAGAGAAGAGCTGTGACTGGTGCAAGGTCACAGAGCAACTACTGAGAGAATGGATTAGAACCCACTCATTTTTTCAGCTTTATTGAGCTATAATTGACAAATAAAAATTGTGTATTTAAGGTGGACAACATAATGTTTTGATATATGAGTGCACAGTGAAATAATTCCTGTGACCAAACTAGTTAAGATATCATCCATTCTCCCCACATAGTTACCATCATTTTTGTTTATGAGAACACTTATGATTTACACTCTTAGCAAATTTCAAGTATACAATATAGTATTGTGAACTGTAGTCACCATGCTGTCCTATTTAGCTTGCAAACCAAAACTGTGTACACTTTGACCACCATCTACCCATTTCTTTGGCCCCTGGCAGCCCATTCTATTCTCTGCTTCCATGAGTATGATTGTTTTAGCTTCCATGTGTAGGTGAGATCATGTGGTATTTATCTTTCTGTATCTGGCTTATTACAGTTGGTGTAATATCTTCCATGTTGATCTGTGTCTTTGCAAATGGCAGGATTTCCTTCTTTTTTAAGGTTGAATAATATTCCATCATGCATGTGTTTTATTTATCCATTTACACTTTATCCATTCATCTATCAAGGGACACTTAGGTTGTTCACATATTTTGGCTACTGGGCATAATGCTGCAATAAACATGCAGATGTCTCTTCAAAACAGTGACTTCATTTCCTTTGGATATATACCCAGAAGTGGGATTGCTAGATCAGATGGTAGTCCTATTTTTAGTTTTTTGAGGAACATCCATACTGTTTTCCATAATGGCTGCACCAATTTGCATTCCCACCAATAGGGCACAAGGGTAGAAGCCACCCTTGCACACTCCAGTTCAGTTGATCTTTCTGCTACCAGAGGATCATTCATTGGATGGCAGACTCAGAGTCTTAGACCTTTTATGTGGACTCTGGAAAAGAGAAAGAATGTCTGATTTATTATGGAAGATGCCAAAAGTTTGTTTGCCAGAGTTCTGTCAACAGGTTTGCTCTTGGCCCACTACTTTCTAGAATAACTCAGTTTTCACTTCAGCTAGATAGAGTGAAAAGGTATCATCTGGACAGGAAAATGGCCCTTTGTGGGCAGCCTTCAATCTTGCTCAGCTTCCACATCCTCCGCCATGCCAGCAATGTGTCATCCAACTGAAAAAGCTCACCAGGCCTTCATAATGCTGACTGCAAATCAGGCACACCTCCCTGTCCTGGCTCAGCCTGACCACAATACCATAAAACACAGTGCTTATAACTATACTACTACAAGGTGGTGTATAACCCAAGGCCATTTCTGGGAGGAGTAGAAACCAAGGCATATCACTGTGTGTTTCCCACGTCTCTATAAGTGAAATCAGATTTAAATGAATGTCATTTTTCCTGCACATTTTCCTTGCCCCTCTGCTCCCATTGCAGCTTCCTAGGCTGGGCTCTGAGAAGTGGAGCCCAAGCATGCACACCGTGTTTCCTAAGGCCTGGCTGATGGTCTGCATCATCCTGTGAGGTTTCAATTCCCACATGGCAAGGAGGAGCATCGGCTTTCATTGAGTCTCTTCTTTCTTGCTTTTCTTCATCTTAGATGCTGTCCTCCACAACAGAAAGGGCTTTTCCTTCCACCCTACGTATTAGGAAATGCCCTTAAATAATAAATTATATCCCTCGTATTCTGTGAATTACTTGGAATAATTCAAGTTTTGGGCCTAAAACTCTCTTTTCCTACAACAGTCCAGGATCTTGCAAATGAAATAAAGCTGTAGCTTTAAGTTACTTTCTCTGAAAAAATTTTTCATTAAGAACCTATCATCAAGCCAAAGTTAAACACTGGGGAAGAGAAGCAGGGAGTGAAGTGCTGGACTGAAAACAGGGAGATTAAGTTAAAATACATATTTTGAAAGGGGAGACCCCTCAGCTTCCTTCCTTATTGGTTCTTATTTTCTCAGGAAGCTGCAGGAGGATATGCTCCACCACCATAGGGGACAAAACTAAGAAAGAGGAGGTATGGGATTCAGGAAGCAGAAGAAATGAATAGGGGATTCTCAGGGTGGTGCTGAAGGAGAATCCCAGGATGACAGCCCTACGTTAGGCCTAAAGAACAACCCGTCCAGACTGGCAGGGAGGGTGGGGGGCTCCAGGGAAAACTGACGGTCTGCTCGCATTCACCATCTGGGAAGTTGAACTGAATTGCTGTTAATGGTGTGGGAAGCTCCCACTAGAACAATGCAACAACAAAAAAAATCTCAGCAAATTCTAAGGAGGAACAATTACTGACTCCAGGAAAAAGCAAGTTGCACAGAAAAGGAGAGATAACCATAGTCAACTGCTTAACTGAGCAGTGAACAATATTTAAGTGTCCAATTAATATAAACTCTGTTGCTTTGGTTAAAGAAGAAAACAAAGGGATATATCTATGCTGGAAAAATAGGGAGAGAAAGATGGATGTAAGTGAGCTACCTTCTCACCAAAATAGTGTGGTATGTCAATAGTGTCCAACATTGATGAATCAAAATATAGCAGTTTAGGCATATTATTTAGGAATATGAAGATAACCAGAGCTAAAAGAGATAAAAGAGAAAAGAGAAACAGAGAAAATATTTGCCTCTGGGAGTGGAATATAACCCCCAAGTTTTTGGTGGTTCTTTTGAATAACACTCTCTCTCCAACAAAAACAAGAAACAAATTCACCTACAAATCAGTTTGGTTAGAAACAAATGTATTGTGTATTTAAAGGCTTGAACTAGCAAAAACAAAAGCAAGACACTTCAAACTCACCTGAGCCACCCCAATACTTCACTTGGTTCAAGGCCCCTCCTTTGCTTCTCACCTAATCCTGGAAGAACTTCCGGGGAATGAACTTTTTTACATGTGCCATAGTCAACACCCTCAGTGAAGCTGACAAACCAATCTTCTTAGGGCTGAAAAGCAACTACTGATGGACATTGATTGTAAACTTGTGCTGATACTATTTTCTTTCTACTTCAAAGTTTTGGATGTTTTTCTGTTTCTACCTCAAACCTGTGATACTTTGTGGAAGTTTGCATTATGATTCTTGCTATTTCAAGGATTCGTACATTAACTACTGAACATATGTAGTTCTGGCAGCTCCTAATTGTAATCGGTACAATAGCAATAAATTTTATTTATTTGTATTTACTTATTTTGCAGGATAAACACAATTAACTTCTTAGATACAATACTTAATTGGTATAATTGTTAAACTTGAGAAAGCCATATGGTTAGTTACTAAATACAGACAATGACTTCATCTTAGTGTCCTCTCTCAGTGTCCTCTTGTATACACGTTGTCCAGATTCTTTTTGTTTCTCACCGAGGCAATGAAAACAGCTCTCATAACTGAGTAGAAGTTTCAGTGACATATCTCACCAGGACCATATTTAATATCTGTATTTGATGCACTTACCTTTTGTCCCAGTATCATGAAGTGCAGTCTGCAGAGTAGTACTCTCATCTTTTATATCACACTTGTCCTTGTTGTTTACAGCTGGTGAAGGATTTGTAGTGGGCACTGCTCTTTTGATGATCGCTGCTACAGCACTTCACTCTTACCATTTTCATTACCTTTCTTCAACTTTCTCTGCCTTCTTTTTTTTCCTAGAGCTTCTTTTCAATCTCCTAGTTTTTGTGAGCTCTGCTCTGATATCTCATTAGCATTTTTCCTACAATTCTTCAGCGTTCTTCACACTCCAAATTTTTGTGTTTCTTCAAAGATTTTAAATATTAGATTTAGTAGCTAAATATTAACAATACATAAATTTTTGATACATATATAAGATTAGTGTATGTGTACTTTTGTGTAATCTATTATGTTCACATGGGTGATACATTTTCAAGTTACCTTGTAGAAATTCTAAGCTGATTTTATAAGAGGAAGTAAATGAAATTGTAGAAATGTATACAATTCTTATAGTTACTCATTACCTGTCAATGTAGTATTTATAAACTAATAGTCATGGATTTTCACTTGAATACTGAATGCTGGCACAGTCTGGAATGAGCACATGAAAGCCATCTCAGATTATCATCTGAGCAGCTGATGGATGGATGGATGGGATAAAATCATAGATAAATAAATGGTTGAACAGATAGATAGATTAGTCTCATATTTTGACTTCGTTCCCCCAAAGTGTTTTTGAGTTACCCCTTCAGCTAGGAAGCTGAGTTCCCTAATTTATAAATTTTTATAAGTGCTTAATGTTTCAGGAAAATAAAACATTTGCAAGTGAGAACTTACAAACAGAGTCAGGAAAAATTATTTATTTTACCAAAAAGTTTACCTAGGCTCCTTATTTAAGGAACATTAGATCTCACATAGGGTGCAAGACAAGCCAGTTTCATATACGTATTACTACTGTAGTTTTCATTTGGGATTTTTACTATTTTGCCTTCCCTAAATTGACTGTCAGAAATTCTAGGGATCAAGTTGAATACAAACTGAATTTAAAAATACATGTTTATTAAGGTGCTTGATATATAGCATTTTACCTTTGATTGTGGACTGAGCTTCTGTCTGACGATAGATCCTTGGAAATGAAACATGGCATGATTACTGGATGTTTTATAAAACCATTTCATCCAGTAAAAGCTAACTTACAAAACAAACATGTATTTAATTTTAATTATGATTCATTTTTCTAAACATGGAGAAAAGTATAGGGAATATAACAAAAATCAATGAACTCATCACCAGATTTAATAAGCATTAAAATACTGTCATGTTTTCCTATATAATATTAAAGGATGCCCCTAAGCTATTTTCTTCCCTTCTTCCATAGAAGTAATCACTGTCCTGAAGTTACTGTGTCACTCAATATTTCTGTTTTTAAAAATTTATGTAAATATCATAAATAATATATTGCATGGTTTTCTGTTTCAAAAAACTTAATGCATTTGTTGTTCTTAGTCTTTTTGATGCTGGCCATCCTAACTGGTGTGAGGTGATATCTCATCGTGGTTTTAATTTGCATTTCCCTCATAATTAGTGATGTGGAGCATCTTTTCATGTGCCTGTTCGCCATCTGAATTTCTTCTCTGGATAATTGTTCATATCTCTGCCCATTTTTTAATTAGGTTATTTGCTATTTGGGTGTTGAGGTGTGTGAGTTCTTTATATATTTTGGATGTTAACCCCTTGTTGGATATGTCATTTACAAATACGTTCTCCCATACTGTAGGATGCCTTTTTGTTCTGCTGATGTGTCCTTTGCTGTACAGAAGTTTTTTAGCTTGATATAGTCCCATTTGTTCATTTTTGCTTTTGTTTCCCTTGCCCAAGGAGATGCGTTCAGGAAGAAGTTGCTCATTTTTATATTCAGGAGATTTTTGCCTATGTGTTTTTCTAAGAGTTTTATGGTTTCATGACTTACATTCATGTTTTTGATCCATTTCGAGTTTACTTTTGTGTATGGTGATAAACAATAATCCAGTTTCTTTCTCTTAAATGTAGCTGTCCAGTTTTGCCAACAACAGTTGAAGATGCTGTCATTTCCCCATTGCATGTCCATAGCTCCTTTATCGTTTATTAATTGACCATATGTGTTTGGGTTTATATCTGGGCTCTCTAGTCTGTTTCATTGGTCTATGGGTCTGTTCTTGTGCCAGTACCAAATTGTCTTGATTACTGTGGCTTTGTAGTAGAGCTTGATGTCAGGGAGCGTACTCCCCCCAGGTTTATTCTTCCTTCTCAGAATTGCTTTGGCTATTTGGGGACTTTTGTGGTTCCATTTGAATTTTAGAACTATTTTGAGCTGATGATTCTTGCACATGTCTCCTGGAAAACAAGGTAAAAGTATTAATTTCCAATTCCACCACCAACAAATATATAAAGATCCTAAAAAAATAATAATAATAAAATAAAATAAAGGTCCTACAGATCTACATCCTCTCCAACACTTGGCATTATCAGACTATTTAATTTTTTCCAGCTGAAAGGTTATTAAATGGTATCTTCTTGTGGTCTATTCAGTTTAGTGGCCATCCAAATACGGTTTACAGTGGTCAGTGTTACAGTGGGGGTCACCCCGCAAGGGCCTGTGAGGATATAATGAAGCACAGTGTGCTTGCAAAGCCTCTTCCACTCGGCTGTGTGTCATCGTCTTGTTCAACTTTAATCCCCAGTACCCAACACAGTGCCTGGGGCTGCGTCATTATCATCATCATCACAACAAAAATAATCATAATAGATGACATTTACGGACTGCTAAGTGCCAGGTGCTATGCTAGCTAACACCTTTACTTTGATTATCTCATTTAATCTTTCCAGAAGCCCTGTAAGGTAGGTTCTATGTATTACCCCTAAATGAAATATGGGGAATCGAAATTAGGTATCTTTCCCACCATACAAGTAGTAAATGATAGTCAGGATCTGAATCCTGGCATCTGACACCTGAGCCCTTAACCACTTTATTGCAGGTGTCTAATAAATACTTGAATGAAATGCTTTTATCTACCTAAAATCAAAGTCAGGGTCAGCTGCCATGCACTTTTACCTTTTATCTCCTGTCAACTATAGTTTAAGTGCACCCACCTTCTGGTTATAAACAAAGCTTAAATATTTTTATAATTTTACTCTTGTCACATGTAACTCATTTAATTTATGATTGGTTATAATTTCTCAGCAACCATTATGCAGACTTGAGAACTCTCACTCTGAGAGAGATTTAACCTACAAATTATTCTCAAATGTCATGTTTATAAATTCCTCCTTCACCAACAGTTCTCCTAACCTGCTCTGTTTTTTTCTCTTCAGTCACACTTATTATCTCTAACATACCATATAATTTATTCACTATTATATCTACTATTGACCCACAAGAGCAGGATATTTGTCTGCTTAGTTTTATTTTGTACCTTTAATTGGTTTATCACTTATGTATCCCTAGTGCCTAAAACACTTTGTGCACAAAGAAGCAGCTCAATAAATATTTGTTGCATGCATGTTTCCAGGAGTGAACAAGTGAGTGAATGAGTGAACCAATGAACAGTTAATGAAGATTGACTATATTATTTTGATTCTGTGGTTTTATTTTTCATTTTGGAGCCAACTGTTTTTTCAGGTTTCAGGCTTCAAACATTTCTGTGGAGCTGAGAGACCTGAGATTTTGTCTATATACCCAATGGATAAAACACTCCTAAAAAACCAAAACAATCTTTTGTTGGCTTTTTCCTTTATCTCTTAAAAACCAACAACATCGACAATAAGCAGCCTTCCTCAAATAAGACTGGCACTGAGGCAGGAGGCAATTAAAAGCAAAACAAAACAGAAAACTCTGGCAGCTTTAAGGTGGCAGTTTTGCTAGCAATCTACACTGGTGCTCAAGTCCAAGGCATCCTATTACATATGCACAACATCTAACATATGTGTAACAGGCCTGAACCCCTAGCTATTATTCTCATTTCCTAACTGGGGTGCACTAGATAAATGTAGGCATCAGAAACCATCCCTCCTAGATAAGCGTCTGTGGCTCAGTTCCCAGAGCGGGGCCAAACGTTGTAATTATAGCTTCCCTCTGTTGTGTACAGGGTAGGAGGCTGATTTAGAGAAGGAAGCCTGCTGTCTGTCTCCAGCCTGGCTCTGACTCATGGAACCAGGAGGCCCCAGAAGCGCTACCCACAAAGGGTGGTGAGCCGCTGGGGGGTGGGAGGTGAGGGTAGCCAGCTAGCAAGGCCCAAAGCCCTGAGAAGAAGGAAACTCCCTGCTTGGCCTGGAGGAACACGCAGCTGGAGCCAGAGGAAGTGAGGCTCAGACAGAGCACCTGCTGTTCCTACAACTGCGGCCACTTCGGCGCTCTTGAAAGGAGGCCCCTGTGTGCGCAGATGTAAAATAAAATGGGTTGGTAATTTTCATATTCAAAATTAATTGGGGAAAAAACCAAATTGCCTCTACTAGAGATGGCTGCCTTTGTATGATATACCAGTGGCTTTGCTTTCTTTTTTTTGTTGTTGTTACAATATTTTGACTATATTCCTTATGCTATATATTACATCCCAGTTACTAATTAATTTACAATTGGAAGTGTGTACTTTTTTTTTTTTTTTTTGTGAGGGCATCTCTCATATTTATTGATCAAATGGTTGTTAACAACAATAAAATTCTGTATAGGGGAGTCAATGCTCAATGCAAAATCATCAATCCACCCCAAGCCTAATTTTCGTCAGTCTCCAATCTTCTGAAGCATAACGAACAAGTTCTTACATGGAGAACAAATTCTTACATAGTGAATAAGTTACATGGTGAACAGTACAAGGGCAGTCATCACAGAAACTTTTGGTTTTGCTCATGCATTATGAACTATAAACAGTCAGTTCAAATATGAATACTGATTTGATTTTTATACTTGATTTATATGTGGATACCACATTTCTCTATTATTATTATTTTTAATAAAATGCTGAAGTGGTAGGTAGATACAAGATAAAGGTTGAAAACATAGTTTAGTGTTGTAAGAGAGCAAATGTAGATGATCAGGTGTGTGCCTGTAGACTATGTGTTAATCCAAGCTAGACAAGGGCAATAAAACATCCACGTATGCAGAAGATTTCTCTCAGAACAGGTGGGGTGAGGTTCTAAGACTCACCTCTGTTGATCCCCAATTTCTCACCTGATGGCTCCCCTGCGACTGTGCCTGTCTTAGGTTGTTCCTCCTTTGAGGAATCTTACCTGTCTCTGGCTAACCAGTCATCTTCCGGAGCCATACAGGGAAATGTAAAGTTGGTAAGTGAGAGAGAAGCCTTATTGTTTGAAAAGGTTAGCTTTTTACTTCTTTGCATATTTATGCCCTGTGGATTCTATGCCCAGCATTTGTCTTGAGGTAACTTTACCACTTGGAAGAATTATGATACTCGGTAAATTTGATATGAGGCACAAATTCTATTTAAGGGTTGTAATTAAGAAGGAAGAAGAAAAGCTATAGAAGTAGCAGGCGGAAGAAAACATGGGAAGATTGATTATTTCTTTGACATATCTTCTTGTAGAGTAACTTCAGCATGTATAGGTTTTAAACTACTAATTAAATTGCGCACACACATTAACATAATAGGAGTATAGTTACATAACCAAAGCATACCTGTAATTACCAGCCATCTCCATTGAAACCAAGAAAACCAGTTAGGCACCTTAGGCATTTGTGAAAACTTATCTGTGATATGGTGGATATTGTCCAACTGAACTTGAACAGTCTGAGAGAAATCAGACAAATTAAAACAACCCATTCCTGGGGACTGTTCACATCCCATATGTTCTTTTAACAGTAAATAGTCTGTAGTTGTAAGATTTTGGAGCGCTACAATTTTCACTTCTCCTAATTCTTGGTTGAGTTCCAACAGTATAGATCCAGTCAAATTTGTTGTTTTACTGTATGCAGAGGCCAGCTTAGATATCTCCTTCTTCATTCCCATGGCAAGTCCAGGAACTGGTGGGATGAGTGCATCTACAGCTGTAGCAGTGCATGGATCTTTGTTGTGGTTTTTTGATGATCATCTTCTGGCATGAGTCTTCCAGAGAGTGCTGATGTTGGAAGTTCTTTTTCATATTGTATCTTAGTTCATTTTCGGGATAGCCCAATTAGGTTTTGATCCTCTATATAAACACAAACAGGCCCTTTGCCTACACTTTTTTATGCCCTTTATACCCTTGCGTAGAACTCTTTGGAGGTCACCACACAGGAACTGCCTTTTTTTTTTTTTTTGGTATCATTAATCTACACTTCCATGATGAATATTATGTTTACTATACTCTCCCCTATACCAGGTCCCCCCTATAAACCCCTTTACAGTCACTGTCCATCAGCATAGCAAAATGTTGTAGAATCTCTACTTGCCTTCTCTGTGTTGTACAGCCCTCCCCTTTCTCCCACCCCACCATGCATGCTAATCTTAATACCCCCCTTCTTCTTCCCCCCGCCTTATCCCTCCCTACCCACCCATCCTCCCCAGTCCCTTTCCCTTTGCTACCTGTTAGTCCATTCTAGAGTTCTGTGATTCTGCTGCTGTTTTGTTCCTTCAGTTTTTCCTTTGAGTTTATATTCCACAGATGAGTGAAATCATTTGGTATTTCTCTTTCTCCGCTTGGCTTGTTTCACTGAGCATAATACCCTCCAGCTCCATTCATGTTGCTGCAAATGGTAGGATTTGCCCTTTTCTTATGGCTGAGTAGTATTCCATTGCGTACATGTACCACATCTTCTTTATTCATTCATCTATCGATGGACATTTAGGTTGCTTCCAATTCTTGGCTATTGTAAATAGTGCTGCAATAAACATAGGGGTACATTGGTCTTTCTCAAACGTGATTGCTGCATTCTTAGGGTAAATTCCTAGGAGTGCAATTCCTGGGTCAAATGGTAAGTCTGTTTTGAGCATTTTGAGGAACCTCCATATTGCTTCACACAATGGTAGAACTAATTTATATTACTACCAGCAGTGTAGGAGGGTTCCCCTTTCTCCACGTCCTCACCAGCATTTGTTGTTTCTTGTCTTTTGGATGTTGGCCATCCTAACGGGTATGGGTGATATCTCATTGTGGTTGTAATTCGAATTTCTCTGATAACTAGCGATGTGGAGCATCTTTTCATGTGTCTGTTGGACATCTGAATTTCTTCCTTGGAGAACTTTCTGTTCAGCTCCTCTGCCCATTTTTTAATTGGATTATTTGCTTTTTGTTTGCTGAGGAATGTGAGCTCTTTATATATTTTGGATGTCAAGCCTTTATCAGATCTGTCATTTACAAAAATATTCTTCCATACTGTAGGGTACCTTTTTGTTCTATTGATGGTGTCCTTTGCTGTACAGAAGCTTTTCAGCTTGATATAGTCCCACTTGTTCATTTTTGCTTTTGATTTCCTTGCCCGGGGAAATATATTCATGAAGAAGTCACTAATGTTCACATCCAAGAGATTTTTGCCTATGTTTTTTTCTAAGAGTTTTATGGTTTCATGACTTACATTCAGGTCTTTGATCCGTTTTGAATTTACTTTTGTGTATAGGGTTAGACAGTGATCGAGTTTCATTCTCTTACATGTAGCTGTCCAGTTCTGCCAGCACCATCTGTTGAAAAGACTGTCATTTCCCCATTGTATGTTCATGGTTCCTTTATCGAATATTAATTGACCATATATGTTTGGGTTAATGTCTGGAGTCTCTAATCTGTTCCACTGGTCTGTGGCTCTGTTCTTGTGCCAGTACCAAATTGTCTTCATTACTATGGCTTTGTAGTAGAGCTTGAAGTTGGGGAGTGAGATCCCTGCCACTTTATTCTTCTTTCTCAGGATTGCTTTGGCTATTCGGGTCTTTGGTGTTTCCATATGAATTTTTGAACTATTTGTTCCAGTTTGTTGAAAAATGTTGTTGGTAATTTGATAGGGATTGCATCAAATCTGCATATTGCTTTGGATAGGATGGGCCCTTCTGACGATATTAATTCTTCCTAGCCAAGAGCATGGGATGAGTTTCCATTTGAGAGTCACCTCTTTAACTTCTCCCAAGAGTGTCTTATAGTTTTCAGGGTCTAGGTCTTTCACTCCTTTGGTTAGGCTTATTCCTAGGCATTTTATTCTTTTTGATACAATTGCGAATGGAATTGTTTTCCTGATTTCTCTTTCTATTAGTTCATTGTTAGTGTATAGGAAAGCCACAGATTTCTGTGTGTTAATTTTGTATCCTGCAACTTTGCTGTTTTCCGATGTTAGTTTTAGTAGTTTTGGAGTGGAGTCTTTAGGGTTTTTTATGTACAGTATCATGTCATCTGCAAATAGTGACAGTTTAACTTCTTTACCAATCTGGATTCCTTGTATTTCTTTGTTTTGTCTAACTGCCATGGCTAGGACCTCCAGTACTATGTTAAATAACAGTGGGGAGAGTGGGCATCCCTGTCTTGTTCCCGATCTCAGAGGAGAAGCTTTCAGCTTCTCGCTGTTAAGTATGATGTTGGCTGTGGGTTTATTGTATATGGCCTTTATTATGTTGAGGTACTTGCCCTCTTTACCCATTTTGCTGAGAGTTTTTATCATGAATGGATGTTGAATTTTGTCGAACGCTTTTTCAGCATCTATGGAGATGATCATGTGGTTTTTATCTTTCCTTTTGTTGATGTGGTGGATGATGTTGATGGATTTTCGAAAGTTGTACCATCCTTGCAGCCCTGGGATGAATCCCACTTGGTCGTGGTGTATGATCCTTTTGATGTATTTTTGAATTCAGTTTGCTACTATTTTATTGAGTATTTTTGCACCTGTGTTCATCAGGGATATTGGTCTTTAATTTTCTTTTTTGGTGCGGTCTTTGCCTGGTTTTGGTATTTGGGTCATGTTGGCTTCATAGAATGAGTTTGGGAGTATTCCCTCCTCTTCTATTTTTTGGAAAACTTTAAGGAGAATGGGTATTATATCTTCTCTGTATGTCTGATAAAATTCCGAGGTAAATCCATCTGGCCCGGGGTTTTTTTTTCTTGGGTAGTTTTTTGATTACCGCTTCAATTTCTTTACTGGTAATTGGTTTGTTTAGATTTTGTGTTTCTTCCTTGGTCAGTCTTGGAAGGTTGTATTTTTCTAGGAAGTTGTCCATTTCTTCTAGGTTTTCCAGCTTCTTAGCATATAGGTTTTCATAGTAGTCTCTAATAATTCTTTGTATTTCTGTTGGGTCAGTCGTGATGTTTCCTTTCTCATTTCTGCTTCTGTTGATGTGTGTTGATTCTCTTTTTCTCTTAATAAGTCTGGCTAGAGGCTAACCTATTTTGTTTATTTTCTCAAAGAACCAGCTCTTGGTTTCATTGATTTTTGCTATTGTTTTATTCTTCTCAATTTTGTTTATTTCTTCTCTGATCTTTATTATGTCCCTCCTTCTGCTGACTTTAGGCCTCATTTGTTCTTCTTTTTCCCATTTTGATAACTGTGACGTGAGACTATTCATTTGGGTTTGTTCTTCCTTCTTTAAATATGCCTGGATTGCTATATACTTTCCTCTTAAGACTGCTTTTGCTGTGTCCCACAGAAGTTGGGGCTTTGTGTTCTTGCTGTCATTTATTTCCATATATTGCTGGATCTCCATTTCAATTTCGTCGTTGATCCATTGACTATTTAGAAGCGTGTTGTTAAGCCTCCATGTGTTTGTGAGCCTTTTTGCTTTCTTGGTACAATTTATTTCTAGTTTTATACCTTTGTGGTCTGAAAAGTTGGTTGGTAGGATTTCAATCTTTTTGAATTTACTGAGGCTCTTTTTGTGGTCTAGTATGTGGTCTATTCTGGAGAATGTTCCATGTGCACTTGAGAAGAATGTGTATCCTGTTGCTTTTGGTTGTAGAGTTCTATAGATGTCTATTAGGTCCATCTGTTCTAGTGTGTTGTTCAGTGCCTCTGTGTCCTTACTTATTTCCTGTCTGGTGGATCTGTCCTTTGGAGTGAATGGTGTGTTGAAGTCTCCTAAAATGAATGCAATGCCATCTATTTCCTCCTGTAGTTCTGTTAGTATTTGTTTCACATGTGCTAGTGCTCCTGTGTCGGGTGCATATATATTTAAAATTGTTATATCCTCTTGTTGGACTGAGCCCTTTATCATTATGTAATGTCCTTCTTTTTTTTTTTTTTTTTTTTTTTAGATAATTATTTTTTATTGAAGGGTAGTTGACACACAGTATTACATTACATTAGTTTCAGGTGTACAACACAGTGATTCAACATTTATATACATGATAATTCTAAGTACCATCTATCACCATACCAAGTTGTTACAATATTTTGACTATATTCCTTACGCTATACATTACATCCCGGTTGCTTATTTATTTTACAATTGGAAGTGTGTACTTTTTCTTGATTGTTGTTGTTAGGGCATCTCTCATATTTATTGATCAAATGGTTGTTAACAACAATAAAATTCTGTATAGGGGAGTCAATGCTCAATGCACAATCATTAATCCACCCCAAGCCTAATTTTCGTCAGTCTCCAATCTTCTGAAGCATAACGAACAAGTTCTTACATGGAGAACAAATTCTTACATAGTGAATAAGTTACATGGTGAACAGTACAAGGGCAGTCATCACAGAAACTTTTGGTTTTGCTCATGCATTATGAACTATAAACAGTCAGTTCAAATATGAATACACATTTGATTTTCATACTTGATTTATATGTGGATACCACATTTCTCTCTTTATTATTTTTAATAAGATGCTGAAGTGGTAGGTAGATACAACATAAAGGTAGAAAACATAGTTTAGTGTTGTAAGAGAGCAAATGTAGATGATCAGGTGTGTGCCTGTAGACTATGTGTTAATCCAAGCTAGACAAGGGCAATAAAACATCCACATATGCAGAAGATTTCTCTCAGAACAGGGGGGGTGAGGTTCTAAGCCTCACCTCTGTTGATCCCCAATTTCTCACCTGATGACCCCCCTGCGACTGTGCCTGTCTTAGGTTGTTCCTCCCTTGAGGAATCTTACCCGTCTCTGGCTAACCAGTCATCTTCCGGGGCCATACAGGGAAATGTTAAGTTGGTAAGTGAGAGAGAAGCCTTATTGTTTGAAATGGTTAGCTTTTTATTTCTTTGCATATATATGCCCTGTGGCTTCTATGCCCAGCATTTGTCTTGAGGTATCTTTACCACTTGGAGGAGTTATGATACTCGGTAAATTTGATATGAGGCATGAATTCTATTTAAGAATTCGTTGTAATTAGGAAGAAAGAAGAAAAGCTATAGAAGTAGCAGGCGGGAGAAAACATGGGAAGATTATTTCTTTGACATATCTTCTTGTAGAGTAACTTCAGCATGTATAGATTTTAAGCTACTACTTAAATTGCGCACACACATTAACATAATAGGAGTATAGTTACCTAACCAAAGCATATCTGTAATTACCAGCCATCTCCAGTGAAACCAAGAAAACCAGTTAGGCACCCTAGGCATTTGTGAAAACTTATCAATGATATGATGATTATTATCTAACTGAATTTGAGTAGTTTGAGAAAAATCAGACAAATTAAAACAACCCATTCCTGGGCACTGTTCACATCCCATATGTTCTTTTAACAGTAAATAGTCTGTAGTTGTAAGATTTTGGAGCGCTACAATTTGCACTTCTCCTAATTCTTGGTTGAGTTCCAACAGTATAGATCCAGTCAAATTTGTTGTTTTACTGTATGCACAGGCCAGCTTAGATATCTCCTTCATTCCCATGGCAAGTCCAGGAGCTGCTGGGATGAGTGCATCTACAGCTGTAGCAGTGCGTGGATCTTTGTTGGGGTTTTTTGATGATCATCTTCTGGCATGAGTCTTCCCGAGAGTGCTGATGTTGGAAGTTCTCTTTCATATCGTTTCTTAGTTCATTTTTGGGGTAGCCAAATTAGGCTTTGATCCTCTGTATAAACACAATCAGACCCTTTGCCTACACTTTTATATGTCCTTTATATCATTGTGTAGAACTCATTAGAGGTCACCACATAGGAACTGCATTTTTTTTTTTTAATCATTAATCTACACTTACATGACGAATACTTTGTTTACTAGGCTCTCCCCTATACCAGGTCCCCCCTATATACTCCTTTACAGTCACTGTCCATCAGCGTAGCAACCTGTTGTAGAATCACTACTTGTCTTCTCTGTGTTGTACAGCCCTCCCCTTTCTCCCACCCCGCTATGGTTGCTAATCTTAATACCCCCCTACTTCTCCCCCCCTTATCCCTCCCTACCCACCCATCCTCCCCAGTCCCTTTCCCTTTGGTACCTGTTAGTCCATTCTTGAGTTCTGTGATTCTGCTGCTGTTTTGTTCCTTCAGTTTTTCCTTTGTTCTTATATTCCACAGATGAGTGAAATCATTTGGTATTTCTCTTTCTCTGCTTGGCTTGTTTCACTGAGCAAAATACCCTCCAGCTCCATCCATGTTGCTGCAAATGGTTGGATTTGCCCTTTTCTTATGGCTGAGTAGTATTCCATTGTGTATATGTACCACATCTTCTTTATCCATTCATCTATCGATGGACATTTAGGTTGCTTCCAATTCTTGGCTATTGTAAATAGTGCTGCGATAAACATAGGGGTGCACTGATCTTTCTCATACTTGATTGCTGCATTCTTAGGGTAAATTCCTAGGAGTGCAATTCCTGGGTCAAATGGTAAGTCTGTTTTGAGCATTTTGATGTACCTCCATACTGCTTTCCACAATGGTTGAACAAGTTTACATTCCCACCAGCAGTGTAGGAGGGTTCCCCTTTCTCCACAGCCTCGCCAACATTTGTTGTTGTTTGTCTTTTGGATGGCAGCCATCCTTACTGGTGTGAGGTGATACCTCATTGTAGTTTTAATTTGCATTTCTCTGATAATTAGCGATGTGGAGCATCTTTTCATGTGTCTGTTGGCCATCTGTATTTCTTTTTTGGAGAACTGTCTGTTCAGTTCCTTTGCCCATTTTTTAATTGGGTTATTTGTTTTTTGTTTGTTGAGGCGTGTGAGCTCTTTATATATTCTGGACGTCAAGCCTTTATCGGATGTGTCATTTTCAAAGATATTCTCCCATACTGTAGGGTTTCTTTTTGTTCTATTGATGGTGTCTTTTGCTGTACAGAAGCTTTTCAGCTTAATATAGTCCCACTTGTTCATTTTTGCTGTTGTTTTCCTTGCCCGGGGAGATATGTTCAAGAAGAGGTCGCTCATGTTTATGTCTAAGAGGTTTGTGCCTATGTTTTCTTCCAAGAGTTTAATGGTTTCATGACTTACATTCAGGTCTTTGATCCATTTTGAGTTTACTTTTGTATATGGGGTTAGACGGTGGTCCAGTTTCATTCTCCTACATGTAGCTGTCCAGTTTTGCCAGCACCATCTGTTGAAGAGACTGTCATTTCGCCATTGTATGTCCATGGCTCCTTTATCAAATATTAATTGACCATATATGTCTGAGTTAATGTCTGGATTGTCTAGTCTGTTCCATTGGTCTGTGGCTCTGTTCTTGTGCCAGTACCAAATTGTCTTGATTACTATGGCTTTATAATAGAGCTTGAAGTTGGGGAGTGAGATCCCCCCTACTTTATTCTTCTTTCTCAGGATTGCTTTGGCTATTCGGGGTCTTTGGTGGTTCCATATGAATTTTTGAATTATTTGATCCAGTTCATTGAAGAATGTTGCTGGTAGTTTCATAGGGATTGCATCAAATCTGTATATTGCTTTGGGCAGGATGGCCATTTTGACGATATTAATTCTTCCTAGCCATGAGCATGGGATGCGTTTCCATGTGTTAGTGTCCCCTTTAATTTCTTTTAAGAGTGACTTGTAGTTTTCAGAATATAAGTCTTTCACTTCTTTGGTTAGGTTTATTCCTAGGTATTTTATTTTTTTTGATGCAATTGTGAATGGAGTTGTTTTCCTGATTTCTCTTTCTGTTGGTTCATTGTTGGTATATAGGAAAGCCACAGATTTCTGTGTGTTGATTTTGTATCCTGCAACTTTGCTGTATTCCGATATCAGTTCTAGTAGTTCTGGGGTGGAGTCTTTAGGGTTTTTTATGTACAGTATCATGTCATCTGCAAATAGTGACAGTTTGACTTCTTCTTTGCCAATCTGGATTCCTTGTATTTTTTTGTTTTTTCTGATTGCCGTGGCTAGGACCTCTAGTACAATGTTAAATAACAGTGGGGAGAGTGGGCATCCCTGTCTAGTTCCCGATCTCAGCGGAAATGCTTTCAGCTTCTCGCTATTCAATATAATGTTGGCTGTGGGTTTTTCATAGACGGCCTTTATTATGTTGAGGTACTTGCCCTCTATTCCCATTTTGCTGAGAGTTTTTATCATGAATGGATGTTGAACTTCGTCAAATGCTTTTTCAGCATCTATGGAGATGATCATGTGGTTTTTGTCTTTCTTTTTGTTGATGTGGTGGATGATATTGATGGACTTTCGAATGTTGTGCCATCCTTGCATCCCTGGGATGAATCCCACTTGGTCATGGTGTACGATGGTTTTGATGTATTTTTGAATTCGGTTTGCTAAAATTTGGTTGAGTATTTTTGCATCTACGTTCATCAGGGATATTGGTCTATAGTTTTCTTTTTTGGTGGTGTCTTTGCCTGGTTTTGGTATTAGGGTGATGTTAGCTTCATAGAATGAGTTTGGGAGTATCCCCTCCTCTTCTATTTCTTGGAAAACTTTAAGGAGAATGGGTATTATGTCTTCCCTGTATGTCTGATAGAATTCCGAGGTAAATCCATCTGGCCCGGGGGTTTTGTTCTTTGGTAGTTTTTTGATTACCGCTTCAATTTCGTTGCTGGTAATTGGTCTGTTTAGATTTTCTGTTTCTTTTTGGGTCAGTCTTGGAAGGTTGTATTTTTCTAGGAAGTTGTCCATTTCTCCTAGGTTTCCCAGCTTGTTAGCATATAGGTTTTCATAGTAGTCTCTAATAATTCTTTGTATTTCTGCGGGATCTGTTGTGATTTTTCCTTTCTCATTTCTGATACTGTTGATTTGTGTTGACTCTCTTTTCCTCTTAATAAGTCTGGCTAGAGGCTTATCTATTTTGTTTATTTTCTCGAAGAACCAGCTCTTGGTTTCATTGATTTTTGCTATTGTTTTATTCTTCTCAATTTTATTTATTTCTTCTCTGATCTTTATTATGTCCCTCCTTCTGCTGACCTTAGGCCTCATTTGTTCTTCTTTTTCCAATTTTGATAGTTGTGACATTAGACCGTTCATTTGGGATTGCTCTTCCTTTTTTAAATATGCTTGGAGTGCTATATACTTTCCTCTTAAGACTGCTTTTGCTGCGTCCCACAGAAGTTGGGGCTTAGTGTTGTTGTTGTCATTTGTTTCCATATATTGCTGGATCTCCATTTTGATTTGGTCATTGATCCATTGATTATTTAGGAGCGTGTTGTTTAGCCTCCATGTGTTTGTGAGCCTTTTTGCTTTCTTTGAACAGTTTATTTCTAGTTTCATGCCTTTGTGGTCTGAAAAGTTGGTTGGTAGGATTTCAATCTTTTGGAATTTACTGAGGCTCTTTTTGTGTCCTAGTATGTGGTCTATTCTGGAGAATGTTCCATGTGCACTTGAGAAGAACGTGTATCCTGTTGCTTTTGGATGTAGAGTTCTGTAGATGTCTATTAGGTCCATCTGTTCTAGTGTGTTGTTCAGTGCCTCTGTGTCCTTACTTATTTTCTGTCTGGTGGATCTGTCCTTTGGAGTGAGTGGTGTGTTGAAGTCTCCTAGAATTAATGCATTGCATTCTATTTCCTCCTTTAGTTCTGTTAATATTTGTTTCAGGTATGTTGGTGCTCCTGTATTGGGTGCATATATATTTATAATGGTTATATCCTCTTGATGGACTGAGCCCTTTATCATTATGTAATGTCCTTCTTTGTCTTTTGTTACTTTCTTTATTTTGAAGTCTGTTTTGTCTGATACCAGAATTGCAACACCTGCTTTCTTCTCTCTGTTGTTTGCTTGAAATATCTTTTTCCATCCCTTGACTTTAAATCTGTGCTCGTCTTTGGGTTTGAGGTGAGTCTCTTGTAAGCAGCATATGGATGGATCTTGCTTTTTTATCCATTCTATTACTCTGTGTCTTTTGATTGGTGCATTCAGTCCATTTACATTTAGGGTGATTATTGAAAGGTATGAATTTATTGCCATTGCAGGCTTTAAGTTTGTGGTTACCAAAGGTTTAGGGTTAGCTTCTTTACTGTCTTACTGTCTAACTTAACTCGCTTGTTGAGCTATTATAAACACAATCTGATGATTCTTTATTTCTCTCCCTTCTTATTCCTCCTCCTCCCTTCTTCATATGTTGGGTGTTTTGTTGTGTGCTCTTTTTAGGAGTGCTCCCATCTAGAGCAGTCCCTGTAGGATGCCCTGTAGAGGTGGTTTGTGGGAGGCAAATTCCCTCAACTTTTGCTTGTCTGGGAATTGTTTAATCCCTCCTTCATATTTAAATGATATTCGTGCTGGATACAGTAGTCTTGGTTCGAGGCCCTTCTGTTTCATTGCATTAAGTATATCATGCCATTCTCTTCTGGCCTGTAGGGTTTCTGTTGAGAAGTCTGATGATAGCCTGATGGGTTTTCCTTTGTAGGTAACCTTTTTTTTCTCTCTGGCTGCTTGTAATACTTTGTCCTTGTCTTTGATCTTTGCCATTTTAATTATTATGTGTCTTGGTGTTGCCCTCCTTGGATCCCTTGTCATGGGAGTTCTGTGTACCTCTGTGGTCTGAGAGGCCATTTCTTCCCCTAGTTTGGGGAAATTTTCAGCAATTATTTCTTCAAAGACATTTTCTATCCCCTTTTCTCTCTCTACTCCTTCTGGAATGCCTATGATTCTTAAATTATTTCTTTTATATTGATCACTCAGCTCTCTTAAAATTCTTTCATTCCTGGAGATCCTTTTATCTCTCTCTGCATCAGCTTCTCTGCGTTCCTGTTCTCTGTTTTCTAGTCCATTAATGGTCTCTTGCATCTCGTCCATTCTGTTTTGAAGTCCTTCCAGAGCTTGTTTTATTTCTGAATTCTCCTTCCTTAGTTCTTGCATATTTCTCTGCAAGTCCATCAGCATGGTTATGACTTTTGTTTTGAATTCTTTTTCAGGTAGACTGGCTAAATCTATCTCCCCAGATTCCTTCTCAGGGGAAGATGTAGCAGATGCTGAAGCTGTCTGGGTTAGTCTTGTCTGGATCATATTTTTTTGCCTTTTCATGTTGACAGGTGCTATTGACTGTCAGCTGGGAGGGCCAAAATTTTCACTTACTACTGGCCTTTCTTTACTGGGGCAACTGCGACCCCTAGTGGCTTGTGTTGGGTAATTGCGTGTAGAGTGGGTCTTTGTGTCTTGCCTGGCCGGGAGGGAGAAATTTCCCTTTCTGTGGGCGGAATTTGTCTCAGGCTGCTTCTCTGCTTTCGCAGCGCCCGGTGGGGTGATGGATGGGGGGGCTGCTTGACTGTTTGCCTCCGTGAGGGGTCTCAGAGCTGTTGCCCAGGGGGTTAGTGCACCCGGTTTTCCCTGTAATTTCCAGCTGCTGTACTGTGACCTGGGTTTTTTCCGTGAAGCTGTTAAGTCCCTGTCCCTTTAAGACTTTCTTTGTCACAGGGGCATCAGCTTCAGCACCCGCTCAGAGGTCTTACTCCCTGTTCTCCCAGTATCCAGGGCCCCCTGGGCATATACTGTGTCTGCGCTCTGGCCCGGATGGCTGGGGCTGGGTGTTCGGCAGTCCTGGGCTCCGTCTCCCTCCCGCTCTGCCTATTGTTCTCCCGCCGGGAGCTGGGGGGAGGGGCGCTCGGGTCCCGCAGTCCGGGGCTTGTATCTTACCCCTTTCACCAGTCGCTGGGTTCTCGCTGGTGTAGCTGCAGTCTGGCCACTGTCCTGCGTCTTCTGGTCTCTCTTTTAGGGCTAGTTGTGTTTGTTGTATTTTCAAAAGTATATATGTTTTTGGGAGGAGATTCCCACACTCCTACTCACGCCGCCATGTTGGCTCCGCCTCTGTAATGTCCTTCTTTATCTCTTGTTACTTTCTTTGTTTTGAAGTCTATTTTGTCTGATACTAGTACTGCAACGCCTGCTTTTTTCTCCCTATTGTATGCATGGAATATCATTTTCCATCCCTTGACTTTTAGTCTGTGCATGTCTTTGGGTTTGAGGTGAGTCTCTTGTAAGCATCACACAGATGGGTCTTGTGTTTTTATCCATTCAGTGACTCTATGTCTTTTGACTGGTGCATTCAGTCCATTTACATTTAGGGTAATTATCGATAGGTATGTACTTATTGCTATTTCAGGCTTTAGATTCGTGGTTAACAAAGGTTCCAGGTTACTTTCCTTACTATCTAAGAGTCTAACTTAACTCACTCAGTATGCTGTTCCAAACACAATCTAAAGGTTCTTTTCTATTTCTCCTCCTTTTTCTCCCTCCTTCATTCCTTATATATCAGGTGTCAGATTCTGTACATTTTCTCTACCCTTTGATTGGCTTTGGGTATAGTCAAGTTAATTTTGCTTTTGCCTTGCAATCAGCTGCTCCACCCTCCCTACCATAATTTTCCTACCTCTGGTGACAGCTAGGCCACCATAGGAACACTTCCATCTCTAGCAGTCCCTACATAATACACTGCAGTGATGGTTTGTGGGAGGTAAACTCTCTCAGGTTTTGCTTATCTGGAAATTGTTTAATCCCTCCATCAAATTTAAATGATACTCTCCCCGATTAAAGTAATCTTGGTTCCAGGCCATTTTGCTTCATGGCATTAAATACATCATGCCGCTCCCTTCTGTCCTGTAAGGTTTCTGTTGAGAAGTCTGTTGTTAGTCTGATGGGCTTTCCTTTGTATGTGATCTTATTTCTGCCTCTGTCTGCTTTTAACAGTCTGTCCTTATCCTTGATCTTTTGTGTTTTAATTACTATGTGTCTTGGTGTTGTCTTCCTTGGTTCCCTTGTATAGAGGGATCTGTGGGTCTCCATGGCCTGAGAGACTATCTCCTTCCCCAGATTGGGGAAGTTTTCAGCAACTACGTCCTCAAAGACACTTTCTATGCCTTTTTCTCTCTCTTCTTCTTGTGGTATCTGTATAATGCGAATATTGTTCCGCTTGGATTGCTCACACATTTCTCTCAATATTCTTTCATTTTTAGAGATCCTTTTTTCTCTCTGTACCTCAGCTTCTTTGTATTCCTCTTCTCTAGTTTCTATTTCATTTATTGTCTCCTCCACCATATCAAACCTGCTTTTAAAACCATCCATCGTGTTCTTTAAGGATTGGATCTCTGACCTGAATTCATTCCTGAGTTCTTGGGTGTCTTTCCATACATCAATTAGGATGTTGATTGTTTTTATTTTGACCTCCCTTTCAGGAAGAGTCTCGAGGTCCATATCATTGAAATCTTTTTCGGGAATTGTATTAATTTTACTCTGGATATGGTTCCTTTGGCGTTTCATGTTTGTATATGGCGCCCTCTAGTGTCCAAAGCTCTATTCTGGAGCTGCTGACCCCCTGAAGCAATGTCAGGGGTTGCAGGCGAGGGGTACTGAGGGTAAGAATGAGCTGTTCCCCGCCTCCTGGCTCCTGTGCCTGTCTCCACTGCCTGAGCCAGTGGGCTGGGTACACAGGTAAAATTTTTTGTCCCAGTGCAGCCAGATATGGATCCCTGCTTTCCACAAGCAGCCGGAATCCCAATCTCCCCAGGAACTCTGCCTGTATTAACTTTTCAACCCGGTAGTCATGCGAGTCTCATGAAAGCACCATGAAATGTAGGTTTGTGCTTCCAATGCAGATCTCCGTAGCTAGGTATTCAGCATTCACAAGCCTTCCACTCCCTCCCCGCTCCATTTCTCATCCTCCCGCTGGTGAGCTGGGGTGGGGGAGGGACTTGGGTCCCACAGAGCCACAGCTCTGGTGCATTACCCCGTTCGCTGAGGTCTGCTCTTTACTCCAGTTGTGTGAAGTCTGACGCTTCCTCTTTCCTGTTGCTCTGTCAGGATTAGTTGCGCCAATTAAATTTTCAAATTGTATTCAGTTTTAGGAGGAAGCCTCTGTCTCTCCTCTCACACCACCGTCTTTTGCCCATATGTTCATTTTTGCTTTTGTTTCCCTTGCCCAAGGAAATGTGTTCAGGAAAAAATTGCTCATGTTTATATTCAAGAGATTTTAGCCTATGTTTTCTTTTAAGAGTTGTATGCTTTCATGACTTACATTCAGGTCTTTGATCCACTTTGAGTTTACTTTTGTGTATAAAGTTAGACAATAATCCAGTTGCATTCTCTTGCATGCAGCTGTCCAGTTTTGCCAACAGCAGTTGTTGAAGAGGCTGTCATTTCCCCATTGTATATCCATGCCTGTTTTATCGTATATTAATTGGCCATATATGTTTAGGTTTATATCAAGGCTCTCTATTCTGTTCTATTTATCTATGGGTCTGTTCTTGTGCCAGTACCAAACTGTTTTGATTACTGTGGCTTTGTAATGGAGCTTGAAGTTGGGGAGCATAATGCCCCTAGCTTTGTTTTTCCTTCTCAGCATTGCTTTTGCTAATTTGGGTCTTTTGTGGTTCCAGAATTGAGAGATTTTACTACGAGATTATGTCTGGGAGTTTCATAAGTGCAGGTACTTAGAAAGTGGGTCAGTCCTTGTCTCTATCCTGTACTCCTTTGATTTGCAGGTTGGCAACCTGATCTTACATATTCTGGTTCTAAAAATTTTCACTTGGAGATATCTCTGGTTACAGTGGTAAGAACTTTTCTGAATATGTTTATTTTTCTTGCACTGAAATGGTCTGCCACTGTTTTTCTGTGCCCACCTTTGCTCAGCACATTGGCTATTTAGTTCAATACAAATAGCACATATGTTGCCACTATGAATCTAAACTGGTTTGGGACTCATTAGTCAATTTGTATTTTGACCATGGTGCCAGGTTAGAATGCCCGAACCAGAAGTTCAGGTTTCTTGATGTTTGTATTTAGGAAATAAGTCAAAGATTCCCAAGTGTGTTATTTGAGGAATTCAAAGAAGCAGAGTAAAAACAGTATAAAAACCAACCAAAAAATGCAATAAACAGCTATTTCCCAAAGGATAGCTGGAAGGCAGTTTTGCAGAGTTAAGCAGCCAGGAACATCCTCTGCTTCTTTTTCAAATTAGGTCTTATTACATGTATTTACTAGGACACATTTCAGATAAAGATCTGAACTCCATCGTTGTTAGCTCAGAGGAAAAGAAGAAGCATTCATAATCTAGTTAAAGATGCAGCTGTCACACACACCACACACACACACACCATTACCACCCTCACAGCCCCACCCCGTACCCCACACCCCATACCTTACATATGTTCTGGTTATATTGTAGTATTTGGGGGAAAAAAATAGTCATCTCATTCAATATCCTGCTTCCCAGATGGGCTACTCTCCATCTATTCTAGATTTTTTTAAAGATTATTTTTAAAAACAAGAAGAATTTATACCATCTTTGTAAATATTTAGGAAAGAAAATGTGTGTGTGTTCATTCCAAAAGATGTACATATAAAAGAAAGACAACACCAAAACTTCTGGTCTCCCTTCCAGCATGAAATATGTAGTCACACTCCTCATCAAGAAGTTCTATTTTGTGTCTGTTAACTATTAAAATAATTGTCACCCTGAGGTTGGGTAAGAGAACCTCATTTAAGAAACTTTATCGAGGATGTGAAGAAAGGGGAACCCTCCTACACTGCTGGTGGGAATGGAAATTAGTTCAACCATTATGGAAAGCAATATGGAGGTCCCTCAAAAAACTCAAAATAGGGGGGGGCGGAAAATGGCGGCGTGAGTAGAGCAGCGGAAATCTCCTCCCAAAACAACATATATCTATGAAAATATAACAAAGACAACCCTTCCTAGAATAAAGACCAGAGGACACAGGACAATATCCAGACCACATCCGCACCTGAGAGAACCCAGCGCCTCGCGAAGGGGGTAAGATACAAGCCCCGGCCCCGCGGGAGCCGAGCGCCCCTCCCCCCAGCTCCCGGCGGGAGAAGAGCAGGCAGAGCGGGAGGGAGACGGAGCCCAGGACTGCCGAACACCCAGCCCCAGCCATCCGGGCCAGAGTGCAGGGCCCTCGATACTAGGAAAACAGGGCAGCAAGAACAGTGAGCGGGCACTGGAGGCTGGGCGCCAGAGGACATAAGAAAAGCGTGCGACCATTTTTTTTTTTTGCATTTTTGCTGTTTTGTTTTGGCGAGCACTTTTTGGAAGTCTTAAAGGGATAGGGACCCCAATACTAGGGAAACAGGGCAGAAAGACCGGTGAGCAGAGGCCTGAGGCTGGCACCGGAGAATAAAGAAAAACGAACGACCACCTATTTTTTTTAATTAAAAACTTTATTTTTTTTTAATTAAAAAATTTTTTTTTCTTTTTTTTTTTGGTGGTCGTTGTTTTGTTTTGGTGGGTGCTTTTTGGAAGTCTTAAAGGGGCAGGGTGGGTCACTTAATCCAGTGGTAGGGAATCCGGGATCTCTGGGCACCCTAACCCCTGGGCTGCAGGGAGCAGGGAGGCCCCTTACGGAGATAAATAGCCTCCCAGCCGCTCCCCCTCCAACGCGACTCCACCACTTTGGAGTAGCTGCCCGAGCCAGGCCACGCCCACAGCAACAGCGGAGATTAACTCCGTAGCAGCTGGGCAGGAAGCAGAAACCCTGTCTGCACGCAGCTGCGCAGCACAAGCCACTAGAGGTCGCTGGTCTCCCAGGAAAGGAGGGCCACAAACCAACAAGAAAGGAAGTCCTTCCAGCCGTCACTCGTCCCAGTTCTGCAGACTATTCCTATCACCATGAAAAGGCAAAGCTACAGGCAGACAAAGATCACAGAGACAACACCAGAGAAGGAGACAGACCTAACCAGTCTTCCTGAAAAAGAATTCAAAATAAGAATCATAAACATGCTGACAGAGATGCAGAGAAATACGCAAGAGAAATGGGATGAAGTCCGGAAGGAGATCACAGATGCCAGAAAGGAGATCGCAGAAATGAAACAAACTCTGGAAGGTTTATAAGCAGAATGGATAGAATGCAAGAGGCCATTGAAGGAATTGAAATCAGAGAACAGGAACGCATAGAAGCTGACATAGAGAGAGACAAAAGGATCTCCAGGAATGAAACAATATTAAGAGAACTGTGTGACCAATCCAAAAGGAACAATATCCGTATTATAGGGATCCCAGAAGAAGAAGAGAGATGGAAAATATCTTAGAAGAAATAATTGCTGAAAACTTCCCCACACTGGGGGAGGAAGTAATCGAACAGACCACGGAAATACACAGAACCCCCAACAGAAAGGATCCAAGAAGGGCAACACCAAGACACATAATAATTAAAATGGCAAAGATCAAGGACAAGGAAAGAGTGTTAAAGGCAGCTAGAGAGAAAAAGGTCACCTATAAAGGGAAACCCATCAGGCTAACGTCAGATTTCTCAACAGAAACCCTACAGGCCAGAAGAGAATGGCATGATATATTTAATACAATGAAACAGAAGGGCCTTGAACCAAGGATACTGTATCCAGCACGACTATCATTCAAATATGACGGTGGGATTAAACAATTCCCAGACAAACAAAAGCTGAGGGAATTTGCTTTCCACAAACCACCTCTACAGAACATCTTACAGGGACTGCTCTAGATGGGAGCACTCCTAGAAAGAGCACAGCACAAAACACCCAACATATGAAGAATCGAGGAGGAGGAACAAGAAGGGAGAGAAGAAAAGAATCTCCAGACAGTGTATATAACAGCTCAAAAAGCGAGCTAAGTTAGGCAGTAAGATACTAAAGAGGCTAACCTTGAACCTTTGGTAACCACGAATTTAAAGCCTGCAATGGCAATAAGTACATATCTTTCAATAGTCACCCTAAATGTTAATGGGTTGAATGCACCAATCAAAAGACACAGAGTAACAGAATGGATAAAAAAGCAAGACCCATCTATATGCTGCTTACAAGAAACTCACCTCAAACCCAAAGACATGTACAGACTAAAAGTCAAGGGATGGAAAAACATATTTCAAGCAAACAACAGAGAGAAGAAAGCAGGGGTTGCAGTACTAATATCAGACAAAATAGACTTCAAAACAAAGAAAGTAACAAGAGATAAAAAAGGACACTACATAATGATAAAGGGCTCAGTCAAACAAGAGGATATAACCATTCTAAATATATATGCACCCAACACAGGAGCACCAGCATATGTGAAACAAATACTAACAGAACTAAAGGGGGATATAGACTGCAATGCATTCATTCTAGGAGACTTGAACACACCACTCACCCCAAAGGATAGATCCACTGGGCAGAAAATAAGTAAGGACACGGAAGCACTGAACAACACACTAGAGCAGATGGACCTAATAGACATCTATAGAACTCTACATCCAAAAGCAACAGGATATACATTCTTCTCAAGTGCACATGGAACATTCTCCAGAATAGACCACATATTAGGCCACAAAAAGAGCCTCAGAAAATTCGAAAAGATTGAAATCCTACCAACCAACTTTTCAGACCACAAAGGCATAAAACTAGAAATAAACTGTACAAAGAAAGCAAAGAGGCTCACAAACACATGGAGGCATAACAACACGCTCCTAAATAATCAATGGATCAATGACCAAATCAAAATGGAGATCCAGCAATATACGGAAACAAATGACAACGACAACACTAAGCCCCAACTTCTGTGGGACACAGCAAAAGCAGTCTTAAGAGGAAAGTATATAGCAATCCAAGCATATTTAAAAAAGGAAGAGCAATCCCAAATGAATGGTCTAATGTCACAATTATCGAAATTGGAAAAAGAAGAACAAATGAGGCCTAAGGTCAGCAGAAGGAGGGACATAATAAAGATCAGAGAAGAAATAAAAAAAATTGAGAAGAATAAAACAATAGCAAAAATCAATGAAACCAAGAGCTGGTTCTTCGAGAAAATAAACAAAATAGATAAGCCTCTAGCCAGACTTATTAAGAAGAAAAGAGAGTCAACACAAATCAACAGTATCAGAAACGAGAAAGGAAAAATCACAACGGACCCCACGGAAATGCAAAGAATTATTGGAGAATACTATGAAAACCTATATGCTAACAAGCTGGGAAACCTAGGAGAAATGGACAACTTCCTAGAAAAATATAACCTTCCAAGATTGACCCAGGAAGAAACAGAAAATCTAAACAGACCAATTACCAGCAACGAAATTGAAGCGGTAATCAAAAAACTACCAAAGAACAAAACCCCCGGGCCAGATGGATTTACTTCAGAATTTTATCAGACATACAGGGAAGACATAAAACCCATTCTCCTTAAAGTTTTCCAAAAAATAGAGGAGGAGGGGATACTCCCAAACTCATTCTATGAAGCTAACATCACCCTAATACCAAAACCAGGCAAAGACCCCACTAAAAAAGAAAACTACAGACCAATATCCCTGATGAACGTAGATGTAAAAATACTCAACAAAACATTAGCAAACCGAATTCAAAAATACATCAAAAGGATCATACACCATGAACAAGTAGGATTCATCCCAGGGATGCAAGGATGGTACAACATTCGAAAGTCCATCAACATCATCCACCACATCAACAAAAAGAAAGACAAAAACCACATGATCATCTCCATAGATGCTGAAAAAGCATTTGACAAAGTTCAACATCCATTCATGTTAAAAACTCTCAGCAAAATGGGAATAGAGGGCAAGTACCTCAACATAATATAGGCCATCTATGATAAACCCACAGCCAACATTATATTGAACAGCGAGAAGCTGAAAGCATTTCCTCTGAGATCGGGAACTAGACAGGGATGCCCACTCTGTCCACTGATATTTAACATAGTACTGGAGGTCCTAGCCACGGCAATCAGACAAAACAAAGAAATACAAGGAATCCAGATTGGGAAAGAAGAAGTTAAACTGTCACTATTTGCAGATGACATGATACTGTACATAAGAAACCCTAAAGACTCCACCCCAAAACTACTAGAACTGATATCGGAATACAGCAAAGTTGCAGGATACAAAATCAACACACAGAAATCTGTGGCTTTCCTATACACTAACAATGAACCAACAGAAAGAGAAATCAGGAAAACAACTCCATTCACAATTGCATCAAAAAAAATAAAATACCTAGGAATAAACCTAACCAAAGAAGTGAAAGACTTATACTCTGAAAACTACAAGTCACTCTTAAGAGAAATTAAAGGGGACACTAACAGATGGAAACTCATCCCATGCTCGTGGCTAGGAAGAATTAATATCGTCAAAATGGCCATCCTGCCCAAAGCAATATACAGATTTGATGCAATCCCTATGAAACTACCAGCAACATTCTTCAATGAACTGGAACAAATAATTCAAAAATGCATATGGAAACACCAAAGACCCCGAATAGCCAAAGCAATCCTGAGAAAGAAGAATAAAGTAGGGGGGATCTCACTCCCCAACTTCAAGCTCTACTATAAAGCCATAGTAATCAAGACAATTTGGTACTGGCACAAGAGCAGAGCCACAGACCAATGGAACAGACTAGAGAATCCAGACATTAACCCAGACATATATGGTCAATTAATATTTGATAAAGGAGCCATGGACATACAATGGGGAAATGACAGTCTCTTCAACAGGTGGTGCTGGCAAAACTGGACGGCTACATGTAGGAGAATGAAACTGGACCATTGTCTAACCCCATAAACAAAAGTAAACTCAAAATGGATCAAAGACCTGAATGTAAGCCATGAAACCATTAAACTCTTGGAAGAAAACATAGGCAGAAACCTCTTAGACATAAACATGAGTGACCTCTTCTTGAACATATCTCCCCGGGCAAGGAAAACAACAGCAAAAATGAGTAAGTGGGACTATATTAAGCTGAAAAGCTTCGGAACAGCAAAAGACACCATCAATAGAACAAGAAGGATCCCTACAGTATGGGAGAATATATTTGAAAATGACACATCCGATAAAGGCTTGATGTCCAGAATATATAAAGAGCTCACACGCCTCAACAAATAAAAAACAAATAACCCAATTAAAAAATGGGCAGAGGAACTGAACAGATGGTTCTCCAAAAAAGAAATACAGATGGCCAACAGACACATGAAAAGATGCTCCACATCGCTAATTATCAGAGAAATGCAAATTAAAACTACAATGAGGTATCACCTCACACCAGTAAGGATGGCTTCCATCCAAAAGTCAAACAACAACAAATGTTGGCGAGGCTGTGGAGAAAGGGGTACCCTCCTACACTGCTGGTGGGAATGTAAGTTAGTTCAACCATTGTGGAAAGCAGTATGGAGGTACATCAAAATGCTCAAAACAGACTTACCATTTGACCCAGGAATTCCACTCCTAGGAATTTACCCTAAGAACGCAGCAATCAAGTTTGAGAAAGACAGATGCACCCCTATGTTTATTGCAGCACTATTTACAATAGCCAAGAATTGGAAGCAACCTAAATGTCCATCAATAGATGAATGGATAAAGAAGATGTGGTACATATACACAATGGAATACTACTCAGCCATAAGAAAAGGGCAAATCCAATCATTTGCAGCAACATGGATGGAGCTGGAGGGTATTATGCTCAGTGAAACAAGCCAAGCGGAGAAAGAGAAATACCAAATGATTTCACTCATCTGTGGAATATAAGAACAAAGGAAAAACTGAAGGAACAAAACAGCAGCAGAATCACAGAACTCAAGAATGGACTAACAGGTACCAAAGGGAAAGGGACTGGGGAGGATGGGTGGGTAGGGAGGGATAAGGGGGGGAGAAGTAGGGGGGTATTAAGATTAACATGCATGGGGGGTAGGAGAAAAGGGAGGGCTGTACAACACAGAGAAGGCAAGTAGTGATTCTACAACATTTTGCTATGCTGATGGACAGTGACTGTAAAGGAGTTTATAGAGGAGACCTGGTATAGGGGAGAGCCTAGTAAACATAACATTCGTCATGTAAGTGTAGATTAGTGATACCAAAAACAAAGCAAAAAAAAAAAAAAAGGGCAGTTCCTGTGTGGTAACCTCCAACGAGTTCTACACAAAGGTATAAAGGGCATATACAAGTGTAGGCAAAGGGTCTGTTTGTGTTTATACAGAGGATCAAAGCCTAATTGGGCTACCCCGAAAATGAACTAAGATACGATATGAAAAAGAACTTCCAACATCTGCACTCTCTGGAAGACTCATGCCAGAAGATGATCATCAAAAAACCCCAACAAAGATCCACGCACTGCTACAGCTGTAGATGCACTCATCCCACCAGTTCCTGGACTTGCCATGGGAATGAGGAAGGAGATATCTAAGCTGGCCTGTGCATACAGTAAAACAACAAATTTGACTGGATCTATACTGTTGGAACTCAACCAAGAATTAGGAGAAGTGCAAATTGTAGCGCTCCAACATCTTACAACTACAGACTATTTACTGTTAAAAGAACATGAGGGAGGTGAACATTCCCAAGGAATGGGTTGTTTTAATTTGTCTGATTTCTCTCAGACTGTTCAAGTTCAGTTGGACAATATCCACTATATCATAGATAAGTTTTCACAAATACCTAAGGTGTCTAACTGGTTTTCTTGGTTTCACTGGAGATGGCTGGTAATTACAGATATGCTTTGGTTAGGTAACTATACTCCTATTATGTTAATGTGTGTGCGCAATTTAAGTAGTAGCTTAAAACCTATACATGCTGACGTACTCTACAAGAAGATATGTCAAAGAAATAATCAATCTTCCCATGTTTTCTTCCGCCTGCTACTTCTGTAGCTTTTCTTCTTCCTTCCTAATTACAACCCTTAAATAAAATTCGTGCCTCATATCAAATTTACCGAGTATCATAATTCTTCCAAGGGGTAAAGATACCTCAAGACAAATGCTGGGCATAGAAGCCACAGGGCATAAATATGCAAAGAAGTAAAAAGCTAACCTTTTCAAACAATAAGGCTTCCCTCTCACTTACCAACTTCACATTTCCCTGTATGGCCCCGGAAGATGACTGGTTAGCCAGAGACGGGTAAGATTCCTCAAGGGAGGAACAACCTAAGACAGGCACAGTCGCAGGGGGGTCATCAGGTCAGAAATTGGGGATCAACAGAGGTGAGGCTTAGAACCTCACCCCCCCTGTTCTGAGAGAAATCTTCTGCATAGGTGGATGTTTTATTGCCCTTGTCTAGCTTGGATTAACACATAGTCTACAGGCACACACACCTGATCATCTACATTTGCTCTCTTACAACACTAAACTATGTTTTCTACCTTTATCTTGTATCTACCTACCACTTCAGCATTTTATTAAAAGTAATAATAGTAAAGAGAGAAATGTGGTATCCACATATAAATCAAGTATAAAAATCAAATGAGTATTCATATTTGAACTGTTTATAGTTCATAATGCATGAGCAAAACCGAAAGTTTCTGTGATGATTGCCCTTGTACTGTTCACTATGTAACTTATTCATTATGTAAGAATTTGTTCTCCATGTAAGAACTTGTTTGTTATGCCTCAGAAGATTGGAGACTGACGAAAATTAGGCTTGGGGTGGATTAATGATTGTGCATTGAGCATTGACTCCCCTATACAGAATTTTATTGTCGTTAACAACCATTTGATCAATAAATATGAGAGATGCCCTCACAAAAAAAAAAAAAAAAAGGACAGACTTCCAATGGTAAAATAAATAAGTAACCGGGATGTAATGTATAGCATAAGGAATATAGTCAAGATATTGTAACAGCTTGGTAGGGTGATAGCTGGAACCTAGAATTATGTATATAAATGTTTTACCACTGTGTTGTACACTTGAAACTAATGTAATGTAATATTGTGCGTCAACTACCCTTCAATAAAAAATAATTATTTAAAAAAAAAAAAAACTCAAAATAGAAATAACATTGGACCTAGAAATTCCACTCCTAGGAGTTTACCCAAGGAAAACAAGATCGCAGATTCAAAAAGACATATGCACCCCTATGTTTATTGCAGCACTATTTACAATAGCCAAGATATGGAAGCAACCTAAGTGTCCATCAGTAGATGAATGGATAAAGAAGAGGTGGTACATATACGCAATGGAATATTATTCAGCCATAAGAAGAAAACAAATCCTACCATTTGCATCAACATGGATGGAGCTAGAGGGTATTGTGTTCAGTGAAATAAGCCAGGCAGAGAAAGACAAGTATCAAATAATTTCACTCATCTGTGGAGTATAAGAACAAAGAAAAAACTGAAGGAACAATACAGCAGCAGGCTCACAGAACCCAAGAATGGACTAACAGTTACCAAAGGGAAAGGGACTGGGGACGATGGGTGGGAAGGGAGGGATAAGGGGAAAAAGGGGCATTACGGTTAGCACACATAATTGGGGGTGGGGTGGGGCACAGGGAAGGCAGTATAGCACAGAGAAGACAAGTAGTGTTTCTATAGCATCTTACTACACTGATGGACAGTGACTATAATGGGGTCTGTGGTGGGGACTTGATAATGGGGGGAATCTAGTAACCAAAATGTTGCTCATGTAATTGTATATTAATGATAACAAAAAATACATAAATCTAAATTTTTTTGAGGTGAAAATGTCTTAATATTCAAGGACTCAAAAAAAAACTAAAACTTTTCAAGTGTCTACTATAGACCAGTACTGTCACAACACTAAAGATGTGGACAGACAGAAATCCTTATTCCATGGAGCTTTTGTTCTAGTGGAGGTAGATGGGATTATGTAAGTAAGACATGGTATTTCATGATTCTAAGTGATATGGAGAAAAATTAAGCAGGGAATGCAATAAGGAGTGTGGGGTCATGAGGGTTACAATTTTAATTTAAGGTGCTTAGGGAAAGTCTCACTGAGACAGTAGCATTGAGCAGAGTCCTGGAGGAGGGGAGATGATATAATGGTGGCCCTTTAAGTAAAGTAAATAAACCTCCTTTGTGGTGTAATTTGAGGGTAATGCCTTTTTATCTGAATGTCCCTGTCACCAACTAGTCATCCCAGAAATTCTATTAGTAATATAGTATGCATTCTTAGGTTACAATGCTAAAATAAAAACATGCATTTATCCACTATTAAGACCTTTGTGTGAATTTGTTTATCTGATACTTTTGTAAGTTTTTACCAAGGGAGGAGAGTGACTGAGCAAGGAGGGATATGTGTGGCAATAGCAGATGTGAGGAAGTACCGGGAGGAAGAAAAACCTGTATTGCCACTGCTGGAGAGCAGAATGGAGCTGCTCATCAGAAATTACTCTCACTTCTCCTATCTACCCACATTTCCTGGGCCTGGGGATGCATGATCCTGGGTCTCTCAGCCAGTGCCTTCCTAACCATAGTGCTGAGTGAGGTGCCCTGGAGTGCAGGAAACAGGCTGATGTGCAGTTTAATAATGCACCTCCTAAGGGGCTTGGAGTGTTTGGAGTTGTGCTGTAGATCAGGTATAAATGGGGACACACAGGAAAGCGATTCTGGGATTTGTAGCTCTCTTAGTAAATGGCTATTTTAGCAGTTCTTGGAAAAATAAACCAGTCAGGAAACTCTGAAACTTTCCTCCTTATCTTAATGCCAGAAAGAAGCATTATTTATGATGACATTCACCCTATCTTTTGAAATTAGAACATCCCCTATATTTGTATCCTAGGTTTACCCTAGCCTCTGTAAGTTCAGTTCTCAAAACTGCTTCCATAGACATAAGCTTTAGACCATGGGGCACAAACTCAAATGCCTACAGAGAGGAGACAATGATGGACAGAAGGAGGAGGCAAGGACTGGTGGGGACTGTGACAAACTAGAGAGAGTGTGCCTGCATCTGCTCAGCTCCTGGGATTGTTATCAATTGGGTATGAAAGATCAGTGTTGCTAGAATTTCTCATTTTTCAATAGAAGTTGGAAATCCAGACTTTTGGCAAAATCTTCTGATTATTAAGTGTTGGCAACTAATTCAAGATAGTTGGATACATGGTGCGGGCCAGTGTACAATTTCTGATATAAAGAGATTATCTTCATATATTGTAGTACACGATAGGAAATTTAGGCAAAGGAGAGTCATCTGGTCAAACGGACGTTTGGGAAGGTACATTATTTTAGGAATTGATCCCTGCTATGTGGTCCCCTTTGTCAAGTTTCTGCTGTATCTATTTAACCAATCGATTGTTTTGGAAAAACTATTAACATCTGAGTAGTCCTAGCAGAATGGGAGAAAAGGGGATGACTTCTCCTGAAATGGGAAGTCACAGGCCTGTGTCCTAGTGTTGATTATCTCACAAACTCACTATGCAAACTTGGGTAGGTATCTCAGCTCCTCAGGGTTTAATTTCCTCATCTGCAGAATGACAGGCTGTATTTAAGCATTTTTTTAAATGTGCCCTTCCAAGCCCAGAAAGTCTTCAGAGATACCTTCCATGGATGGGTGAGGCTGGGGGATCCCAGGGCTTGCAGAAAGGCAGCTCAGCCTTTGTTCTGTTTTCTCTTTGGAGCTTCTGCTTTTCAAAATCTTTAGATCTTGAGCTTCTGCCCCCCCAAAAAAGAGAAAAAAATATATTTTTGAAGAAAGAATTTTCCCACTTTCAAAAAAGTTTTAAAATAATTGAATTAGTTTATCAGCTCTAGTGTAAGGTGTTATTAGTAGAGGTTTGCAAACCCTGTGAGGCCTGCCTCTAATCTGTACATAGGTCTTTTCTCCATCTGTCTGCCACTGCTTGTCTGGTTTACAGATACTGCTAGCTCCAACCTCAGGCATAAATCACATCAAGAAGTAGCCAACAAATAGTATGGGAAGATTCTGACACCATATCCAGTTCAATTGCTTCTTTTTGGGGATCTTTGTTTTGGTGAAAAGATGTGGGATTTTTTTGTGACATTGATTACATACAGTATAGTCATATTTGCTATTAAAAACCTTTTCCTGCTTCATATGATTTGCTGAATTATAGCAGCATTTCAAGTGATCTGCAGCTTCCAGTTGCTGTGTTCCTTGAACACGTCTGAAAATCACTCAGCTGACTTTTAAAAATTAGCTATAATTTTTTGATAACCTCCTATGTCCTGACTTTATGTATATCATCTCTAAGCTTCAGATTATTAACCCTGCAAAGGAGATGTTTCTGTCTCTATTTTTCTAATAAATAAGAAACTGAGACTAGGTGAGGTTAAAGACTTACCCAGACCACATAGGATTCCAACCCATACCTGTCTTAGCATATTCTCAACTGTCTAGACGGCCTCTGAGGTTGCTTCTAGCATGAGAAGTTAGGAGGCAGGAGTTCTCCTGTTTTAAAGCTGTCCTAGGATCAACTGCAAAAGTGCTTTCACCTTTGAACTTTCAACTTTCCAGATCCTCTCATTTACTGAAAACCTTGAATTACAGCTATTCATAAGTTTGTGGCCCTAATGTTGACTGAGAAGTGGGTTTCTGAATTTAGATACTTCTTTCCTTGGTCTGTGTATCTTCATTGGGAAATGAAATAACTTTAGATCTGGGGGTGGAAACAGACTTTTGGAAATGAGTAAGTGGATTGTTCAGTGTTATTTGTGCACTTGGCTGAGCTGAGTCTCTCCTGCTGCAAAGGAAATTGCTTTCAGTGTTTGTTGATCTACCTACTGTTCTGGTCCAATGGATTCAATTTCCCTAGCAGTGGGTATATACTGACAGTGCATCACAAAGCAAGTATTGATTGTGGACATTTTTTTTTTGTTCAGCACTTTGCTGGGCACACCCTATATATTCTAGTTCAATATTTCTAATTGCCACAAACACTGGGTTTTTTTGTTTTTGTTTTTGTTTTTGTTTTTGCTTAGATGATCAGCTACAAGACAGAAACCAGTAATCTCCATTTGTACACTGTAACATTTCCAGAGAATGTTTGTGAAATTGTAAGAAATAACAGTGTGAGGCAGGCAGGATAGGTGTTATGATACACATTTCACAGCCATGAAAAGTTGCTGATAATTCGTACATTTGGCGAGTGGTAGAGCCTGGACTGTAATTCAGATATTTCTACTTTTAGTCCCATGTCTTCTCCATTTTATGTAGTAATTTGGCTTTTCTAATTGAGGGAAAAACAGTTAACTTTTGGCATGAATCTGGTTTTTGTTAACATTTCTGATGGTGATTTTGAAAAAGATACAAAGAAAAAAACAGTTTATTAATTGCAAGGCTTGAGAAAATCATCAATAACCATTGCTTTACCTTAAAAGAAAAAAGAGCTCCCAATTATAAGTAAGGCTTTAAAAATTAAGAGTTTGCCATAACAAAAAGTATAGACAAGTGTTTCTGAGCCCACCACTACTTGGTCTCTTTTACTCCAGGGAAGAAGGTGGTATTTGAGTACTTTCCTCTTCAGGGAGCATTGTTTTTTGTTTGCTGTGCAGCTCAAGTACTTGAATGATTGACTGATTGCCTCTGACTTGTCTAGCTACATAAAGGGGTTTGTTGATGACTTTTGTTTTTTGAAGGAAAGGAGATGTGTGATGGCACTTTACTCCTTTAGTTTGAGGTTTCAGAGCAAGTGAACTTGGGTTATTGAATGTCTTTTCTCTTCCTGGAGAGGTTAAATTTTCATCTATTTTGTACCTAATTCTGCCCTTTTGTGGTAATGAGGCAGGAATTTAGAAGCTGAAAGGGTAGTCTGAAGAACACTTTGGGTTGCCCTAGACAGAGGTGATAGAGGAAGGACTCACCTAGAAGATAAGAAATTGGTAGTCAGGTAATTATTCAGTTCCATGTCACTTAAAGCAGTACTTTTCTACCTGGCTGCACATGTAATTCCACTAGATTTTAAAACATACTGATACCTAAGAACCATCACCTATGTCAGGCAGGGTCTAAGCAAAGGTAATTTTTAAGTTTCCCCTGTGATTCTAATGCGCAGTAAGGTTTGCAAATTTCTGGTAGAAGTTTTCAGTGTCTTATCCAAAACCAGTTGAGATAATTTATTTCTGCCAGAACATAACAGGTACGTTGTGTGAACAGTTCATTCAATATAAAACACACATTTATTGAGCACCTGTGTTCTAGGTGCTGGGCATACTTCCAGGAGCAAGGCTGAGCCTGTCTCTGCCTCCAGATGCTTTCTTTCTGGTGGGTGGAAACAAATAATAAACACACAAACAGGACTGTAATAAGTGTTAAAGAAGGAAACAGAGTAATGAGAAGTCAAGGGAGGCCTTTCTAAGGAGATATTTTTGCAAGACCTGCAGGAGAAGCTGTACCTAGAGCCAGTGATAAGGCAGAGGAGATAAAAGTGAAAAGGTCCCAGGCAAGGAGAAGGGTGTGCTTGAAGAACAGGAAAGATGGCACTTTCATTTATCTAGAAAGTATGGCAGTTCATGAGCAAGTACCAGCCTGCCACTTATAATAGTTTGCACAAATCACTCATATGTTCTTGCCAAATAGGACACACTTTGCCAAAGAAACACTAAGAGAAGTGTTCTCCAGGAGCTAGGGTACTGTGTGCTGGACAAAGAAGGCCTACAGTATTATCCACAAACTGCTGACTGTAAGACAAAGTTAGCCAGTCCGACATGACATTGGGATAAACTAGGCAAAGGAAAAAAAATTTCATTATATATTTGCTATCTGGAGGATTTGGCCTCATTTTTTAGTCTTCTACCTTGTTGCTAACCATCATTTGAATACAGCCTATCAGTGTGGCAGAACTGGCCTCATTATAGAAGACATTCAGTTCTGTGACATACTATTTTTGAAGTCTCTACCCAACCAAACTTTATGGAAGAGGGAATGATTGTCAAATATCTATAATGCTGTAGAATCAAACATGTACCTGTATGAGGCTTAAATATTTCTACAAATTTCTTAAGAAGCACAGACCCAGCTCCCTTCCTTGTTTTCACATAACACTTCCACTTAAATTGTGCAAGGTCACCAACTGCTTAACATCTACTGGCAACCAGAGAAAAAAGCTACCCTGATTTAATGTTAGCAAAACTTTGTGAGGTCCTTCTGCTCTTGAGTTTAACATTCTTTTCTCAGTTATATAACCTGAAATTTTTATGGTTGGCATGTTGTTACTCATCCTCCATAAAACAAATTGTGGGGTTCCGTGCAAAGAAAATAATTACAGTTAACATGTATATCCTCAACCAAAAAGTCCAAGAACTCCAATAATCCAAAAAATTCTTTTACATAAGAGATGATAATGTCCTGGTAAAATAGCAGTGCTTTGTAAGAAAGCACAAAAAATAAGAAAGATAGCCCTTCTGAAGAAATCCTTGAGGCAAGAAAAGTTCACCCAGTTATTAAGGAAAAAAAAAACAAAAAACAAGAGTATGGTAATTGTTAAAAGATTTTTTTTTTTCCAAACAAGAGTTTTATAAGCTCTTGCCAAGATGTAAATAGGAGTGTGAAACCTGGCCAATGCGATCATGGAAAGATGGTGACCGAATTATAATCACAGCTACAACCAATGAGGAAAAACCAGGCAAGAAATATTCAAAGGAAACCTGGTGCAAAGTTCTCTTTTTTGAAGCTTGAACCAGACAAGATGGGTTTAAAATGCAGCAGGATGGGTTTTTTCTTGAAGTAAGATGCCCATAAAGCCTATAAAGCAAATCAGTTGATCAGAAATACACATATTTGCCGTTTTCAGTAGTTCTTAGGCTATCTGGTATAGATCACATATAGTTTCTAGCAATACCCTTCACTCCTGTTCTAAAATAACCTGTATTCTTTACCAAGTTCACCAAGGATATTTTGTTAATTCCAAGGGGCTAATGTCAAGTCAGTTTTGTCTCTCTATAAACCAATTAAAGTTCCTTTCAGATTCCTTTCCTTGACCAGTAAACTGAGTTCTTCAAGCTACTATTCATTATTGCAAAAAGATGAAAATCATGTTATATTCTATAATATAATGGGGCATAGAACATTTAAATTTAATGAATCTATATAAAATATCTGAAAGATTAACAAAGCATATCTTAACGTTTTAAGTGCTTATTGTTGGTCTGTGAAAGAACGTTTTCTATAGTGCCTCAATTTGTGAGCAGATGTTAAGATAAACAGGAGATATTTTATACAGACACATTGTTCAATCTTGTTTTTATTTTTATTTGTGTGAGAATAATAATCCCTTCTATAGCTGACATAGCACCTACATAGACATGCATGGTGTAGGTATTTAAATGCATATAAATTAGCTAAGTTATACCAAAGTCACAAAACTTATGAGCGTAGTATGAGATTTCCAATAGTATCACCACAACAATCTTCAGATTTAAGAAAATTATTTGCTGCTTAATTTGATAAACATAATTAAAATACATCTGTTCCTTTTGTTTTAGTACATATTGGAGTGTGTGTATGGCTTTAAGATATATATAATACAACAGAGTTGGAAGTTGCTGGCTAAACATAACTTTTCTTTTTAATTAGCTTCATTGAGATAATATTTACTTACCACAAAATTTACACTTCAGTGATATTTAGTATACCCACCCAGTTGTGACACCATCATCACAATCTAGTTTTACATTTTTATCACGCCCAAAAAGTACTTAATTAGTGATCACTTGCCATTCTTCACCCCTTCCCTCCACTAGGCAACTGTAGGCAACTACTTACCTGCTTTCTGTCTCCATAGATTTATTCTGGACATTTCATAAATACATGGAATCATAAATGTTGACTTTTGTGTCTAGCTTTTATTACTCTGCCTGTTTTCAAGGTTCATCCATGTTGTAGCATCTATCAGTTCTTAAACCTTTTTATGGCTGAATATCACTCTTGTATGGATATACCAGTTTTTTTAATCCATTCATCAGTTGATGGACACTTGAGTTGTTTCCACTGGGAGCTATTACGAATAGTGCTGCTATGAACATTTGTATGTAGGTTTTTGAGTGAACAGATGTTTTCATTTCTTTTCAGATACTTGGGTCATATAATAACTATTTTTAACTTTTTAACGAACTATTTTCCAGAACGGCTGCATGATTTTACATTCTCACCAGCAGTGTATGAGGTTTCCAATTTCTCCACATCCTCATCAGCACTTGTTATTGCCTGTCTTTTATATTACAGCCATCCTAGTGGATGTGAAGTGGTAGCTCATTGTGGATTTTGATTTGCGTTTCTCTAATAACTAACGGTGTTGTGCATCTTTTCAGGTGCATATTGGCTATTTCTATACCTTTCGTTGGAAAAATGTCTATTCAAAAATATTTTGCCCATTTTTAAAGTGGTTTATCTGTTATCTTATTGTTGAATTGTAAGAGCTCTTTATAAATTCTGGATACTAGACCCTTATCAGATGTATGATTTGCAAATATTTTCTCTCATAATGTGGGTGTCTTTCTTTGTACTTTCTTAATGGTGTCCTTTGAAGCACAAAAGGCTTTCTATGTTGATGTTCAACTTATCTATTTTTGATTTGGTTGCTTTTACAAAACTTTTAAGTTTTAATTAAGCCCATTTATCTGTATTTTCTTTTGTTGCATATGCTTTTGGTGTCGTATATGAGAAACCGTTGCCTAACCCAAGATCCTGAAGATTTATTCCTGTTTTCTTCGTAGAGTTTTATAGTTTTATCTCTTCTATTGAGGTATGATCCCTTTTATTTTTTATATATGGTGTGAGGTAGGGATCCAACTTCATTTTCCAGTATTTTTCTAGCTATTTGTGTATCTCAATTTAATGTCTTGGCACTTTTGTTAAAAATCAATTGACCATAAATGTAAAGATTTATTTCTGGACTCTCAGTTCTATTCCATAGATCTGTATCGCTATCCTTATACCAGTACCATACTTTCTTGATTACTGTGTCATTGTAGTAAGTGTTGAAATCAGGAAGTCCTCGTGATAATGAAATCTTGCCATTTGTGACAATGTGGCTACACCTTGAAGGTATTATGCTAAATGCGTCCTCCAACTTTCTTCTTTTTCAAGGTTATTTTGACTATTCTGTAGGGATCACTTTTATAGGTCTCAGTGAGGTTGTTTAAGGATTTAAAATTTTTGAGGTTTAATTGATATAACACATTAGTTTCAGGTATACAACATAATGATTCTATATTTGTATATATTGCAAAATGATCACCACAATAAGTCTTTTAACAACCATCACTATACATAGTTAAAAAGTTTTTTTCCCTGCCGATGAGAACTTTTAAGATCTATACTCTTAGCAACTTTATGGCATACAGTATAGTTTTATTATACTCACCATGCTGTACATTACATGTCCATGACTTATTTTATATATGGAAATTTGTATTTTCTGATCCCCTTCATCCATTTTGCCTGTGCCACACCTATACCCCTTCATCTATTTTGCCTGTGCCATACCCATACCCTCGTCTTGCAATCACCAATCTGTTTTCTGTATTATAGAGCTTGGTGTTCTGTTTTTGTTTTTAGATTTCACATATAAATGAGATAAAGTGGTATTTATCTTTCTCAACTTAGTTCATTTAGCGTAATACCTTCAAGGTCTAGCCACATTGTCACAAATGGCAAGATTTCATTATTTTTTATGGTTGAATAAATATTCCATTGTATATATATATATATTATATATAATATATATAATATCTATATCACACATACACACTCACTACATTTTCTTAACCATCCACCATCCATCCATGGACACTTAGGTTAATTCCGTATTTTGGCTATTGTAAATAATGCTGTGTAAATATAAGGTTGCATGTATCTTTTTATGTTAGTGCTTTGTTTTCTTTGGATAAATACACAGAACAGGAATTGTTGGATCATACAGTAATTTTATTTTTAATTTTTGAGGAACCTCCATACTGTTTTCCCTAATGGCTGTACCAGTTTACATTCCCACTAACAATGCACAAGGATTCCCTTTTCTCTACATTCTAACATGTAATTTTTATCTTTTTGATAATAGTCATTTTAACATGTATGAGGTGAGTTTTGGGATCTTGAGTATATCGTTTTCCCCCAAAAGTGGACAGGTACCAGGGCATTGGTCCATAATCCTTGAACTTGTAAAAAATGTCAAGTTTGATGTATACATTTTGGGATATTCTTTTTTTGGCTCACTGTACCCAATGCCGATACAGGAATTCCCCATTCCAAGGTACTGAATTAGTTGCCAAAGGTTGCTTGATAAACATGGAAACTAAGTGGAAGGGTATAGTGTAATAGTTTAGAGCTACAGGCTTTGGGATCAGACAGTTCGAAGTTTGAATCCTTTCTCTGCCCCTCAATAATCATGTAACCAGGGCAAGATTTGGGATCCTCTTCATCTGTAATGGGAAGAACAATTCCTTCTTTATAGAATGGTTGTGAAGGTAAAATGAAATACCAAATGTAAACCCTTCACACAGTGCCTTGAACTAGTTAAATTTCAGTAAATGATACCTATTGGATACACTTATAGACTGTTTCATTCAGAGTGTGGAGAAACTGCTCTCTGTCACAGCACAGGTTTTATGGTGACATGAATCATTATGTCTGCAGATAAAGGGCCTTTTTGGTTTGAAAAGCACTGGGTAGGAATGGAGCTATTTTTACCCTAGAGGTGGGAGACAGGGACCTGGAGAGCTACCACCTGGCTCTGGACAACCCAGTGCCTGATGGAAATGGTGGGCCATTGGTGTTACATTTAGATGTCTTGATAATAATGATTTTGGTTAGTTTAAATTGAAAAGGGTATATTTACTGATTTACCCTCTAAATTCTGGGATTTAGAGCAATCCTTTGCAATAACTTTTCCAGAGTCCATATGTCCAAAAACCTCAGTTACCAAAAATACCACTAAGATTTTAAGAAGTAAGTAAGAGCCTGTCACTTGGTAGTCAAAATAGATGTCACAGCTACTCATGTATTTTGCCCACAGGTGAACCCCGCAGAAAATCTTTACCCAAAACCTTAAACTCTAAACTAATAATAAAAGTTTATCTGTGTTTAAGTTCATAGAATAGGTGGGAGAGAAGTTGTTGGAGAAGTGTTACCAGTATTGAGGAAGGAGGCATTAAAAAAAAAAAATAGATGTAAGTTTAAACAGCATTCTAGAAGCCATTTACTATAGGGACAAATAGATCTACATACCTTTGAGGGCATTCCTTGATCATAACAGAATACAATAAATGTTGATAATGATAATGATGCTCCTTAATCACCAAGTGAAGTAATTTTCAAAGGGCTGTATTCAAGAAAACATGAGTTTTCTTGGGGAGAAAGGTTCTGTGGTAGTTAAAAGTTTTAAATATGTGGTCTAATTCTCCTATAACAAATAAGTGAGATGTTATTAGCCTTAAATTCCACTCAACAGGTTGAATTCACAAACTAAAGCCGTATTCAAATAAGTAGTATTGTAGGCAGCACAGAGATGAACTGGTTTTGTGCATTCTTATCCTAGTATGTGCTTGTTATTAAGTATCCTTGAGGGGAATCGAAGCTGTAATTGTTACTTCTCTCAGCAGCCTTTCCTTCCAGCCCCTTCAATATCTCAGCTACATAGAGTTGTGTGTCGTCTACTCTGGAGAGACTTCATGGAGAATATAAAGAATGAAATTACCATGCAACTAACCCCCTGTATACCGCAGCCATTCCATTCTGGTCAGGTATAAACAGGCACAGTGACACTGCTCTATGCTTCATTGTGGAGACTGAAATTCAAGAGATTCCTGTCAACGGTGACTGTTAAATATACCCTACACTGGAATCGAAACTGTATAAACAGTATCAAACAAACATAAGGTAGACTTAAATCAGGTTCTAACATCCCCGTTATTCTGTCACTCTCTCATTCCAATATGGATTTTAAAGTTTAATTCGGTATTTAAAGCCAGCTCGGAGCCTCAAAGAGAGACCTATAGAATTTTAGAGCTGAAAAGAAAGCCTTTTAGAAAATTTGTCCAGCCTTTTCATTTTACAGAAGGAAAACCAAGGCCATGGGACCTTGCATGTAGGTCACACAATTAATTAGTGACAGGGCCAGGGAACCCACGTGTCCACATGCCTTCATAGGCCAGTTGTTTTCCAGTACCACGTCTTACTCCTAGCCCAGTGTCGCCCTCTTCCTCTTTTTATTTTTTCCTTTACATTTGTTTTCTCCCTTCACTACTGTGTGATTTAGAACGCGGGTGTGAACACCGGGAAGCAAGGTTTCAGCGCCAGCTCTCCACCACTTGAGGTGCGCGCTCTCTGTAGATCAGGACTTGGGGCTGGTCTTTCCTTAGCCAGGCGCCTTTTCCACGGCAGGTGCCTTAGCACCTGGACTGAATCGCTGCATCACCGCGGCGGCGCTTTACTTGCTCCCGACCTTAGCAGCACTGGCGTGTCACCGCGGACGCCGAACGAAAGGAGAACGTGGGCCCGCAACCACGGACGTTTGAGAAGGGGAGCTCTAGAAACCGTCCTTCGCTCCTCGGCAGACCCGGGCTGGCGGGAAGATGCCCAACGCGTGAGTGACCTCGGCGCCGGTCAGCTCGCGGCCGGGGCGTGCCTCCCGGGTCTGACGTGGCGGCGAGGCCGCTAGGAGGGGAGAGGCCGCCGCGAGGGTGTGGCCTGACGTGGCGGCCGCGGCAGGGCGGCGAGGGAAGCCCGGGCCACTGCACTGCCCCGCGCTCCGGCCAGAGGGCGTCCGGCCCCAACACTTACCAGCCCGGGGTTCCTGGAGTAACCGAACCCGCGATTGGGTCGGCGGCACAGCGGGGCCATGTTGGAGCAGGGCGACGACCCCGCCTCCCGTCTCTCTCTACCCCAGGTCCAGCCGCACCTTGAGGGAAAGGAAGCGGCGAAGGGTACCCTCCTTGCTTGGTCGTCCGTCGCGGCAGGAGCCGCGGCGGGTGCTGCAGCGGTCACAGCCGGCGCTCCGAGTCTGGGCCAATCAGCGGCGCGGGCACAAATATGCAAACGGTGCGCCGGTGCTGCCGGAGTGCCGCTCGCAGGGGCTGGTTTGGTGGTGCTGCGGGGTGAACTGGGCCAATTAGCCGGGTGCGTGGCGGCGCGGGGGAGGCGGTGCCCCTTCACCCCTCCCTCTGCTCCCTCCCAGCCACGCGCTGAGGGGCCTGGCCGGACCGCCGGTAAGTGCCGCCGGCGCTGACGCTCGCGGTTGCTACCCGCCGCTTCAGGCGTAGGGAAGAAGTCCGGGGGCCCCGCGGGGCCGCGGCTGCCGCTCAACTGTCAGAGAGAGGCGGGGGCGGGTTCTGTCCTTGGGGTGGTCGCCTGAGGCCGCACCCGCCCGGCCAGGTGAGTGTGTCAGTCTCGGTCGAGGCGGGGGGCGGCGGGTGCGCCTCAGTTATGGCGAAGCCCGAGAGCCAGCGAGCGGCGGTGAGTACGTGCCGCCGCCGCCTGGCCTGGGGGTTGGGGGCGAGCGGGAGGAGCGGTCGGGGCAGGTCGGGCCGCGCCGCTGGAGCTAGGGGTGAGGGGCCCGGAGACAGGGATGCGCGGGGAGGCTGGGGAGGGGACAGTGCCCGCACGTGCGGCCCAGCCAGCCCGTTGCCCGCCCGCGCCTGTTATGGCTGCGGGCTGCTGCCCCCACCCCCCAGCCCGCAGACCCTGAGGTGGGACCCGACCGCCGCGCCTGTTGCGTCTGATGGTGGTGAGGGCAGGGTGGGCAAGCAGGCCGTGGGTGGGCAAGGCCCCCTCTTCCTCACCCCGCTCGAGTTCGGGGCCTCCCCGTCTGCTCCCTCCATCCAGCAGCCTCTCCCCGCCCGCCTGCTTTCTAGCCTCCGTGACTCATGACAGGGCGTCCCGCGCGAGCGCTTGGTGTCCCGAGCCCGGGACGCCCCCGGCGCTTTCCCAGGCCTTGCCTCCTGGCTCACGACTGCATAGCCTTTCCTGTGATCCTTTGCCTCAGGGCCTCTCCACGTCTGCAGCGGGTGCCGTACCCCGCTACTACCGCTGCTTCCTTGGGCTCTGGGTGTGGGACGTGATGGGTGGTTCCAGGGCTCCCTTCGCGGACATCCATCCCAAAGCCAAGCATGACCCGGAAAGTCTGGGTGTCTTATTGGCCTGTTACAGTCTCCAGCTCACAGTGGTTTTCCTGTGGTCTTTTTTTGGTTTTATTTTGCTTTTTTTTTTTTTTTTAAAGAAAAATAAAACTTTGTACAACAAAGACGACAAATTTTTTTTTGAAATTGTGACATAAACTGTTAACACAGTTACTTCCCTGGAAGTCTGGGATTTGACACTGCTGTGACTTTTATCCACTTACGTAAAATAATAATAACTACCTAAAAATTTCCCCATATTAAATAAAGTTTATCTTCATTAATAAAATCACCATGACAACTTAGTTTCCCAGTTTTGCATGCTACTTTTCACCATTTCCTTTTATCTAATTTGAAACTCTCCAGTTTACTTAATCAACTGGGATCTGGTACAGAAAAGAGGCTTTATCTTGTGTAATATTACTTTATCTAAACTGCATAATTGCACAGGTACTTTTTAAAAGAAGGACTAGGTCTACAAACACTTCAGTGTATAGAAGGTGATCTTAATAGGAGGGATTCCACCTTGCGGAGGTAGTTATGGGGGGGAGGGGTGTTTTGCAATGCAAAAGGTGAAGAATGAACATAGTGTTTCTTTTCTGTTGGATTTACAGAATTTGAATTTAAGTGGGACTTGGTGCTAATAACCATCAGCGGGGAGCCTTCCATATGACAGATATGATAAATATTTGTAAACATTGTTGCTTCAAGCAAGTTAAATCTGTGTTATAAATCTTGCAAGACTTTTCTGTGTCTTTTATTGCTTTAACACTTCACATTCAATTGTTTTAGTGTAGTACAAAGAACTGGCCTGTCTCAGTCCTTGGAGAGTTTCCTATAAAACGCAGATCATATAATATAGACATGAAATGCTTTGAGGGAAAGAAGTTGCCTTCCAGATTTGGTTGAGGTATCTTTGGCATACTTGAACAGTTTCGGGAGAGTGGGTATTACTCTTAGAATATTATTTAAAATGTTTTATACCTTTTTATAGAGTTAAAAACGAAAACCTTGTGATTGATTAACTAGGAGAAGGTGTTGTCCCAAGGAAATAGCATTAGGAAAAAAACTGCTGGTGCAACCAGTAAAACGTTTTTGACTGGGAAGTAGTGCTGATTGGAGAGAATCAGGACTGTTACTTTACTACCTGTGTAGCTATAGTCAGGTTTCTTCATTTCTGTGAACTTTAGTTTTCTCCAATTTTACAATTCTGTGATTCTGAGTGTCCCATGAGCTCTGTCCTCAGAAATAACAAAATTTATACCTGGTTTTAAGTGTGAGAGAAGACAGAGGTTTTGAAACAAATAGTGATACAGTTCACCTTCCCTGAAAAGAACATTTTAAAAAATAAATTCAAGTAGGCAGGTACGAATAAAGATAAAGCAGTGTTGTCAGTGGAAAAGGCCATGACAAAGATTAATAATGGAATTTTCGACTTGGAAGAATCTTTAGAAACTTTTAGTTCCAAACACCTTATCTAATATAACAATGTTTTCTACAAGGCATTATAACTTGTATATAACCTCAGCAATTTACCTATGGAAACAAAGGTAGAATTGAAGGAGTGGCTTAATGTATAAATTTAAGAGGCAGGAACTGAAATATGAAATAGAATTACAAATTTAGAAGTAAAATATAGTGAAACTTGTATCAGTAAAATAAAATTTTAGTACATGTGAACATTTTAGATTTTCTAAAGGTTTAGATGTGTTAATTGATATAAACGTAATAAAAGAAAAAGTCACTGAAGTACTCTGACAAATTTAAAAAATGAAATCCTAAAGGTTAAAATATAAAGGAAAAATAAATATGAAGTAATAGGTCTAGTGGGGAAATTTCATCAGGTATCAGTATAGTGAATAAAGAAAAAGGTAATACGGAAATGAGGCAGAGTAAAACGAATTATGAAAATTTACAATGGGTCATCAAGGTAATGTTTGAAATGTCAATTCAGAGGAGATTTATGGACACTGAGGTGATAGAATGATTTTCTTGTAACTTTTTAAATGTCTTATAGCTGTTGTGGTCTTAACGTACGTCTAATATGTTCCACCTCTTCCAATTTTACCCGTCTTTGAATACTCAGGTCAAATTCCATCTTGGGAATAAAATCATCAGTGTAGCCCTTAGGGATTTTCCTTTCTATGAGATTATAGCATTTTTTGTCTCACTTACATGACGTGAGATGTACAACTTCCTGACACTCTTTTCTATTTTATTGCCTTTAAGTCTGCGGGAATACTTTTTGCTCCTACCTTTTAGAAACAGGTGGAAAGCTCATCAAGTGATAACGGGAGACCTAGAGAAGGTGAAGACACTTTGAGGTATAATTTATTTTCGGGACTCCAGGTCATTCACATTCATTAAACAGATTTAGTAAATGACCCCTTTATTAGTCTATTATATTTAATATATATTTATTAAGTGCATATTATTTGATCTTTATTTTTGTAAAATATATAGTCTAATAGTGGAAATGGATAATGAAATGTAAATAAATGTAAAATTACAACGTGATGAATTCAATAAAGGAAGAGAATGGTACTGTAAGAGAAATGGGGAGGCCTTTAGATTATGTGCTCAGGCCTCTCAGGTGGTGATATTTAATCCAAACATAATAAGAAGCTAGACAGGAAAAGGGTTTCCTGGAAGAGAAAAATATGTGTGAAAGTAAGAAAGATGTTGAAAGAAATGAAACTTCAGAGTGGCAGAACCATACTAATAATAGAGGAAAACTGCAAGGTGAAGTCAATGATAGGCAGAGAGCATATTCTACAGGGTCTTGCAGAGCATGTTAAAGACTTGGGTTTTACTAAGGATGTTGTAATCATTGAAGATTTTGAAGCACAAGGGTAAGAAGATTTACATTTTTTAAATCACTTTGAGAATGGATTGAGGAAGAGTAAAAGCCAAGATACTGTACTATTAGCAGTTGTTGAGGTAAGCCATGGTGGTAGCAAGGTAACAAGATAGCAGCTATAGAGATGGAAAAATACATAGTATGTATTTATGAATATCATAGTATATAATATAATTTGGTATGCTATATAGAGAGAGACCAAGGAGGTAGGAATAGCAGGGGAATTGACAACTAAGATGATGGATGGAATGTTAAAGGAAAGGTGTCAAAAGTGACCTCCAGGTTCCTGGTTTGAGCAACTAGATAGATGGTGGTGAGATTTACTGAGATGAAGATGAGGGGGAGAAAAGGTTTGTCAAGAAACCAAGTTTTGAACACCGTCCCCAGACAGGTGCTTTAGAAGGTAGGGACTGCCTTTATCTGAATGAGTGTGCCTCTGTCAGGTTTTGCTCTGTGTGTGGCACCATACTATGACATTTTCATAGTGTGTATTTTAAGAGAGGCAGGAGCAAGCTTCCTGTTTATGTTATAAAAATTGGTTACTTTTGAACAGTGCACTTCAGTTTTTGAAAGTCTACTTGGAAATATTAATACAGATTATATTAGATATGAAGGTTGAAAAAAATGTAGTATTAGACAGCTTTAGGTATTATTTGGGTGATAGTGCAGAATGCAAGTCTCATAGTCTTAATATTCTCAAAAAAGTAGCATTCTTTAAAGTTACTAGCTTGTAAGCAGCCTAATGTTAAGTTTATCATTTTTAATGAGACTTCTGGTGCTTATAAGTAAAAATTACAACTCAGGTCACTAGCAGGTATTACATATCAAATTTATCTGTAGATACTCATTTTTTTTTTTAAATAATTATTTTTTATTGAAGGGTAGTTGACGCACAGTATTACATTACATTAGTTTCAAGTGTACAACACAGTGGTAGAACATTTATATACATAATTCTAGGTTCCAGCTATCACCCTACCAAGCTGTTACAATATCTTGACTATATTCCTTATGCTATACATTACATCCCGGTTACTTATTTATTTTACCATTGGAAGTCTGTCCTTTTTTTTTTTTTTTTTTTTTGTGAGGGCATCTCTCATATTTATTGATCAAATGGTTGTTAATGACAATAAAATTCTGTATAGGGGAGTCAATGCTCAATGCACAATCATTAATCCACCCGAAGCCTAATTTTCGTCAGTCTCCAATCTTCTGAGGCATAACAAACAAGTTCTTACATGGAGAACAAATTCTTACATAATGAATAAGTTACATAGTGAACAGTACAAGGGCAGTCATCACAGAAACTTTCGGTTTTGCTCATGCATTATGAACTATAAACAGTCAGTTCAAATATGAATACCCATTTGGTTTTTATACTTGATTTATATGTGGATACCACATTTTTCTCTTTATTATTATTATTTTTAATAAAATGCAGAAGTGGTAGGTAGATACAAGATAAAGGTAGAAAACATAGTTTAGTGTTGTAAGAGAGCAAATGTAGATGATCAGGTGTGTGCCTGTAGACTATGTGTTAATCCAAGCTAGACAAGGGCAATAAAACATCCACGTATGCAGAAGATTTCTCTCAGAACAGGGGGGGTGAGGTTCCAAGCCTCACCTCTGTTGATCCCCAATTTCTCACCTGATGACCCCCCTGCGACTGTGCCTGTCTTAGGTTGTTCCTCCCTTGAGGAATCTTACCCATCTCTGGCTAACCAGTCATCTTCCGGGGCCATACAGGGAAATGGAAAGTTGGTAAGTGAGAAAGAAGCCTTATTGTTTGAAATGGTTAGCTTTTTATTTCTTTGCATATTTATGCCCTGTAGTTTCTATGCCCAGCATTTGTCTTGAGGTATCTTTATCACTTGGAAGAATTATGATACTTGGTAAATTTGATATGAGGCACGAATTCTATTTAAGGGTTGTAATTAGGAAGGAAGAAGAAAAGCTATAGAAGTAGCAGGCAGCAGAAAACATGGGAAGATTGATTATTTCTTTGACATATCTTCTTATAGAGTAACTTCAGCATGTATAGGTTTTTAGCTACTACTTAAATTGCGCACACACATTAACATAATAGGAGTATAGTTACATAACCAAAGCATATCTGTAATTACCAGCCGGCACCTTAGGCATTTGTGAAAACTTATCTATGATATGGTGGATATTGTCCAACTGAACTTGAACAGTCTGAGAGAAATCAGACAAATTAAAACAACCCATTCCTGGGGAATGTTCACCTACCTTATGTTCTTTTAACAGTAAATAGTCTGTAGTTGTAAGATTTTGGAGCGCTACAATTTGCACTTCTCCTAATTCTTGGTTGAGTTCCAACAGTATAGATCCAGTCAAATTTGTTGTTTTACTGTATGCACAGGCCAGCTTAGATATCTCCTTCATTCCCATGGCAAGTCCAGGAGCTGGTGGGATGAGTGCATCTACAGCTGTAGCAGTGCGTGGATCTTTGTTGGGGTTTCTTGATGATCATCTTCTGGCATGAGTCTTCCAGAGAGTGCAGATGTTGAAAGTTCTCTTTCATATCGTATCTTAGTTCATTTTCGGGGTAGCCCAATTAGGCTTTGATCTTCTGTATAAACGCAAACAGGCCCTTTGCCTACACTTGTATATGCCCTTTATACCCTTGTGTAGAACTCATTGGAGGTTACCACACAGGAACTGTCCTTTTTTTTTTTTTTTTTTTTTTTTTTTGTTTTGTTTTTGATATCACTAATCTACACTTACATGAAGAGTATTATGTTTACTAGGCTTTCCCCTATATCAGGTCTCCCCTATAAAACCCTTTACAGTCACTGTCCATCAGCATAGCAAAATGTTGTAGAATCACTACTTGCCTTCTCTGTGTTGTACAGCCCTCCCTTTTCTCCTACCCCCCATGTATGCTAATCTTAATACCCCCCTACTTCTCCCCGCCACTTATCCCTCCCTACCCACCCATCCTCCCCAGTCCCTTTCCCTTTGGTACCTGTTAGTCCATTCTTGAGTTCTGTGATTCTGCTGCTGTTTTGTTCCTTTAGTTTTTCCTTTGTACTTATATTCCACAGATAAGTGAAATCATTTGGTATTTCTCTTTCTCCGCTTGGCTTGTTTCACTGAGCATAATACCCTCCAGCTCCATCCATGTTGCTGCAAATGGTTGGATTTGCCCTTTTCTTATGGCTGAGTAGTATTCCATTGTGTATATGTACCACATCTTTATCCATTCATCTATCGATGGACATTTAGGTTGCTTCCAATTCTTGGCTATTGTAAATAGTGCTGCGATAAACATAGGGGTGCACTGATCTTTCTCATACTTGATTGCTGCATTCTTAGGGTAAATTCCTAGGAGTGCAATTCCTGGGTCAAATGGTAAGTCTGTTTTGAGCATTTTGATGTACCTCCATACTGCTTTCCACAATGGTTGAACTAACTTACATTCCCACCAGCAGTGTAGGAGGGTTCCCCTTTCTCCACAGCCTCGCCAACATTTGTTGTTGTTTGTCTTTTGGATGGCAGCCATCCTTACTGGTGTGAGGTGATACCTCATTGTAGTTTTAATTTGCATTTCTCTGATAATTAGTGATGTGGAGCATCTTTTCATGTGTCTGTTGGCCATCTGTATTTCTTTTTTGGAAAACTGTCTGTTCAGTTTCTCTGCCCATTTTTCAATTGGGTTATTTGTGTTTTGTTTGTTGAGGCGTGTGAGCTTTTTATATATTCTGGACGTCAAGCCTTTATCGGATGTGTCATTTTCAAATATATTCTCCCATACTGTAGGGATCCTTTTTGTTGTATTGATGGTGTCTTTTGCTGTACAGAAGCTTTTCAGCTTAATACAGTCCCACTTACTCATTTTTACTGTTGTTTTCCTTGCCCGGGGAGAAATGTTCAAGAAGAGGTCACGCATGTTTATGTCTAAGAGGTTTTTGCCTATGTTTTCTTCCAAGAGTTTAATGGTTTCATGACTTACATTCAGGTCTTTGATCCATTTTGAGCTTACTTTTGTATATGGGGTTAGACAATGGTCCAGTTTCATTCTCCTACATGTAGCTGTCCAGTTTTGCCAGCACCATCTGTTGAAGAGACTGTCATTTCGCCATTGTATGTCCATGGCTCCTTTATCAAATATTAACTGACCATATATGTCTGGGTTAATGTCTGGATTCTCTAGTCTGTTCCATTGGTCTGTGGCTCTGCTCTTGTGCCAGTACCAAATTGTCTTGATTACTATGGCTTTATAGTGGAGCTTGAAGTTGGGGAGTGAGATCCCCCCTACTTTATTCTTCTTTCTCAGGATTGCTTTGGCTATTCGGGGTATTTGGTGTTTCCATATGCATTTTTGAATTATTTGTTCCAGTTCATTGAAGAATGTTGCTGGTAGTTTCATAGGGATTGCATCAAATCTGTATATTGCTTTGGGCAGGATGGCCATTTTGACGATATTAATTCTTCCTAGCCACGAGCATGGGATGAGTTTCCATCTGTTAGTGTCCCCTTTAATTTCTCTTAAGAGTGACTTGTAGTTTTCAGAGTATAAGTCTTTCACTTCTTTGGTTAGGTTTATTCCTAGGTATTTTATTTTTTTTGATGCAATTGTGAATGGAGTTGTTTTCCTGATTTCTCTTTCTGTTGGTTCATTGTTAGTGTATAGGAAAGCCACAGATTTCTGTGTGTTGATTTTGTATCCTGCAACTTTGCTGTATTCCGATATCAGTTCTAGTAGTTTTGGGGTGGAGTCTTTAGGGTTTCTTATGTACAGTATCATGTCATCTGCAAATAGTGACAGTTTAACTTCTTCTTTACCAATCTGGATTCCTTGTATTTCTTTATTTTGTCTGATTGCCATGGCTAGGACCTCCAGTACTATGTTAAATAACAGTGTAGAGAGTGGGCATCCCTGTCTAGTTCCCGATTTCAGAGGAAATGCTTTCAGCTTCTCGCTATTCAATATAATGTTGGCTGTGGGTTTATCATAGATGGCCCTTATTATGTTGAGGTACTTGCCCTCTATTCTCATTTTGCTGAGAGTTTTTAACATGAATGGATGTTGAACTTTGTCAAATGCTTTTTCAGCATCTATGGAGATGATCATGTGGTTTTTGTCTTTCTTTTTGTTGATGTGGTGGATGATGTTGATGGACTTTCGAATGTTGTACCATCCTTGCATCCCTGGGATGAATCCCACTTGGTCATGGTGTATGATCCTTTTGATGTATTTTTGAATTCGGTTTGCTAATATTTTGTTGAGTATTTTTACATCTACATTCATCAGGGATATTGGTCTGTAGTTTTCTTTTTTGGTGGGGTCTTTGCCTGGTTTTGGTATTAGGGTGATGTTAGCTTCATAGAATGAGTTTGGGAGTGTCCCCTCCTCCTCTATTTTTTGGAAAACTTTAAGGAGAATGGGTATTATGTCTTCCCTGTATGTCTGATAAAATTCCGAGGTAAATCCATCTGGCCCGGGGGTTTTGTTCTTTGGTAGTTTTTTGATTACCTCTTCAATTTCGTTGCTGGTAATTGGTCTGTTTAGATTTTCTGTTTCTTCCTGGGTCAATCTTGGAAGGTTATATTTTTCTAGGAAGTTGTCCATTTCTCCTAGGTTTCCCAGCTTGTTAGCATATAGGTTTTCATAGTATTCTCCAATAATTCTTTGCATTTCCGTGGGGTCCGTCGTGATTTTTCCTTTCTCGTTTCTGATACTGTTGATTTGTGTTGACTCTCTTTTCTTCTTAATAAGTCTGGCTAGAGGCTTATCTATTTTGTTTATTTTCTTGAAGAACCAGCTCTTGGTTTCATTGATTTTTGCTATTGTTTTATTCTTCTCAATTTTATTTATTTCTTCTCTGATCTTTATTATGTCCCTCCTTCTGCTGACCTTAGGCCTCATCTGTTCTTCTTTTTCCAATTTCGATAATTGTGACATTAGACCATTCATTTGGGATTGCTCTTCCTTTTTTAAATATGCTTGGATTGCTATATACTTTCCTCTTAAGACTGCTTTTGCTGTGTCCCACAGAAGTTGGGGCTTAGTGTTGTTGTTGTCATTTGTTTCCATATATTGCTGGATCTCCATTTTGATTTGGTCATTGATCCATTGATTATTTAGGAGCGTGTTGTTAAGCCTCCATGTGTTTGTGAGCCTCTTTGCTTTCTTTGTACAGTTTATTTCTAGTTTTATGCCTTTGTGGTCTGAAAAGTTGGTTGGTAGGATTTCATTCTTTTAGAATTTTCTGAGGCTCTTTTTGTGGCCTAGTATGTGGTCTATTCTGGAGAATGTTCCATGTTCACTTGATAAGAATGTATATCCCGCTGCTTTTGGATGTAGAGTTCTATAGATGTCTATTAGGTCCATCTGCTCTACTGTGTTGTTCAGTGCTTCCGTGTCCTTACTTATTTTCTGCCCAGTGGATCTATCCTTTGAGGTGAGTGGTGTGTTGAAGTCTCCTAGAATGAATGCATTGCAGTCTATATCCCCCTTTAGTTCTGTTAGTATTTGTTTCACATATGCTGGTGCTCCTGTGTTGGGTGCATATATATTTAGAATGGTTATATCCTCTTGTTTGACTGAGCCCTTTATCATTATGTAGTGTCCTTCTTTATCTCTTGTTACTTTCTTTGTTTTGAAGTCTATTTTGTCTGATATTAGTACTGCAACCCCTGCTTTCTTCTCACTGTTGTTTGCTTGAAATATGTTTTTCCATCCCTTGACTTTTAGTCTGTACATGTCTTTGGGTTTGAGGTGAGTTTCTTGTAAGCAGCATATAGATGGGTCTTGCTTTTTTATCCATTCTGTTACTCTGTGTCTTTTGATTGGTGCATTCAACCCATTAACATTTAGGGTGACTATTGAAAGATATGTACTTATTGCCATTGCAGGCTTTAAATTCGTGGTTACCAAAGGTTCAAGGTTAGCCTCTTTAGTATCCTACTGTCTAACTTAGCTCTCTTATTGAGCTGTTATATACACTGTCTGGAGATTCTTTTCTTCTCTCCCTTCTTGTTCCTCCTCCTCGATTCTTCATATGTTGGGTGTTTTGTGCTGTGCTCTTTCTAGGAGTGCTCCCATCTAGAGCAGTCCCTGTAAGATGTTCTGTAGAGGTGGTTTGTGGAAAGCAAATTCACTCAGCTTTTGTTTGTCTGGGAATTGTTTAATCCCACCGTCATATTTGAATGATAGTCGTGCTGGATACAGTATCCTTGGTTCAAGGCCCTTCTGTTTCATTGTATTAAATATATCATGCCATTCTCTTCTGGCCTGTAGGGTTTCTGTTGAGAAATATGATGTTAGCCTGATGGGTTTCCCTTTATAGGTGACCTTTTTCTCTCTAGCTGCCTTTAAAACTCTTTCCTTGTCCTTGATCTTTGCCATTTTAATTATTATGTGTCTTGGTGTTGCCCTTCTTGGATCCTTTCTGTTCGGGGTTCTGTGTATTTCTGTGGTCTGTTCGATTATTTCCTCCCCCAGTTTGGGGAAGTTTTCAGCAATTATTTCTTCTAAGATACTCTCCATCTCTTTTCCTCTCTCTTCTTCTTCTGGGACCCCTATAATACGGATATTGTTCCTTTTGGATTGGTCACACAGTTCTCTTAATATTGTTTCATTCCTGGAGATCCTTTTGTCTCTCTCTATGTCAGCTTCTATGCGTTCCTGTTCTCTGATTTCAGTTCCATCAATGGCCTCTTGCGTTCTATCCATTCTGCTTATAAACCCTTCCAGAGTTTGTTTCATTTCTGTGATCTCCTTTCTGGCATCTGTGATCTCCCTCCGGACTTCATCCCCTTTCTCTTCTGTATTTCTCTGCGTCTGTGTCAGCATGTTTATGATTCTTATTTTGAATTCTTTGTCAGGAAGACTGGTTAGGTCTGTCTCCTTCTCTGGTGTTGTCTCTGTGATCTTTGTCTGCCTGTAGCTTTGCCTTTTCATGGTGATAGGAATAGTTTGCAGAGCTGGGACGAGTCACGGCTGGAAGAACTTCCTTTCTTGTTGGTTTGTGGCCCTCCTCTTCTGGGAGACCAGCGACCTCTAGTGGCTTGTGCTGCGCAGCTGCGCGCAGACAGGGTTTCTGCTTCCTGGCAGGCTGCTACGGAGTTAATCTCCGCTGTTGCTGTGGGCGTGGCCTGGCTCGGGCAGCTACTCCAAAGTGGTGGAGTCGCGTTGGAGCAGGAGCGGCTGGGAGGCTATTTATCTCCGTAAGGGGCCTCCCTGCTCCCTGCAGCCCAGGGGTTAGGGTGCCCAGAGATCCCCGGATTCCCTACCTCGGATTAAGTGTCCCGCCCTACCCCTTTAAGACTTCCAAAAAGCACCCGCCAAAACAAAACAACGCACACCAAAAAAAAAAAAAGAATAAAATTTTTTTTTTAATTAAAAGAAAAGGTGGTCACTCGTTTTTCTTTATTCTCTGGTGCCAGCCTCGGGCCTCTGCTCACCGGTCTTGCTGCCCTGTTTCCCTTGTATTGGGGTCCCTATCCCTTTAAGACTACCAAAAAGCGTTTGCCAAAACAAAACAGCAGAAAATAAAAAATTTTTTTTTAAATTTAAAAAATGGGCGCTCGCTTTTCTGGTGTCCTCCTGCACCAGGCCACTGGTGCCCGCTCACTGTTCTTGCTGCCCTCTTTCCCTGGTATTGGGGTCCCTATCCTTTTAAGACTTCCAAAAAGCGGTCGCCAATACAAAGCAGCAAAAAAAAAATAAAAAAAAATAAAAAAATGGTCATGCGCTTTTCTTATGTCCTCCAGCGCCCGGCCTCCGGTGCCCGCTCACTGTTCTTGCTGCCCTGTTTTCCTAGTATCCAGGGCCCCCTGTGCACGTACTGTCTCTGGGCCCGGATGGCTGGGGCTGGGTGTTCGGCAGCCCTGTGCTCCGTCTCCCTCCCGCTCTGCCTATTCTTCTCCCCCCGGGAGCTGGGGGGATGGGTGCTCGGCTCCCGCCGGGCCGGGGCTTGTATCTTACCCCCTTCGCGAGGCGCTGGGTTCTCTCAGGTGCGGATGTGGTCTGGATATTGTCCTGTGTCCTCTGGTCTTTATTCTAGGAAGGGTTGTCTTTGTTATATTTTCATAGATATATGTTGTTTTGGGAGGAGATTTCCGCTGCTCTACTCACGCCGCCATCTTCCGCCCCTCCTATTTCTGCATTTAAATAGAAGACATTTTGTTTAGGAAATTTGTTTTTCCTAAAATGGACCTCCCAAAATAGAAGTTCTGGAAAAGCGTCTTAGGCCTGTGCTAATTTTGAAATAAACTAATACTTAGAAAAGCATGAACCCCCTTTTGTGATTTTTGTGCAAGACAGTTGGGGGTGGGGCACAGAACCATAAACATTTGTTGAAATGTTTGTTACAATCATACAAGCCTGAAGAAAAATTGGCCAGCTATTTTTGCATATTAGTAACCTATTAGATCCTTTCCACACATAAATTTTTTTGTGTGTGTATATACACATGCTTATAAATAGTATTTTCTTGAGGCTATCTGAAAACTTAATTATTGCTTAGCTTAAGCTACTGTTTGTTTCTGCCTCAGCTTTATTATCAGTACACATTTACACAGTTTAGTATAAATAAGCAACATATGTATTTCAAATGATTTAGGGAGATATGCTTCAGCACAGAATAATGACTGCATAACTGTACAAAGGTGCTTGCTTTTACTGCACAGATGTTTACATCAGTTGGCTGCTGGGAGGGCTTATCTTGTGTGGTAGATGCGCAAAAGGACCATGGTAGCAATATGTTGGGACATTCATTCCCAACATACCACATGTCTGTTTTCTGTCAGATGACTAGATAGCTAACTGTTCTCTTTTTGGGCCAGCTTTCATGACCTCATATTCTTCTTCTTGATGAATTTTCACATATACCGTATGAAATAATAGATTTAATCTGTTCAAGAGGTCTAGAGCAGAAGATCATGACACTTATCAGAGGACTTTAAGTCAGCTATCTTAACAAGACATAACTTTGAAGTGTAATACATCTGTTTTATACAAGCCACAGCTTCTGGGGAGTGATGGCCACTTCATGGTATGGGTGAGGGTCTGGCATACCATTCTCAAGTTTACTTTACATTCTGTCATCCTAATATATGAACTTCAAAACAAATGAAAGAAATTTCCTTCATTTTAAATCCATATAATCATGTCCCCTACACCAGCACTTTTTTTCCTTGTGGAGAATATTAGCTATTTCCTTGTGGAGAATATTACCCTACCAAAAAGTACAATACACTGAGATTTCTTTTTTTAAGTTATATGTAAGCTTTGTTTGTAGAACTTTGATGAATACTCATTATTAAGCTTTAATTGCTTTTCTTATTTCTCTAGGATTCCGACACTTCATGATATGTCATTATCTAGAGCAATAATGAATGTTGACCTGTTTTGGATTAGTTGATGACCTTTGGAAATGATCCAGTAATACCTATTACAAAGAAGCTGAGTATAGTCTATTTGGAGTGAACAGCCCAGATTGCTCCTGAATTTTCCGAGATGACAGATCCAATGATGGACTTTTTTGATGATGCCAATCTTTTTGGTGAAACCTTAGAAGGTTTGTCAGATGATGCATTTGTACAACCAGGACCTGTTTCACTAGTCGATGAATTGAACTTGGGTGCAGAATTTGAACCTTTGCACAGAGACTCACTGAACCATGTTCAGGGTACTCCAACACATCAGAAAATGACTGATTATGAGCAGTTAAATCAGTTTGATTCAATGAAATTTCATCCAGTTAATCAGTCTTTTGGTAGCCCAGCTGAACATGTGTTATCTCCACACCCTCAGTTTAATTGTTCTCCAGTCCACCCCCAAAACCAACCCAATGGTTTGTTTCCAGATGTAGGAGATGGTAGTCCAATGTGGGGCCATCAGACAGCTACTAGCATTTCAAATCAAAATAGGTCTCCTTTTCACCAACAAGGACATTCTCACTCTATGCATCACAATAAAAGCTTTATGGCACACCATGATTTTACCTTATTTCAGGCCAATGAACAACAAACAGTGCACTTCACTTCACTCACAGCAAAACCGAAATAATCTTAACACAGGGCAAAGTTCTCTAGGCCAGTCTAAAAATTTTATGGATGTTAATGTTTCTGGTCCATACAGAGTCAGTGTTAACCACCCACCACACATTTCTAATGCATCTACTTCACAACAGTCTCTTTCGATGCAGCAATTTTCGCAAACGCCAAATCCTTCAGTACACTTCCTCAAGTGTGGCAGTCGTCAGGAAGGAAATTTTAATGGACCTTCTCCAAGTATGACTTCTTGTTCTGTCAGTAATTCACAGCAGTTTTCTTCTCACTATTCCTTTTCCAGTAATCATGTATCACCAGTCTCCTCCAGCCCTCTGCAGTTATTGGACCTAATCATACAAATCAGACTTTACCTGATTTTCCTGGAAGTAATTCCTTTTCACTTCGTAGGGGAATGAAGCAAGAATCCCCTCAGCCTATGCTAAATCCCAATATGTCACTCAATTCAAATAATTTCCAAATGTTGCATTCATCACATCCTCAGGGTAATTACAGCAATTCAAAATTATCTTCTGTGTACATGAACTTCCCAGATCCTGTTGATTCAGGAAGCCAAATGGTCCATTTCAGTGATCATGTAGGAACTAATGGCTTTTCATCTTTAGAAGAGAATTTACTTCATCAGGTAGAATCTCAGACTGAATCATTCACAGGACTTGATCCAGAGGACCTCCTTCAGGAAGATCTCCTTCCCCAATTTGACGACGAGTCAACATTTGGGCAAGATAATTCAAGTCATGTTTTAGATCATGACCTTGATCGGCAGTTTACTTCACATCTTGTAACGTGGCCTTCTGATTTGGCTCAAACTCAGTTACATGGTCAGGCTGGTCTTGGCATTCATCACTTCCTAATCATCAACATTTACACGACAGAAATCGCCTGTACTTACAGAGATAGGTATGTATCTTTTATTTTGGTGTTTTGGAAGGGTTAGCTTTTACTCGTTGAGTTAATTTTACATGAGACATTCAAGATTTTCAGCAATTCTGTTAATATGTATGTTTGGGCATAAGTTTCCATCGGTTTTATATTGTGGAAATGATTCATTGATGCACTCAAAGCAGTAGACTATTTCTATATTTAGAAAATTGTAAGTTTTTAAAAACTTCTTTGTAACTTTGAATTTTGATTGTCTTTAAAAGATCTATTATCAAAAGCAAAAACTTAACTAAGGGAAACAATAGGAACATTTTTTTGCAAATATGATGAGCATAGGGTTAGTATTGCTCTAAAAAGCTCATATAAATTGATAAACTTAAGATCTTAGTTGATAACTAGATAAAGCATATGAGCTGAAATTCACAAAAGATGAAATTGAATTTGTAAACGCAACATTCACAATAATATGCAACCTTAATGATTGAATTTGCAGTGTGGTTTCCTGTTTACCTGTTAGGAAAAAATTTTTAATATTAGTGGTGGTAAATTTATGGTGAAATTGGAGCTTACATAGCTTTGTTAATTGATACAAATATATCGGAAAACAATCTGGTCATCGTATTTTGGGGTATAAAAATACTTTATTATAGTAATCCCCAAATAGCAAAAATAATATATTCAAAAATATTTATATTATTTTATCTATAAGGGAGAACTGGAAAGAGTATAATTTGTTATCATAGCCATGACAGACTGTTACTGACCTGAAGATTAACACTGAGAATATGTTAATGATGGGAAAAGCATAATTCAAAATTATGATCACAGTAAAATGATTAACAATTCAGGCTTTGGTATCAGACTACTTGGGTTTTAGTTCTTGGATCCTGTTACATATTAGATGTGTGGCTTTTAGCTAGTTATATAATTTTTGTTATATACCTAATAGGCTGTATTAGGTATCTACCTAATAGGGCTTTGGTAAAGATGGAAAGAGTTATAACGTAAAAGTACTTAGAACTGTGCCTAGGGTATAGTAAGCACTTAATAAACATTATTGTAATTATGTTTCTTTTTCATAGCAGTATGAAGATATGTTTAGGGTAGTATAATTAATTGTATTTTGCTCTCTGTTCTTTTCATGTAAAATACTACTTTTATAATAAAAATTGTATTTAATGTAATATCTTACATATTTCTGAAATCCTTTTAAATTAAGGATTTATAAAATGCTTCAATACCTTGGTTACCTGTGAGATTTGGTAGACAATGAAATATACCATAGTTCTTAAAATTAAATATTTAGGGACCGTTTTTTCATTTCAAAGTCTTGAAATGTTTGAAAAAGATAAGATCTTTATCTTTTATTGGGGTTGATTTTAGTTCTGTTTCAAATATTATTTAAAGGACATCTTTTGAAACGTCTAAATTGATTTTAAGAGACTTTAAGGCATTTGTAAACCTTCCCCTCCCCTTCTTGTGGTCTGCATAGAATGTTATGATCTTGCTCCCTCTACTGGAAGATCACGTATCTTAATTAGAAGGACCCTAGGAAAAACATCTGATTTGAACCGAGGGTCATCTATTTACTTCATATATATATATCTATGAATATATATATATATTTTTTTTATTACAATGCTTTTTTATTACAATAGATATCTTAGACAATACTGTAATTGTTAGATTTAGAGGTGTTCCACATTATTACATCAACAGTGTGAATTTCTGACAGAGGCAAAACTGAGCACCATAATATAAAAATAGAAAGTCCATGCTCGATTCCTGACTAGTTTGACTAATCATTTTGTCTGGTATATAATTGATGTTATGAAGTCTGAAATTTGTTAACATTATTTTTCTGAATTTTATTTTTCTAAGGCTTTGTCATCATTTTAGTTTAGTTTTGTTTTTAATTCATGTTTTTACTAAGCATGTTCTGTTGGCTTTATAAAGCAGTAAAGACTCCCTTTTATAGATTTGAAATGAATGGAAGGTAATTATAAATAAGTAGTTCCTAGTATTACCAAATGGGTAGTACTAGCTGAGAGAAATTGTTTTCCAATCCATCGTAAGCAACTTTTAATAAATCATCATATTCTGTACTGATAAACTCATCAGGCTTTATTTAAATCTACTCACTTTTTTGTCTGAGTTTGTTTTGTTTTGCCAACCTGTTCTTTTTGTGACATGTTCAAGTGCTGATAAGGGGCAATCTGAAATACTTCTTTGAAAGTTCTCAAGTTTCCTATTATTTCTTACTGTTAAGAGTAAAAATCTGGAGTTGCTGTTTGTGGGGATGAAGAATGGAGAGGAATTGGTAGAGAAGATAGGGGATTGATATTATGATTATGACTTATGGATTGCTTATAGATTTTATATATACTGAGTTATGTCACTCTAGGTGAAATTCAAATGATTTCATATGTGTAATTTATAACAAATTTTGACAGCTTAAAAGTTTTTTGCCTATGTAATTTTGGCATGTTCCAGATTGTTATTGTTACTACATAGCCAAAAGGTTATATTAATAAGGAATTCTTACATTATTATGGTGCATTCCTAGGTTGTATGGAAAGAAATTTTTTCTTAGGTTTTTATAACTCTTAATTGCAATAATTTCCTTTTAGACTATTGGTAAATATGCATAAAAGCTAAGAGATTAAAAAATGATTAAGTGATGTAATTTTGTTTATTAAAAATAAGGTACATTTTGTTGTAGTCAAAACAAGATACCTTTTATCTCCTGTGAAAATCCTCGTTGGCACTCTATTTAGGACTCTAGAAAGCTTCAGTGAAAGTGTTGGCTGTATAAAAATTATTTCTAAGCCTTACTTTTTCTTATTCCCCAACTGAGTGTGGGGTGGTTGTGGGTATAATTTCAAATGTCTTAAAGTAAGCAACCTGAAGTCTGTGTCAGTCTTTAAAAACAGTGCTGATGACATTTCTTATATACATAATTGACTCTAGAATTTTATCACTTAAACAATAGAAAAAAAGGTGAGAAGCTACAGCAAGTATTTCTAAATGTAAGCACTTGGAAAACATCATAGAGAAAATACTATTTTATTTTCATCTCTCATTAGAGCAAAGGAGTTGTGAGAGAGTACTATACATTTTTTATTCTCATGACAAAACTTTCTCCTATTTTGTAACAAAACCTTTCATTTTTGTCTTTGTTCAAATTGAAATAACATGGAGCATTGCATGGTCTCACAATGTAAATTAAATTTAATGTAAAAGTTCTCTAGCAGTGAAAAATATATGGGATAGCTGAAATAGCAGGCAGCAGAAAATAGAATTTTAGGATGTACATAATTATACAAAATTCCATGTTGACTTTTGTGTTCTGATAAATTTATTACTTTACTTACTACCTTGAATTTTGTTTTACTTTTTTCCTGAAGGTAGAGAAACTTACATTACTTATAAGCTTTAAAAATTAAGAAAACAGAAAGACAGGTTTGAACATCCTATGTAAAGCACATTTTAAAATACTGGATTTTTTTCTCATAAAAACAATTAATACATGGTTAGTATTTAAAAATTGGAGCATATAGAAAACAAACACTTGAAAATTGAAAATTAAGTTACCTGCAATAACACTACCAAAAGATACTTCTGTTGACATTTTGTTGTATAAGTTTCCAGTGACATCTGTTGTCTGTCTGTCCCCTGTCCTCCACTTACATATTTTTACATTTTTAAGAAACAAAATTTGGATCATATAGTTTATGCTGTTTGGCAACTTGCTTTTTTAACCTCGTTAACATATTATAAATATCTTTCATTATCATTAAACATTTTTCTGAAAATGAATTTGAATGGCTGAGTAGTTTGCCATTGTAAGGTTGCTAAAGAATCATATAAAAGTAAGGTTCTAATGGATATCTGGGAAAATTTGAATCAAGGTAATTAAAATATCTATATTTTTCTTGCATATATTACCATAATATTCAATTTAAAGTAGGTGCATAGTAACAGCAAAAATTATAATAACACATAGCACTGACTTTGTGCCAAGCACTGTTCTAAATGCTTAACTTAGTTAACACACTTAAAATAATCCTGTTATTTGGATACAGTTATTTCTTTCAATTTCCATGGGAGGAAATTGAGGTACAGAGAAGCTAAGTGATATACTCAAAGTCACACAGCCAGTGTGGAGACAGCCAGTGGCCATTCTGGATTCAAATCCAATTTGACTACTGTTATTCGCAGTCTTGACCACTTTCATTTTACTTCAGAGTGTGTTAGTGCATTGTAATATATAACAATAAAATACTGTATTAAATGATTTCTCCTTACACTGAGGGCCCTTCCATCCCCCACCTTCAAAAATCTACCTTACTTACTGTTGAGGCAAAAACTTGCTTTAGAACCTTTAAGTGAAAAAGACCGTGTAGCTCATGTTTTCTGGCTTTTTTGGCAAATAGTTTGTCCATTACCAGAGGACAAAACAACCCCTAAACAAAAAAAGTAAACTGAAATAGCTATCTCTTCCAAAAATGTTTTGGACATTCTTTTCTAAGACTGTGTGTTTAAGATGATAGCAAATGCCCTAACGGTAAACCTGATCATTATCTTCAAACATTTGAAGGACTTTAGAGGTCAGAATTAGTCCTACTAAGTGGAAGTCACAGAAAAGCAGTTATCATGTAGATAGAAAGATGTTTGGAATAAAGCTCTTTGACTTAAAGTAAGTAAATGGAATGGTTCAGATGTGTCACAGATGGAATTCCTATAGTGGGTGGAAAGGATTAAATTGGTAGGTTCTTTTCATCTCTAAAGATTCTGTGTTTGTAATTTGGGATTTCATTGTAGGACATATCATTCATATTGCCTATTGAAGCCCCTGGGAGGCAGTTACAAATAATGAAAAAAAGTAAAGAAATATGGCAAGGTCTGTGCTATTCAATAATGTTAGGGAATTTATTATAGATGAATAAATTTTCCAGATAGTTGAAATGTATTCCATTAAGCATCAAAACCTTTAATTATATGTCTCTTTTTTTCCCAGAGGGTGATGGTGATGGTAGTAGAATGTTCAGTTAGGAAAGGATAAAATCTTAGATTTTTTTGTAGGGAGGTCTTGTATGTTCAAATTAGTAATGCTATTGCTGCACTTCCACGAATTATGCTCACTAAGTAAGAATCTATTAGAGTACATTAAGTATTTGAAAATTACCTTAAGCATAAACACAGCTAATTTTGTGTTTAAGTAAAATTATTACTAAAAAGAGAAAAACGTATGTAAAACTACAGTAAGGGATTTGCTCTACTTTGCTCATACCCACTGAACCAGGAGGATCCCAAACTCATAGCTAATTTTATTTTTAACAGTGGTAACTTTTCCTAAGACAAAAAAACCCAGATACCTGAACAGTTAAAAGACTTGTCACTCCACTTATGCTCTAGAGAAAAAAAAGAGAAAAAACGATCTAATATTGAGATTGCCCCCTTTGAATAATTAAAACTCTTATAATGTGCTATTCCTCTATTTCTCAAAATTTATTTAAATCGTTATGCATTTGGCATGGCGTTGCTTATGAGAAATCTCACAATTCTTAGTTGTCTAAGCCAAAACACAAAATAGCAATTCTGTAGAGAAATGTCCCTTTTGTGTTTTTCAATTAAAATGGACTAATTTTTAGTTTTGACATTTGTCAAATCTTCTAGATTAAAATGCTTTATTTGAACTGGGAAGTTTGTAGAATGTTAGTTAGCTCAAAATTATGGTCTTAAGTATTAAACTGTGTACTATGTTATAGGAGAGTAGAGCTCTGTGCTTCCCACCAGGAATCAAAGTAACTGAAACTCCAGTAGTTCAGAGGAGCTCTAAGGCTGTTGCCCTCTAACATGCATACTTAAGGGTGAGAGGCGAACAGGAAGTGAATTCTTGGGGTGGGGAAGAGGCAGCTAGCTGTTGGTGAGAAATTTGTGGATTAGTGCAGTATGTGAAGAGCATGAGATTCAAGCCAAAGTTCAATGTAGGTCTAACAGAACTTTGTTGCATTTAATTATTTTATTGATGAGATGCACTCCCAAATACCTTAGAATTACTTAGTCATTTACTTACCATTATTAATGTCTGTAATTGAAAATAAAGTGTTAGGGGTTACTAAGCTCTCCAACTTGATTCCTATTATGATAAAATTAATACAGAGTTGTTTTGAAATACTTAAATAGAGGTGATCAGGTTTCTTTGCTTGGGTATTGGACTGAAATGATTTTAAATTAAGGAAATATTTTAATACAACATGGTGTGGAAATGATAGCATAATATGGAAGTATTTATGGGAAGTGATGGCATATTAGAAAGCTTGGACTGTGGTTTTCAGTTAAATCTGGTAATTTGCTGTGGTCAGCTATGCAAACAATACCTTACACATTTGTTATATAAGCAATACCTTATAAATTATGAGAGGAAGACATCTTTAAGTAAGGTTTCTTTCCTAATGAATTTATATTTCTGTACTTTAAAACAGTACAAGTTTATATTGACCAGTTTATGAAGAAAGAATTTTAAAGCTGCATAAGATTTTACTCTATCCTCATATAAAAAGTACTGAAGTGGTCTTGCTTCCTTACTGTCACTAATTAGCAGATTCCTTATGTAAACTCTATAGTGTTTATTCTTTGTTTTCCTGGCCTTTTATATTTTTTTATTTAAGTATAGTTGACATACAATATTATATTGGTTTCAAGTGTACAACATAGTGATTTTAGGGTGATCAGAAATAAAAGTGATGCCACACTATGGTCAGACACTTTCATTTAATGTGGTATGTTGTAAAATCCAGTTATAACCAAGTTTGGTTATCTCCAAATTGAAAAATATTTATTCATTAGGAAATGAAAGTATATATTCATGAAATGAAAATGAAAAATACATATTCATTTTGTTTTGGTATATGTAGTTTTAATGTGTATTAAGTTTTTAACTCTTATCTTTAGTGTTAAAAAAATACACCCTAATTGTATTTATTATATATACAAATTGTATATCTGTGAATGACTAAATTTATATAACATCTGTTTTGGAAATGTTACATTTTTACTTCTTTTATTTGTTAAGTGTTTACTAGATGTTTACCAGGCATAAGAGATTATACTGGGCACTGAGGTTGCAGAAATGAATAAGATACTGACCTTTGCCTTTGAAGAACTCAAACTAAAAATGAAGTTGTACTTTCCCCTATTGATCTATATTATAATTTCAGATTTGTTTTAATTTTTGATTCAATCTCAGTTGACAGTAGTTTCCAGCACTTTCCCTTAGCCCTCCAGCTAAGTGATTTGGAGTGAGTGATTTACAAACAAAAATTAATTTTCTGGATCCATCCTATTTAAAGAAAGTGCTCCTCTAAGTTCCTTAATTAGTTCTGTTTCATGATGTTTTAGCAATCTGTAATTATTAATTCTTCATATACATACTACAATTTGTTAATTGCTTGTAATACACTGCTGTTTGGGTCCAGTTGCTTTTGTAAAGGCAGAGTCAAGAAAGGTCCTTTTCTTTTAAGATTTTAATCTACTTAAATTTATTATAAACTATTGCAAAATTATTATAAAACTGTCATGTGACTCAACTTGGAGCACTATTTTCTTCTCTCAAAAAACACTAGTTACTGGGAGATACATTATACCACAAAATTATATTGCTAGATAAATTTTTGTTTTTTCCCTAAATACTTCAAATGAATGTAACATACTTAGGACTAACTTTTTTTTTTAATATGGTAAACTTTGAGTGTAATTAGAGATAGAAATAGTAGTGACATTTGCATAGTATTTTTACAAAATGATTTTACTTACATTATCTGAGTCTTTTAATAATCACCTAGGGTATATATTAGTTGGTATTATTTCTGAGAATTTACAGATCAGGTATTTGAGGATTTAAGAGGGAAAGTCTAAAATCAAATAGCTACTAATTGTTTAGCAGAAACTTGGTTCTAAATTCACTGTTTCGTACCACACCAAACTGCCTTTCGACAGCAGCAGAAACAGTGTTCATTGAGCTGTATCAGGTACTCTGCTAAGTATAGAGACCTCTAAGGCTAGGCCTGCAAATCTTTATTTTTGTTATTTTGCAAGAAAAAAGATGCTCCAAATAAGCTTAAGCAGTATTAGAAATGCCAGTATTAAAAACTTATATTGAAAGTATCATTTTTTCCCTAACTTCTATTAGGAAATAGTTCATAAACTTACAGAAAAATTTAAAAATTAATACAATGAATATTTATATACCATTCACACAGACTCACTAACTTAAGTTTTTGCTGCATTTGCTTTCTCGCTCTATTTTATTTTTAACAAAAGGTTCTTTTACTAAGTAATAAAATTTAACATCATTGATAATGGGATATCATGGCACTTTACCTCTAAATATGTCAACATGGCTTTCCTTAGGAAGGGTACATTCTCCTACAAGAATGCTGTATTTTTATCGCAGTCAAGAAATTTAACACATACTACCAGTCAATACTACCTATTGTACGATCCAAATTCAAATTTCTCAAATTATCCCAATAGTATTCTTTAAAGTTGTTTGTTTTAAAATCCAGGATCCAGTCAAGGGTCAGGCATTGCATTTAGTTGTTATGTTTCTTTAATCTCCTCTAATACAGGTTTTCTGTGCCTTTCTGTACTTTGCTGATATTGATAATTTTTAACTGGATTTTTTCAAAGTTAAAAACGTTTGCTCTTCAAAATACACTATTAAGAAAAGAAATGGCAAACTAGAATATTGCAACTCAATGACAAGACAACTCAGATTTTTAAATAGGCAAAGATTTTAACAGAAACTTCACTGGAAAAGATATGTGGATGGCAATAAGTTCATGAAAAGATACTCAACATTATGAATCATTAAGGAAATGCAAATTAAAATCACAGTAAGATACCACTACCCACCCATTAGAATGGCTAAAATTAAAAAGATTGACCATCCATGTATTGTAAATGATATGGAAGCAAGTGGAACTCTCACACACTTGTTATGGGAAATGTTAAGTGTATATATTTGGAAAATCTTCTTGTTATTTCTTAAAAAGTTAAGCATATACCTATGAAAGAGTCAGCAATTCCTACATATTTACCAAATGGAAATAAAAGTGTGTGTCCTCACACTGCTAATTAAACTATAACTAAGGCCTTAGGTTATACTTAGAATTCATTTGCAATCTGAATTCCCCTTTGCCATGTAACTTAACATGTTCACAAATTTTACAGATTAGGAAATTGATTTCTTTGGGGACCATTATTACTCTGCATAACACAAACCATGAGGCCAATTAAAAGATACTCCTTTAAACAAAGAATGAATTAACAAAGGCCTGTTTTATGACTCTGACCTGTTTACTAAAAACCTGTTTGAGTATCTTATCCTAATTTTTCTGTTCAGTCTCTTCTCTCTGCTTCTCATGCTAGGAATCACTAGGAATCTAGAGTGCAATGAATTGAGAGTTGGGCCATTTGCACCTTACAGTTTCAGATTTCTCGATAATGCATATTAAGTGATTTAAATGAATTCAACAGTTATTGAAAAAAATATTTTCGTTCATTCAGCAATTAGTTAATAAGCCTCTGTCCTATACCATGCATCTTTCTGGTTACTTCTTATATGTCATCACATTTTATCTTCAATAATCTTACAATGTTAATGGCAGCATACTAATTTATAAGTAAAGAAACCAGACTTGAGACACTACAGATTATAAATTATAGAAACCAAGATTTGAGAAAATTTGAACATACATTTGAGAAAAGTAGGTACGGAAAAAAGATAAAGCAGTCATGATTTTGTAGTTCATAATCCAATGTTTTTACTTGTTTTATTAATATTTACATAATTATAAAATAATCATATAATTTTAAGTTAAATCCATAGACATCTTAGATAGTATAGTACTGTGGGGGTCAGTACTATTTTTTAAATCAGATAATCTGATTTCCAAAGTGTTACTGTATTTTATTTTGCCAAAATGCTGTGGACTGTTCCTTTATATTATGTGCTTTCAGCACTTTCTTAATGTTATTCACGTGGCTATCTCTTACTGAATTGAGCCATAATGACTAGAAAGTTAAATTAATGATTCTTGTCAGACAAATGAGCTGTCTATGAAGGAAAGGAATTATATAGTCTTTGTCTTTGTTCTTGGCATCAGTCATTTGTTTCGCAGTTCCAGTGTTGATTGGACAGTAAATCTCTTGGAGGAGGTTTTCAGATGTGAGTTTCATTGATAAAGTGGGCAAAACACTGAATTTGGAGTTATGAGAGGTGGACTGATGTCCTGACCCTGCTCTCTCTCTCTACCAAGTCTTAGACAAGTTACCTTCTTTGCAGTTTCCTTGTCTGTGATACATGGAGACGTATTTTTGACATTTTTTATTAGTAAGTATGACAACAAATTTGGAAGTGTTATATAAATTGTATAGTCAGCTTGTTGTTTAATAATGATTATTTGTTTTAAGGATTTTTTAATTTTTAGAACTACAATTAACTTTAAAAAATTAATCATTAAATATTTTACAGTTGTACAAACTGAGGCCCAGATGTTGAGTCCACATAACTGTTTGTTGCACGGTCTAAAAGACATTTCCTGATCCCATTTCCTTTTTATTCTTCTTTTTCTTATTGAACTGTTTCTTAACTCATTTTTATGCAGGCTTGCCCTAAATATTTGTGGGTTACATGGAGTGAGTACAAATTGAAGCTCTCATGTTATATGTCAGAATATGTAAAAGTTGTGAATAAGACCAGCAAACTGTTAAATATGTTCTGTCCTTCTTGACAAATGGGAGCACTGGTTTGAATGAAGAATTCTCATACTCCTAGTTCCACATCCAGAGTATGGCAGAAGTGGCCCATGGAAATTCTTTTTCCACCCCTTGTTCCATCCTGCACCTTGTGGGGCCTGATGAGCACATGTGGACTTCTTAGCCTATATATCCAACCTCCACCTCCCTCTCTCCATCTTTTTTGGCCTAAGCATGTACATACAGGCAATAAATGTATTCCTTGTGATACAAGGAGTTCCTTGAGAGAACAAACCCAGGAAATAGACCCAGGCTGGCTCTGCAAGTGTGTGTAAAACCGTTTTAGAGTCTCTGAGTACATGGAGCATGTTCTAGAGGAGAGGAAGGGTAATACGTTCTTTGGGCTCTGAGAACTGGCACGGCAGAGAGACCAGACCCTCTAAATTGTGAAGCCCAAGGGAGGGATTGTTCTTGCGTGATCTAAAGGAAGGTGTTTTCTTGCTGAGCAGTGGAACAAATCTGTGAAGTTGGTGAGAGCTAATAGATTAGTATGATATGTGGGTAGCTCGTCTCTGATCAGGAGAATGATTTTGTCTCTAAGGAAATCATTATCATTATCTATACATTGGGCTCTGTATCTATGAATTCAAATATTGTCAATTTGCGGACTATTTTGAGTTTATGGGTGACTGTATAGCTTCTTTTTTTTTAGCTTTCTTTTTTTAAATTTTGGTATTATTAATATATAGTTACATGAATAACATTGTAGTTACTAGATTCCCCCATTCTCAAGTCCCCACCACATACCCTATTACAGTCACTGTCCATCAGCGTAGTAAGATGCTATAGAGTCACTACTTCTCTGTGCTGTAGTGCGTTCCCCGTGATCTCCCATACATTATGTGTGCTATTCGTAATGCCCCTTATTCCCCTTCTACCTCCCTTCCCACCGCCACCCCCAAGTCCCATCCCCATTGGCAACTGTTAGTCGATCCTTGGGTTCTGTGAGTCTACTGCTATTTTGTTCCTTCAGTTTTTGCTTTGTTCTTATTCTTGACAGATGAGCGAAATCATTTGGTACTTGTCTTCCTCCAACTGGCTTATTTCACTGAGCATAATACCCTCTAGTTCCATCCATGTTGTTGCAAATGGTAGGATTTGTTTTCTTCTTATGGCTGAATATACTCCATTGTGTATATGTACCACATCTTTATCCATTCATCTACTGATGGACACTTAGGTTGCTTCCATTTCTTGGCTATTGAAAACTGTGTTGCAATAAACATAGGGGTGCATATGTCTTTTTGAAACTGGGATGCTGCATTCTAGGGTCAGTTCTTAGGAGTGGAATTCCTGGGTCAAATGGTATTTCTATTTTTAGTTTTTTGGGAAACCTCCATACTGCTTTCCACAGTAGTTGAACTAGTTTACATTCCCACCAGCAGTATAGGAGGGTTCCCCTTTCTCTGCATCCTCGCCAGCATTTGTTGTTGTTTGTCTTTTGGATGGTGGCCATCCTAACTGGTGTGAGGTGATATCTCATGTGGTTTTAATTTGCATTTCTCTAATGATTAGCAGTGTGGAGCATCTTTTCATGTGCCTGTTGGCCATCTGAATTTCATCTTTGGAGAAGCATCTGTTAATATCCTCCACCCATTTTTTAATCGGTTTATTTGCTTTTTGGGTGTTGAGGTGCCTGACTTCTTTATATATTTTGGATGTTAACTCCTTGTCGGATATGTCATTTACAAATATATTCTGCCATACTTCAGGATGCCTTTTTGTTCTGTTGATGGTGTCCTTTGCTGTGCAGAAGCTTTTTAGCATGATGTAGTTCCACTTGTTCTTTTTTTATTTTGTTTCCCTTGCCCAAGGGATGCATTCAGGAAAAAGTTGCCTATGTTTATATTCAGTAGATTTTTGCCTGTTTTCTTCTAAGAGTTTTATGTTTTCATGACTTACATTCAGGTCTTTGATCCATTTCAAGTTTATTTTTGTGTATGGGGTTAGACAATAATCCAGTTTCATTCTCTTCCATGTAGCTGCCCAGTTTTTTTCTTTTTTTTTGGTATCATTGATCTACAATTTCATGAGCAACATTATGGTTACTAGACTCCACCCATCATCAAGTCCCCCCAACATGCCCCATTATAGTCAGTGTCCATCAGCGTAGTAAGATGCTTTAGAATCACTGCTTGTCTTCTCTGTGTTGTACAGCCCTCCCCATGCCCCCTGCACATTATGTCGGCTAATAGTAATGCCCCCTTATCCCTCCCTTCCCACCCATCGTCCCCAGTCCCTTTCCCTTTGGTAACTGTTAATCCATTTTTGGGTTCTGTGAGTCTGCTGCTGTTTTGTTCCTTCAGTTTTTTTCTTTGTTCTTATACTCCACAGATGAGTGAAATCATTTGATACTTGTCTTTTTCTGCCTGGCTTATTTCACTGAGCATAATATACCCTCTATTTCCATGCATGTTGTGGCAAATCGTAGGATTTGTTTTCTTCTTAAGGCTGAATAATATTCCATTGTGTATATGTACCACATCTTCTTTATCCTTTCATCTACTGATGGACACTTAGGTTGCTTCCATTTCTTGGCTATTGTAAATAGTGCTGCAGTAAACACAGGGGTGCATATGTCTTTTTGAATCTAAGAACTTGTATTGTTTGGATAAATTCCAAGGAGTGGGATTCCCAGGTCAAGGGGTATTTCTATTTTAGTTATTGAGGAACATCCATATTGCTTTCCACAATGGTTGAACTAGCTTACATTCCCACCAGCAGTGTAGGTGGGGTGCCCCTTTGTCCCCAACCTCACCAGTATTTGTTGTTCATGGTCTTTTCGATGCTGGCCATCCTTACTGGTATGATGTGATAACTCATTGTGATTTTAATTTGCATTTCCCTGATGATTAGTGATGTGGAGCATCTTTGCATCTGTCTGTTGGCCATCTGAATTTCTTCTATGGAGAATTTTCTCTTCATATCCTCTGCCCATTTTTTAATCGGGTTATTTGCTTTATGGGTGTTGAGGCATGTGAGTTCTTTATGTATTTTGGATGTTAACCCATTGTCGGGTATGTCTTTTATGAATATATTCTGCCATACTGTGGGATGCCTTTTTGTTCTGCTGATGGTGTCCTTTGCTGTACAGAAGCTTTTTAGTTTGATGTATTCCCATGTGTTCATTTTTGCTTTTGTATCCCTTACTCCTGGAGGTGCATTCAGGAAGGAGTTGTTCATGTTTATATTCAGGAGATTTTTACCTATGTTGTCTTGTGAGAGTTCGTGGTTTCATGACTTACATTCAGGTCTTTGATACATTTCGAATTTACTTTTGTGTATGGGGTTAAACAATAATCCAATGTCATTCCCTTGCATGAATCTCTTACATAAAACCTACCATTTGCAACAGCATGTATCGAGGTGTAGGATACTACACTCAGTGAAATAAAGCAGGCAGAAAAAGACAAGTGCCAAATGATTTCCCTCGTTTGCGGAGTATAATAACGAAGCAAAACTGAAGGAACAAAACAGCAGCAGAAGGAATAGGTGTGGGAGCGTTGGTCAGGAGGGAACTAGATCAGAATTGATGGGTTTTATGTTTTGTACACATGGTGTGAGGGGTCACGGGGAAAGCAGTGTAGCACAGGGAAGGCAAATAGTGAATCTGTGGCATCTTACTACAGTGATGGACAGTGACTGCAATAGAGTATGGGTTGGGACTTGATAATATGGGTAAATGTAGTAACCACATTGTTTTTTCATATGAAACTTCATGTATATCAATAATACCTTAATAAAAAGTAAAAATTTAAATAAGTAAATAAAAACAAATAAATACAAGTGGGAAGAGGTGGCAGTCTTATCTTGTTCCTGATCTTAGAGAAAAGCTTTCAGCTTTTCGCTGTTAAGTATAATGTTGGCTGTGGGTTTGTCATATATGGCCTTTATGATGTTGAGGTACTTGCCCTGTGTGCCCATTTTGTTTTGAGGGTTTTTATCATGAATGGATGTTGAATTTTGTCGAATGCCTTTTCTGTATCTGTGGAAATGATCATGTGGTTTTTGTCCTTTTTGTCGATGTGGTGGATGGTGTTGATGGATTTTCGAATGTTGTACCATCCTTGCATCCCTGGGATGAATCCCACTTGATCATGATGGATGATTTTTGTATGTATTTTTGAAGTCAGTTTGCTAATATTTTCTTTGGTATTTTTGCATCTTTGCTCATCAGTGATACTGCTGTGTAATTTAATTTTTTTGTGGTGTCTTTGCCTGGTTTTGGTATTAGAGTGATGTTGGCCTCGTAGAATGAGTTTGGGAGTATTCCTTCCTCTCCTACTTTTTGGAAAACCTTAAGGAGTATGGGTATTAGGTCTTCAGTAAATATTTGATAAAATTCAGCAGTGGTCCAAGCGTTTTGTTCTTAGGTAGTTTTTTGATTACCAGTTCAATTTCCTGGCTGTTAATTGGTCTATTCAGATTTTCTGTTTCTGCCTGGGTCAGCTTTGGAAGGTTGTATTTTTCCAGAAAGTTGTCCATTTCTTGTACGTTATTCAGTTTGTCAGCATATACTTTTTCATGGTAATCTGTCATAACTCTTTGTATTTCTGGGGTGTCCATAGTGATTTTTCCTTTCTCTTTTCTGATTCTGTTTGTGTTTGTAGACTCTCTTTATTCTTGATAAGTCTCGCCAAGGGTTTATCTATTTTGTTTTTTTTTTCTCAAAAAACCATGTCCTGTTTTCATTGATTCTTTCTGTTGTTTTATTCTTCTCGATTTATTTATTTCCATTCTAATTTTTATTATGTCCCCTCTTCTACTGGCTTTGGGCCTCAGTTGTTCTTTTTCTATTTTCGTTAATTGTGAGTTTAGACTGTTCATTTGGGATTGTTCTTTCCTTGGGTAGACCTGTACTGCTGTATACTTCCCTCTTTCCACGGGCTTGCTATGTCCCACAGATTTTGTGGTGTTGAATTATTGTTGTCATTTGTCTCCATATATTGCTTGGTCTCTGTTTTTACCTGGTCATTGATCCATTGATTATTTAGGAGCATGTTATCAAGCCTCCATGTGTTTGTGGGCTTTTTCATTTTCTTTGTGTAATTTATTTCTAGTTTCATACCTTTGTGATCTGAGAAATTGGTTGGTATAATTTCAGTCTTTTTGAATTTACTGAGGCTCTTTTTGTGGCCTAGTATATGATCTATTCTTGAAAATGTTCCATGTGCACATGAGAAGAATGTGTATCCTGTTGCTTTTGGATAGAGTTTTCTGTAGATGTCTGTTTGGTCCTTCTGTTCTAATATGTTCTACAGTGCCTCTGCCTCCTTATTTTCTGTCTGGTTTACCTGTACTTTGGAGTGAGTGGTGTGTTGAAGTCTCATAAAATGAATGCACTGCATTCTCTTTCTCCCTTTAATTCTGTTAGTATTTGTTTCACCTATGTAGGTGATCCTCTGTTGGCTGTATAGATATTTATAATAGTTATATCCTCCTGTTGGACTAACCCCTTTATCATTATGTAATGTCCTTCTTTGTCTCTTGTTACTTTCTGTGTTTTGAAGTCTATTTTGTCTGATACAAATACTGCTACTCCTGTTTTTTCTCCCTATTAGTTGCATGATCCGTTTACTTTCAGTCTGTGTATATATTTGGGTTTGGAGTGAGTCTCTTGAAGGCAGCATATAGACAGGTCTTGTTTTTTAATCCATTCAGGGCCTCTATCTCTTTTGATTGGTGCATTCAGACCATTTCCATTTAGGGTGATTATTGAAAGGAATGTACTTATTGTCATTGCAGGCTTTAGATTCGTGGTTACCAAAGGTTCAAGGGTAATTCCCTTACTATGTAATAGTCTAATTTAATCCACTTAGTATGCTGTTACAAACACAACCTTAAGGTTCCTTCCCCCCTCCTTACTATTTTTTCTCCTCCATTCTTTATATATTACGTATCATATTCTCTACTCTTTGTCTATCCCTTGATTGACTCTGGGGGTAGTTGATTTGATTTTGCATCTGCTTAGTAATTAATTGTTCTACTTTCTTTACTGTGATTTTATTTCCTCTGGTGACAGCTATTTAGCCTTAGGAATACTTCCATCAATAGCAGTCCCTCCAAAATGCACTGTGCAGCTGGTTTGTTGGAGGAAAATTCTCTCAGCTTTTGCTTATCTGAAAATTGTATAATCCCTCCTACAAATTTAAATGATAACCTTGCCGGGTAGCATACTCTTGGTTTGAGGCATTTCTGTTTCATTGCATTAAATATATCATGCCGCTCCCTTTTGGCCTGTAAGATTTCTGTTGAGAAATCTGAAGATAGCCTAATGGGTTTCCCTTTGTATGTGATCATTTTTGTCTCTCTAGCTGCTTTTAAAAGTCTGTCCTTATCCTTGATCTTTACCATTTTGATTATTTATGTATTCATTTATTTGATTATATATTTACATATCATTAATATACACTTACATGAACAACATCGTGGTTACTAGATTCCCCCCATTCTCAAGTCCCCACTCCATACCCCATTACAGTCGCTGTCCATCAGCATAGTAAGATGCTAGAGAATTACTACTTGTCTTCTCAGTGCTACACTGCCTTCCCCGTGCCCCCGTCCCTACATTATGTGTGTTAATCATAATGGTCCTTTTCCCCCCTTACCCGTCCCTTCCCACCCAGCCTCCCCAGTCCCTTTCCGTTTGGTAACTGTTAGTCCATTCTTGGGTTCTGTGAATCTGCTGCTGGTTTGTTCCTTCAGTTTTTTTTTTCTTTTACTCCACAGATGAGTGAAATCATTTGATACTTGTCTTTCTCCACCTGGCTTATTTCACTGAGCATAATACCCTTTAGCTCCATCCATGTTGTAGCAAATGGTAGGATTTGTTTTCTTCTTATGGCTGAATAATATTCCATTGTGTATATGCACCACCTCTTCTTTTCCATTCATCTACTGCTGGACACTTAGGTTGCTTCCATTTCTTGGCTATTTTAAATAGCGCGATAAACATAGGGTGGCATATGTCTTTTTCAAACTGGGCTGCTGCATTCTTAGTGTAAATTCCTATGAATGGAATTCCTGGGTCAAATGATATTTCTATATTGAGTGTTTTGAGGAACTTCCATACTGCTTTCCACAAAGGTTGAACTAATAATTTGCTTTCCCACCAGCATTATAGTAGGGTTTCCCTTTCTCCACATCCTCGCCAACATTTGTTGTTTTGTCTTTTGGATGGGGCCTTCCTAACTGGTGTGAGGTGATATCTCATTGTGGTTTTAACTAGCATTTTCCTGATGATTAGTGATGTGGGCATCTTTTCATGTGTCTGTTGGAGATCTGAATTTCTTCTTTGAAGAACTGTCTGTTCAGCTCCTCTGCCCATTTTTTAATTGGATTATTTGCTTTTTGTTTGTTGAGGAACGTGAGCTCTTTATATATTTTGGATGTCAAGCCTTTATCGGATCTGTCATTTACGAAAATATTCTTCCATACTGTAGGGTACCTTTTTTGTTCTATTGATGGTGTCCTTTGCTGTACAGAAGCTTTTCAGCTTGATATAGTCCCACTTGTTCATTTTTGCTTTTGTTTTCCTTGCCCGGGGAGATCTATTCATGAAGAAGTAGCTCATGTTTATGTCCAAGAGAGTTTTGCCTTTGTTTTCTTCTAAGAGTTTTATGTTTTCATGACTTACATTCAGGTCTTTGATCCATTTCGAGGTCATTTTTGTGAATGTAGTTAGACAGTAATCCAGTTTCATTCTCTTACATGTTGCTGTCCAGTTTTGCCAACAGCAGCTGTTAAAGAGACTGTCATTTCCCCATTGTATATCCATGGCTCGTTTATCATGTATTAATTGACCATATGTGCTTGCATTAATATCTGGACTCTGTAGTCTGTTCCACTGGTCTATGGGTCTGTTTTTGTGCCAGTACCAAATTGTCTTGATTACTGTGACTTTGTAGTAGAGCTTGAAGTTGGGAAGCGAGATCCCCCCAGCTTTATTCTTCCTTCTCAGTATTGCTTTAGCTATTCGGAGTCTTTTTTGGGTCAATATATATTTTAGAACTATTTGTTCCAGTTTGTTGAAGAATACTGTTGATATTTTGATAGGGATTGCATTGAATCGGTAGATTGGTTTAGGCAGGATGGCCATTCTAACCATATTAGGTCTTCCTACCCAATAGCATGGTATGAATTTCCTTTTGTTAGTATACTCTTTAATTAATTTTAGGAGTTTCTTGTCATTAATAGAGTATTGGCCTCAGTTTTTAATTATTATATGTCTTAGTGTTGTCTTCTTTGGGTCTTTTGTGTTGAGAGATATGTGCACTTCCATGGCCTGATAGACTATCTCTTTCCCCAGATTGGGGAAGTTTTCAGCAATTACCTCCTCAGTGACACTTTCTATCATTTTTTATCCCTTTTTCTTCCGGTACCCCTGTAATACGAATATTTTTCCATTTCGATTATTGGTCACACAGTTCTCTTAATGTTCTTTTATTCTTAAAGATCCTTTTTTCTCTCTGGACCTCGGCTTCTTCTTTGTATTCCTCTCCTCTAATTTCTATTCCATTTACCAATCTCTTCTACTACATCAGATCTACTTTTAAATCCGTCCATTGTGTTTTGCATTTCAAATATGAAATTTAGTGATTGAATCTCCATCCTAAATTCATCCCTGAGTTCTTGAATATTTTTCTTTACCTCCATGAGCATGTTTATGATTTTTATTTTGAACTCTCTTTCCAGAAGATTGGTGAATTCAGTTTTATTTTGCCCTTTTTCTGGGGTTTGTGAGATTTTTGTCTGAACCAGGTTCCTTTCACATTTCATTTTTCTATGTGGTGCCCTCTAGTGCCCAGATGCTGTAGTCTCTGGAACTGCTCACTCCCTGGAGTGATTTCTGAGCTCTCAGGGGAGTGGTGCTGGTACCTGGTGGGAGGAAGTGCTGTTTCCTGCTTCTTGCTTATAGTGCCTGTCTCCACCGTCAGAGCCAGTGTACCAAGCACACAGGTGTAAGCCTTTGTGCTTTGCATCTGTGGCTGTCATAGGCGGGGCCTTCCTCTAGCTGGCCTCACGCCAGGGCAGTGACTGTCCTGTGGTTTGCAAGCCAGTGCCAGCAGGCCAGGAAGATGGCATACCAAGCTGCATATCACAGTGTGGGGGACCTCAGAGCTGTGTAGCTAGCCATGAGGGTGGAATGCCTGAAGCTCCTGAAACTTCCCAACCTGCTGGACAGAGTGTGCCCAGACAACCTTGTCTACCTATCCCTTCTCCCACGCAACAAGCTCCGTACAGACCCCGCCCCTTCCGCAGCCCTCTTGCTACCAGAAGCCTCTCACACTGCCCCCTTTCCTTTATCCTAAAGTGGCCGCTTGTGGATCCCTGTTGACCACAAACATTTGGAATCTCAGTGCCTCCAGGTATTCCGCCTGTCTTAGCTTTGCAACCCCACTAATCTCCAGAGCACCATGCAATGTAGGTTTGTCCTTCTAAAACAGATCTCCATGCTGGATCTTCAACAGTCCTAGGTTACCACCCCCTCCCCACTCTGTTTCTCTTCCTCCCACCGGTGAGCTGGGGTGGGGGAAGGTCTTGGGTCCCTATGGATCAGGTTTGGTATGTTACCCTGTTCATGAGGTCTGCTCTGTTCTCCATGTGTATGTGGTCTGGTACAACCTTCTTTTCTGTTGCCCTTTTGGATTAGTTGCATTAACTATATTTTTGCATTATATGTGCTTTTGGGCAAAGTTCTCTGTCTCACCTCTCACACTGCCATCTTGAATTGATCCCCAGGTGATTGTATAGTTTTAAAATTTTCTTCAGAGCAGCTTTCAAAGTTCTTGGGATTCCAAAGATTAAATGGTTGATGTGTTCCAGTCAATGACTTGTTGTTAATATGGCAGTAAATCAGGAAAAGGTATTTTTTTCTTGGTTTTTTAGATGAAAAATATTCACTGAAGAGGAAAAATAGGTGAAATGAAGTAAATAAATGTCCATTTTCTTCAGTTGTTAATGTCTTGCACATTTTCTTTCTTTGTATAAGTGAGTACATAGATTGTGTTTTTGACTGTTTATTTTGAAAGCAAATTGCAGATCACCATGAGACTACTTCCAAATACATCATATATCTCTTAAGAATGAGGAGATTATTCTAGACAACCAATATTACACCCAAAAGAATTAGTAATTATACCATATATCAGCTAAGTTCTAATTCTTATTCAAGTTTCTTCAATTCTTAGGAGAAGGTGTTTGTTTATCATTTTAAATTAGAACATCCAAGAAATGTTTTAACCCTCTAGTTTTGATCATGATTTGAGATCTTAGAATGAACCCAGTTTTACTATTTTTCACTTAAAAAAATAGTAAGCCAGGCATAGAAATTTTTGTATATTTTTTCTTTGCCAGGATATCTTTTGAGTCACAATGGTCTGGAAACAGCTTAGTTCCTCTCTGACATTCTTCAGATCTGTTACCTTATGTTGTTTTAATGTACTTCATAAATTTGCTTTTTCCTTCAGAGAAAATGTTGGCTAAAACTTGGATAAAATAAAGTGATTTGCATAATTTTAGGAAGGTAAGCCATTTGCTAAGCGTCTCCTTTACATTGATCTTGAGGGGCCAGAAGAAAGAGAGATTATAAATATTTGGGAAATTTTAGTGATTTATTAAGGAGAAATATGGATGATAGTACTTTTGGTTCAGAGAAACCATGTAGACTACTGAAATGCAGAGAAGGGATTCATTTAATTTTCAGAGCTGTGGATTTCTTAAGTGCAGATTCAGCATCATTCTGATATTTACTAATAATGATATGGTTATTGAAATGTGGGTATCTAATGAGTATGATAGACACAATTTCCCAAGTTTCTTATTTTAGAGTTGTAATTTTTGGCTGAATGTGGAGATAAATTGTACTTGTCAAGTAAAATTTTTCTTAGAAACAATTATTGGCATTTAGTATTTAATATAATATGCTTATATTATAGGGAAAATTGGAATGATTATATGAAAAATAGCAAAGAGCAGATCAATATAAATATTAGAAAATACTAAAACTAAAAGTATATGTGTATTTTGCTCAGATACTATGTAAACTAAATTTTTTTACAGTAACTTTGATGTACTTTTGAGTATTAAATTGGGCTTAGTCGTTAAGACACATGCTTATTTAAAAAATTTGTCCTGTATATAAAACGAGCTAATGTTTCAGCATGATAATTGGATGAGTTAACATCTAAAGCACTATTTAATTACTTTATTTGATAGTATCCTGAAAAAGATTTTTAACACTGGACTCTGATTAAAAATAGCAAGACAAATATGCATGATTAATTATGTACACTATCATTATAAATTGCTATTCCAGTTATATAAGGTATTTGCTTTTATTGTAAAAAATTGCAAATAGATGCACAAAGTTTAGTTTGTTTTTATTGTTTGATTTTATTCTTGGTTTGTCTGATTTACTGTGATTTTTGAGGGTAGTCTTGAAGTGGAGATACTTTCATGGAACTGACATTGTCTGGAATAAGAAAACAGATAAGAACTTTCCATTTGGGTTGAATAAAATTTGTATTATGATTTCCATAGTATATTTATGTTTAAATTCCTTATAATCTAAGTGAACCAATTTGTTTTTCACATTTGTGATTCTTAGGAAAAACCATAATTCAGATTTCAATGCTTATTTAAATGTACATATAAATTTCAGCTATAAAAAAGAAACCTAGGCTATTAAACAAGATGGCAGAATGAGAAGTGAGGCAGAACCTTCTCCTAAAACCACATATAACAAGAAACCGGAAAGAAGACTGCCACAGACAGCCTACATGTGGGGAAAAGAGAAGACCTCACGGAAAAGGTTAAAGTAGCAAAGATGCCATTCAACTGGACCCAAGCCCTCCCCACACCCCAGCTCACTGGTGGGAGGAAGAGAAATGGAGTGGGGAGGGAATAGAAACCCAGGACTGCTAAATACAAACCTCTGAGGATCTCGTCTGGCAGCACAAAGGCACATTACATGCTGCTCTGGAGATTAGAGAGAGGGGTTGGAAAGAGAAGACAGGCGGAAAACTCGGAGAGACTGAGATTTCAGCTGCTTCTGGAGAATGGGTACCCACAACCGGTCACTCCAGAATAAAAGAAAGGTGGGCACTTTGAAAGACCTCCCAACAGTGAGGGGCTGCTAAAGGAGCAAGGATTACAAAGAGCTTGCTGCTCAGGAGAAAGGAGAGGTGGACAAAATATTCCTGGCACACAGCCCAGCACGTTGGGAACTTTCAGGAGCTTCACATGCTCCATCCCCTTGGCTGACAATGCAGTGCCGAGGCCCCCCACTATGATACACAGCCTGCCACTCCTTCCTGTGGGCCATCATCCAACTCACAAACCTGCTGGCTCTGCCTACAGCAGCTATGGGGGTGTAGCATAGAGGCTCCTCCCTGTGCACTCAGTCCACTGGCCCTGGCAGTGGAGGCAGACATTACAGCAGGGAAGCAGGAAAGAGCTCTTTCCTGATGGCATACACTGGCCCCACATACCTGTGACCCCCACCATCGTGGCTGGGGAGCTCTAGAGAATAGAGCTTCTGGACGCTAGAGGATGCCACCTACACAAAGTTACCATTCCATGGGAGTCATGATAATTATGAAACGGCAAAAGAACCTGGTACAAACCAAAATCCCTCAAACACCAGAAAGAGGGCTAACTGAAACTGAAATCACTGATCTTCCTGATAAGGCTGTCAAAATAAAAATCATAAACATGCTCAGGAAGATACAAATCATATTCAAGACCTCAGCGAAGAGTTCAAGAAAGAGAAACTTTGAAAAATACACTGTGAAATGAAACATACACTGGTGAGATTTTAAAGCAGATTAGATGATGTAGAGGAGACAGTAAATGAAATAGAAATTAGAGAACAGGAATAATAAGCTGAGGCACAGAGAAAAATAAACAATATCTAGGAATGAAAGAATAGTAAGAGAACCATGTGACCAATCCTAATGGAACGGTATTTGTAATATAGGGGTACCAGAAGAAGAGGAGAGAGAGGAGGGGGTATAACGTCCCATTGAGGAAATAATTGCTGGAAATATCGCCAACCTGGGGAAGGAAATAGTCTCCCACAAAATGGATCCAAGGTAAACAACGCCAAGACATTTAATAATCAAAATGACAAAGTTCAAGGATAAAGACACAGAGTATTAAAAGCAGCCAGAGAGAGAGAAAAGGTCACATACAAAGGAAAACCCATCGGGCTATTATCAGACTTCTCAGCAGAAACCTTACAGGCCTGAAGAGAGTTGTATGATATACTAAATGCAATGAAACAGAAGTGTCTTGAGTGAAGAATACTCTCCCCAGCAAGATTATTATTTAATTGTGAAGCAGGGTTTAAACAATTTCCAGATAAGAAAAAGTTGAGGGAATTTACCTCCCACAAATCGTCTCTACAGTGTATTTTGGAGGGAGTGCTGTAGATGGAAGTGCTCCTAAGGCTAAATCAACTACCCACAAAGTCTGTCATGGGACACATGAAGAGTACAGAATATGAAACCTAATATATTAAAAGTGGAGGACAATGAAAAAGAAGGGAGGAAAAAAAAGAACTTTTAGGTTGTGTTTGAAATTAACATACTAAGCCTTTAAAGTTAGACTGGTAGGTAGTAAAGAAGCTGCCCTTGAACCTTTGGTAAGCACAAATCTAAACCCTGCAATAGCAATAATTAAATATCTATTAGTAATTACCATAAGTGTAAATGGACTGAATGCACCAATCAAAAGACACAATTACAGAACGGATAAGAAAAGAAGACCTATCTATATATACTGTCTCTAAGAGACTCACTTTAAACACAAAGACATACACAGATTAAAAGTAAAAGGATGGAAAAGACATTTCATGCAAATAATAGGGAGAAAATATTAGGAGTTGCAGTACTTGTATCAGACAAAATAGACTTCAAAACAGAGAAAGTAACAAGAGACAAGTACATTACATAATGATAAAGGGGTCAATCCAACAAGAGGATATAACCATTATAAATATCTGTGCACACAACATAGGGGCACCTAAATATGTGAAACAAATACTAACAATTAAAGGGGAAAATAAAATGTAAGGCATTCATTATAGGAGGCGTCAACACACCTCTCACTCAAAAGGGAAATCACCGGGCAGATTAAGGAGACAGAGGCACTGAAGAATACATTAGAACAGATGGAAATAACATATCTACAGAACACTCCAGCCAAAAGCAGTAGAATACACATTCTTCCCAAGTGCACATGGAAAATTTTCAAGAATAGAGCACATACTAGGACATAAAAAGAGCTTTAAGTAAATTCAGAAGAATTGAAATTGTACCAACCAGCCGCTCAGACCACAAAGGTAAGAAGCTAGAAATAAATTATGCAAAGAAAAAAAACCCCACAAACACATGGAGGCCTAGCGACATGCTCCTAAATAATCAATGTATCAATGAACAAATAAAAACAAATCAAGCAATATATGGAACAAATAAAACAACGCAACACCCCAAAATTTGTGGGACTCAGAGAAGGCTATTCTAAGATGAATGTATACAGTAGTAGAGGCTTACCTCAAAAAAGAACAATAATCCAATATGAACAGTCAAAACTCACAATTAATGAAACTAGAAAAGAACAAATGAGGCCCAAAGTCTGTAGAAGGAGGGATGTAATAAAGATCAGAGCAGAAATAAATAAAATTGAGGAGAATAAAAATAGAATCAATGAAAACAGGAGCTGGTTCTTTGAGAAAATAAACAAAATAGATAAACCCCTAACCAGACTTATCAAGAGAAAGACAGTGTACACACCTGAACATAATTAGAAATGAGAAAGGAAAAATCACTACAGACACCACAGAGATAGGAAGAATATTAGAGACTACTATGAAAAATTATATGCTAACAAATCGGATAATCTAGAAGAATGGAAAACTTTCTAGACAAATAGGAACCTTCCAAAACCGAGGAAGAAACAAAATCTGAACAGACCAATTACCAGCAATAAAATTGAATTGGTAATCAAAAGTTACTGAAAAACAACACTCCTCGACCAGATTGCTTCACCACTGAATTTTATCAGCCATTTGGAGAAGATCTAATACCCATTCTCCTTAAGGTTTTCCAAACAGAAGAGGAGTGTATACTTCCAAACTCATTCTATGAGGCCAGTATCACTTTCATAGCAAAACCAGGCAAAGACACCACACACACACACACACAAAAAAAAAAAAAAAAAAAAAAAAAAAATTACATGCCAATATTCCTGATAAGTATAGATGCAAAAATACTCAAACAGAATACTAGCAAAGCAAATTTAAAAAATATGTAAAAAGGATTATCCATTATGATCAAGTAGGGTTTATTCCAGGGATGCGAGGATGGTACAGTATTAGAAAATCCATCAACGTCAGACACCACATGTAGAAAGTGAAGGAGAAAAATCACGTGATCATCTCAATAGATGCTGAAAAAAGTATTTGAGGAAGTTGAACATCCATTCATGATAGAAAAGTCAACAAAATGGGTATAGAGGGCAAGTACTTCAACATAATAAAGGCCATATGAGACAAACCCAAAGCCAACATCATATTTAATAGTGGAAAGCTGAAAGAATTTCCTCTAAGATCGTGAACAACATAAGGATACCCACTCTCCCTACCTTTAATTCAACATAGTACTGGAGGTCCTAGCTGCAGTAATCAGACATAGCAAATAAAAGGCATCCAGATAAGGAAGAAGTCAAACTGTTACTGCAGATGACATCATATTGCACATAAAAAAATGCTAAAGAATCCACCCCAAAGCTACTAGAACTCATCACTGAATTTGGCAAAGTTGCAGGTTATAAAATTAATACACAAAAATCCATAGCATTGCTATGTACTAACAATAAACTAGTAGAAAGAGAAATCAGGAAAACAATTCCATTCACAATTGCATCAAAAAGAATAAAATACCTAGGAATACACCTAACCAAAGAGGTGAAAGAAAGACCTACACCCTGAAAACTATAAGGCACTCATGAGAGAAATTAAAGAAGATGCCAATAAATGAAAATACGTCCCATGCTCATGGATAGGAAGATTTCATCTTGTCAAAATGGCCATCCTGCCCAAAGCAATCTACAGATTCAGTGCAATCCCTTTCAAAATACAAACAGCGTTCTTCAACATACTAGAACAAATAGTTGTAAAATTTTTATGGAACCACAAAAGACCCAGAATAGGCAAAGCAATCCTGAAAAGTGAGCATAAAACTGGGGGTTTATGCTCCGTGACTTCAAGCTCTTCTATAAAGCCACAGTAATCAAGACAATTTGGTATTGGCACAAGAAAAGACCCATAGATAAATGGGACACAGTAGAGAGCTGTGGATATACAATGGGAAAATGACAGCCTTTTCAAGAAATGGTGTGGCAAAAGTGGACAACTACATGTCAGAAAATGAAACTGAATTATTGTCTAACTCCATACACAAAAGTAAACTCAAAATGGATCAAAGATCTGAATGTAAGTAATGAAAAAAGAAGACTCTTAGAAGAAAACATAGGCAAAAATTTCTTGAACATAAACATGGGCAATTTTTTTCCTGAACATACATCCTCGGGCAAGGGAAACAAAAGCAAAAATGAACAAATGAGACTACATTAAGGTAAAAAGCATCTGTACAGCAAAGAACACCATCAGAACCAAAAAATATTGTACAGCATGGGAGAATATAATCATAAATGACATACCCCAACAAGGGGTTAACATCCAAAATATATAAAGAGCTCACTTGCCTCAACACCAAAAAGTAAATAAGCCAATTAAAAAATGCGTAGAGGATCTGAACAGAAACTTCTCCAAAGAAGAAATGCAGATGGCCAACAGTCATGTGGAAAGGTGCTCCACATCGCTAATTATCAGGGAAATGCAAATTAAAACTGCAATGAGATCACCTCACACCAGTTAGGATGGCCAACAGCCAAAAGAAAAGGAACAACAAATGTTTGCAAGAGTGCAGAGAAAGGTGAACCCTCCTACACTGTTGGTGGGAACCTAAATTAGTTCAGCCATGGTGGAAAGCAATATGGACATTCCTCAAAAAACTAAAAATAGAAATACCTTTGTATCCAGGCATTCCCTCCTAGGAATTTGCTCAAAGAAAACAAGATCCCAGAATCGAAAAGAGATACGTACCCCTGTGTTTATCGCACCACTATTTATAATAGCCATGATGTGGAAGCAATCTAAATATCCATCAGTAAAGGAATGGATAAAGAAGAGGTGGAACATATACACTATGGAATATTATTCAGCTGTAAGAAGAAAACATCCTACCATTTGCAACAACATGGATGGAGCTGTAGGGTATTATGCTCAGTGAAATAAGCCAGGTGGAGAAAGACAAGTACCAAATGATTTCACTCATAGGTGGAGTATAAGAACAAAAAAAAAACTGAAGGAACAAAACAGCAGTAGAATCACAGGACCCAAGAATGGACTAGCAGTTACCAAAGGGAAAGGGACTGGGGAGGCTGGGTGTGAAGGGACGGATAAGGGGGGTAAAGGACCATTATGATTAACCCACATAATGTAGGGACAGGAGCTCGGGGAAGACAGTGTAGCACGGAGAAGACAAGTAGTGATTCTCTAGCATTTTACTATGCTGATGGACAGTGATTGCAATGGGGTCTGTGATGGGGACTTGAGAATGAGGTGAGCCTAGTAAACTTAATGTTCTTCATGTAATTGTAGATTAATGATACAAAAAAATATGCGCAGAGAATCTGAACAGAAACTTATCCAAAGAAGAAATGCAGATGGCCAACAATCATGTGAAAAGATGCTCCACATCACTAATTATCAGGGAAATGCAAATTAGAACCACAATGAGATCACTTCACACCAGTTAGGATGGCCAGCAGCCAAAAAGAAAAGGAACAACAAATGCTTGCGAGGATGGGGAGAAAGGTGAACCTTCCTACACTAGTAAATTAGTTCAGCCATGGTGGAAAGCAATATGGATGTTCCTCAAAAAACTAAAAATAGAAATACCATTGTATCCAGGAATTCCCTCCTAGGAATTTGCTCAAAGAAAACAAGATCCCAGAATCAAAAGGACATATGTACCCCTGTGTTTATCGCACCACTATTTATAATAGCCATGATGTGGAAGCAATCTAAATATCTGTCAGTAGAGGAATGGATAAAGAAGAGGTGGTACATATACACAATGGAATATTATTCAGCCATAAGAAGAAAACATACCCTACCATTTGCAACAACATGGATTGAGCTAGAGGGTATTATGCTCAGTTAAGTAAGACAGGTGGAGAAAGACAAGTACCAAATGATTTCACTCATTTGTGGTGTAAAATAACAAAGCAAAACTGAAAGAACAAGACAACAGCAGACTTAGACTCCAAGAAGGGACAAGCAGTTACCAAAGGGAAAGGAATTGGGAAGGTTGTTGGAGAGGGAGGGAGAAGGATTAAGGTGCATGCATAATGTAGGGCGGTCACGGGGAAGGCAGTATAGCACAGAGCAGACAACTAGTGACATTAGCTTCTTGCTGTGGTGAGGCACAGTGACTACTGTTGGGTGATTTGGGGGTGTTGATAATATGGGTCAGTGTAATATGCACAATGTTACTCACGTGAAACCTTTATATAAGATTGTGTATCAATGGTACCTTAATAAAAAAAGTAGTATCAAAAAAACTAGGCTTAATAAATGAAAAAAATGAGCTTTGTAATGATTATTTTAAATAAAATTTGCCACTTTCATGATCTTAATTCATTAATAAAGCATTTCATGTATTAAAACACTTTTTTTTTCATTCAAAGTTATTACTTGGAATTGAAAATCCCCAAAAAGATTATGTATGAACGTGTTACAACATGTTTATATATTGTACTGTTTATATTAACTACTTGTTCGTTTTATGAGCACACGTCCTTTCAATAGTTACACGCAACAACCATCCACCTATTACATAATACTTTTTTTAAAACTACTATAATCAAAATTACGTAACCATTTAAAAATACAAGTTTCTAGATTAAGCCTTGAATCCACATTATATATTGGTTCTTCTTTAAAAACCTAACTGTGCAAAACCACATAAGTTTAGAAGTATTTTACAAATACCCATAAACCCACCACCTAGGTCTAACAAATGTAATATTTGTTTCAGATCTGATTTTTAAAAAATTAAACATTGTGGTTTACCATTGAAATGCCCAGGTCCTTCCCTCTCTCTTTTCAGACTATTCCGACTTTGTCATATATTTTTCGATAGGTGTTTCTGTAACTTAATTGAGGTATGTATTCACACATATCTGAGGGAAGAAGGATTAGGAATGGGAAGAGAGGAATATGTAACTTTATTTAAAAGAGATTTGAATAAGGCACATGTTGTCTAACCTCTCTTCATCGGTGTTAGTTTACTTTCTCTATGTTAAAAAATATTGTATAATTAGACATTAGCAATAAAGTAGAATTAGAATAGTGACTTTGCAGTTAACCAGCCTTGTGTTTAAAACAACTGTCTGCTACTAAGCAGCCATGTAACATTGTACAAGCTTGTTGATCTTAGCAAATTTTAGTATCATCATCTGTAAAATGTGTATAATACTAGTAGCAACAATGTAAGATTTTTTCAATATTAAAATAAGATAATCCATGTGGTGCTTGGTGTGATATCTGGCTAATATTTCTTGATGGCCTATATTCTGAACTCTAGACAAGTATTGTTCTATTGACTCATATCCATCAGTCACTAAAGGCAATGGGTATGGAACAAAAGGATGTGTATCTGTTTTTAGTGTTTTGTGGTTACATTGTTATTTTTAAAGAAAGAGGAATATATTTAATGAATGGGTAGTACTTAGAAAATATTTGCGGAGTTAGGTGGGTGCCATGTGCATGGCCTTCAATGCCAGGCTAATGAAAACTTTTGAGTTTTTGTTTTCATTTGTCTCTATATAGTGCTTGATTTCTGCAATTTATTTGATCATTGATATATTGGTATTTAGGAGCATGTTGTTAAGCCTCTATGTGTTCATGGGCTTTTTTGTTTTCTTTGCATAATTTATTTCTAGTTTCATACCTTTATGGTCTGAGAAGCTGGTTGGTACAATTTCACTCCTTCTTAATTTACTGATGCCCTTTTTGTGGCCTAGTATGTGATCCATTCTGGAAAACATTCCATGTGCACTTGAGAAAAATGTGCATCCTGCTGCTTTTTGGTGGAGTAGTCTGTAGATGTTTGTTAGGTCTATCTGTTCTAATGTGTTGTTCAGTGCCTCGATTTCCTTTCTTATTTTCTGTCTGGTTGATCAGTCCTTTGGAGTGAGTGGTGTGTTGAAGTCTCCTAAAATGAATGCATTGCATTTTATTTCCCCCTTAATTCTGTTAGTATTTGTATCACATAATTAGGTGCTCCTGTGTTGGGTGCATAGATATTTGTTATGGTTATATCCTTTTGTTGGACTGACCTCTTTGTCATCATGTAATGTCCTTCTTTGTATGTTACTTTCTCTGTTTTGAAGTCTGTTTTGTCTAAGTACTGCAACTCCTGCCTTTTTCTCCCTACTAATTGCATGAAAAATCTTTTCTCATCCCTTCTCTTTTTGTCTGTACATGTCTCTGGATTTGAAGTGAGTTTCTTGTAGGCAGCATAGAGATAGGTCTTGTTTTTTTATCCATTCTGTAACTCTGTGTCTTTTGATGGATGCATTCAGTCCATTTACATTTAGGGTGATTATCAGTAGATATGTATTTATTGCTATTGTAGGCTTTAGATGCATGGTTACCAAAGGTTCAAGGGCATCTTCTTTACTATCTAACCGTCTAACTCAACTCGCTTATTATGCTAGGTCAAACGCAATTAAAGATTCTTCTTTTTTTCTCCCTTCTTTTTCTTCCTCTTCTAGTCTTTATATATTAGGTGTCATATTGTGTACTCTTTGTGTATCCCTTGAGAGACTTTGTGGGTAGTTGATTTAGCCTTAGGAACACTTCCATTTAAAGCAGTCCCTCCAAAATACACTGTAGAGATGGTATGTGGGAGGTAAATTCCCTCAACTTTTGCTTATCTGGAAAATGTTTAATACCTCCTTCAAATTTAAATGATAATCTTGCCGGAAAGAGTATTCTCGGTTCAGGGCCTTTCTGTCTCATTGCATTAAATATATCATGTCACTCCTTTCTGGCCTGTAAGGTTTCTGCTGAGAAGTGTGATGATAGCCTGATGGGTTTTCCTTTGTAGGTGACCTTTTTTCTCTCTCTGGCTGCTTTTAATACTCTGTCCTTGTCTTTGATCTTTGCCATTTTATTTATTATATGTCTTGGTGTTGTCCTCCTTGGGTACCTTGTGTTGGAAGTTCTGTGCACTCCCATGGCCTGAGAGTGTTTCCTTTCACAGATTGGGGAAGTTTTCAGCAATTATTTCCTCAAAGACACTATCTATTCATTTTTCTCTCTCTTCTTCTTGTGATACCCTTATAATGTGAATATTGTTTCATTTGGATTTGTCACACAGTTCTCTCAATATTCTTTTTTTCCTAGGGATCATTTTTTCCTCTGTGCCTCAGCATCTTTGTATTCCTGTTCTCTGATTTCTATTTCATTTACCTTCTCTACCTCATCTAATCTACTTTTAAATCCCTCCATTGTATGTTTCATTTCAGATACTGTATTTTTCAAAGTTTCTGTCTCTTAAATTCCTCCCTATGTTCTTGAATATTTTTCTGTAGCTCTGTGAGCATGTTTATCATTTTTATTTTGAAATCCTTATCAGGAAGTTTGGTGATTTGAGTTTCACTTAGTCCCCTTTCTGATGTTTGAGGGATTTTGGTTTGTGACAGATTCTTTTTCCATTTCATATTTGTAATGATTCCTATGTAATAATTAACTTTGTGCTGGCAGCACCCTCTAATGCCCAGAAGTTCTAGTCTCTGGAGCTGCCCAGTCCCTTGAGTGATGGTGCGGGTTACAAGTGCACGACGCCAGTGCCTCCCAGGAGGAAACAGTCTCTCCTGCTTCCAGGCCTCAATGCCTGCCTCCACTGCTAGGACCAGTGGGCTGAGCATTGAGAGAGGCGCCTCTGCGTTATAGCCCTGAGTCTGCCGCAGGGCCACCCTCTGGCTAGTCTGGCTCAATGACGGGGTAGCAGGTTTGCAAACCAGTGCTGTCTTCTGGGAAGGAGCCGCAGGCTGCATATTTTGGGGTGGGGGTTCTTGGGACTGCATTGCCAGCCAGGGGGATGGAGTGCCTGAAGCTCCTGAAAGTTCCCAAACTGCTGGGCTGAGTGTGTCAGGATCATTTTTTTCACCCTGTTATTTCTCCTGAACAGCAAGCTGTGTGTAACCTTCTGTAGCAGCCCTCTGACTATTGAAAAGTCTTTCAAAGTGCCCGACTTTTCTTTTGTCCCAGAGCATCCAATTGTGAGTCCTTGTTCTCCACAAGTGGCTGGAATTTTTGTCCCTCTTAGTATCCTGCCCATGTTTTCTTTCCATTCCCTCTAATCTCCAGAGCAACATGTAATGTGGGTTCATGCTCCCAGAGTAGATCTCCAGAGTTGGGTATTTAACAGTCTTGGGCTTCAACTCCCTCCGTGCTCCATTTCTCTTCCTCCTGCTGACGATCTGGAGTCAGTAGAGCTTGGATCCTGCTGGATCACGGCATTACTACTTTATCGTTTTCCATGAGATCTTCTCTTTTTCCCAGGTATCAGCCGTCTCTTACAGTCTTCTTTCTGGTCTCTCTCTCAGGATTAGTTGTATTTGCTGTATTTTCATTTTATATGTGGTTGCAGGACAAGGTTTCTGCCGCGCTTGTCAGGCCACCCTTCTGTTTAATCTCCTACCTTGCTTTTTGTGTATTAGTATAACTTTTGGAAAACATGTTTCTAGATCTATAAAATGTTTATATCCTTTGACCAATGTTTCCTTTCCTGGATATTTCCCTTCATTTGAATTTATCCTTAGGATAAACTTATATCACAAAGACTTACTTTAGCCTAATTTATTTAAAAATTTTAAAATAATGTAAAATCATTAATTAACTAAGAAAATTATGCATAAATTGAAAGTATATTTTTTGGTTATTGCAGAACCATACATCTTTCATATTAATAATAACACTGCAAGTAACTTTTATCCTATAACTGTAATGTCATAAAATTATATAGGGTAATGAAGATTTTAACGTAGTATAAAAAATTTTAAGTTGATATGGTAGGTTGATGGACTCATGAGTGATTTCTTTTTCTGGTTTTCTATACTTTAATGTTTGTACAATTTGAAAGGTGACAACATAAAACATTGCAAAAAAACATTCAAGTAATAGCTATTAAATTTTACAGAACAGTTTGGTTATTGACACTCCAAGAATTAGAAAGCAAACAAGACCCTTTAGTGCCACAAAAGATGAATTGGCTGAATTATCTGAAGCTGAAAGTGAAGGTGATAAAAAGCCCAAACTCTGGAGACCCTGTGATCGTTCCAATGGCTATGGAAGAACTGAATGCTTTAGAGTAGAGAAAAATCTGCTAGGTTATGGGTAAAACACTATTTCTAATATTTTTTACCACTAGTCTGATATATAAAGTCAGAGAGAGTATATACTATATAGTATATTTTTAATCTTCTAGAATCAATCAAATCTCTTTTTAAAGTACCTAAATTTATATGTTTAACATATGTTTAATAGAACAATGGGATGCCCCTGTTTTAAATTTAAATGCATCACTGTCACATTCCTTGTTCTCATATTAGCATATCCAGTAATGTAAAATGGATAATGCTGTTGATCATTATTGAATAAAATAAACTAGAAGTTACTATACCATGGCTCTGTATTTTACTCATGGGAGAAAATATTAGATGTAAACCCAATTGATGACAAAATGTTTTCTTGGACTTTTCAAAACTTTTATCTGTTAACAGTATTCTCTAGAAGTTAGCATTAATGTAAATAAATACACCTCTTCAACCAGATGGGGCCGATGGAGAGAGATTCTGTCTCATGGCCGTTTTAAAAGGCAGCTAAATGAGGATGATGTAGAAATAATTTGCCGAGCACTCTTAGCATTAATCCCTTATTCACTATCGAGGAGATGAGAAAATGAAAGGCTTCATATGGGATCTCATTACTCCAACTGAGGATGGGCAGACACGAGAGCTACAAAATCATCTAGGTAAGAACATTCTTGTTTTCTTTTTAATTTTATTTTTAGTTATGAAAAGTACTTAACCTAGTACCCTATAAAAGGTTCAAGGATTACAGGTAATGTTAAAGATCCCTTAACCTTCACTGTCAATTCAAGTTCCAATTTAGAAAATATCAGTGTTAATAGTTTGGTTGGGTTTTACATATTGTCATCAAACAATGTGTCCATTTCTAAGTTGGTGACAAAGAGTAGGTCTTAAAGGTCTTCCCACCTGTATTTGTGTAAATCTATCTCATTTTTTAAATGCCTGCTTAGTAGTTTATAGTATGGATATTCCATAGTTTATTTAGCATCTTCCTTAGTGATGAGCATGTTGCCAATTTTAGACAATTGAAAAACAAGTTTCATTGATGATCCTGGTACATTGTTCAACAAATAAATAGTAGGAGCGGAGGACATAAGAGAGGCCATCTATAAACCAATGGTTCTCAACAAGACACAATTTTGTGTCCCAGTCCTTCCTCCATCCATCTTGGTTGGAGAACCTCCAACCAAGGGTTCTCACAACTATGAGCACATTACTGGCATCTAGTAGGTAGAGGGGAACGATGCAGTGAGCCACCCAAAAAGGAAGAGCTGTGCTTCTCAAAATGCCAAGACTGAAAACTCTACTATAACCTACAGGAGATTTAAGAGTCTTCAACCAGTTATGGTGCAGGCCTTATTTGGATTCTGATTGAAACAGAAATCCAAGGAAAAAATTTTTATTGTCTTTATTATTAGATAATTGTATATTGGTATGCCACATACTAAGGAAGTGTTACTGCATTTCTTGGGGCTGATAGTGGAAGTGTAGTTTGGTGGGTTTTTTGGTATGTTTTGTTTTAAGAAGGCCTTATTTACTTATTGCTAAAAGATATTTGGATATCTATCAATGAAATGATTGATATCTTAGATTTACTTCAAAATAATATGGGAAGTTGGGGAGTGAACAGGATATAGATGAAGCAGAGGTGGCCATGAGCCTATAATTATTGAAGTTGAATGATGGGACCTGATGATTCTGTCGTGTTATTCCACCTATGTTTGAGTATGCTTAATTCCATAATTAAAAAATAGATAGGCATAAACCCTCAAAAGTGGAGAGAATGGGAAAGGAAGTAACAAAATTCTGGAACTTTGAAGCAGATAATCTATCAGTGGTAACTGACTTAATGAACCAAGGAGAGTTAAATCCTAGGTCAGCAGTAAGAAAAGGCAACAACCACCTGATTTGCTTCACAGATTTGCCCAGAAGCGTCAGGAGTTTGTGACATAAGGAAGCCTGAAAGTGGGACTTAAAGGAAAGGGGCTTTGACGGAAAGTTCTTTAGAGCAGGTCAGATCACTAAATACCCTTTTCAGTTCCACGTAGCCAGAATGAAGCATCATGGAAAGTGTATTATCTGGAGAGGGTAAAATAGAAGATCTCTGGGTTGCATTGGTATTTGAGGTATGGCGCTACTAAATGGGGATTAAATGAATATATATATATATATATATATATATATATACTTGGTAATGCCATCCTTAAGAAGACTAAGGAATTTCTTTGGTGAATCTAACCAGGCCAAATCTTAAAGATAATGATGTAATAAGAAAAAGCCAGCTTACCCTTCAAGGAGTTCAGTCAGTAAGCTTCAACCATTCAGACTACCTGTCAACTTTTCTTTTGTTTTTTTGGCTTTTGGCTTTTGGCTTTTGGTTTGCCATTCCTAAATGAGCAAACGACCAAAGATAACAGACTTCTGAGGGAATTCTCCAACATGAGAGATAGATACTAAAAACAAAACATAAAATTAACTTGAAAGAAACAAGGACTAAAAGGCGAAGACAGCTTTTTTAAAACTATTAATACCTTCAGAGATAATTCAAATACACTTGTTATTTTGAAAAAACAAGTGCTTTAGAAACATTTAAAGTACAAAGAGTTGTAAAGCATAGACATGTAACAAATGAAAATAAGATTAAGTGATGAATCTGAGAAACTTTGCTAGTGAGAAGTTTAAAAATGTAGAACATATATGTTATTAGGAAAATTTTTAAATATGCACTGTTTTAGTTTCCAAACTGACAAGGGTGAAGAGGACTTAGTTACAAAATAGTATTGACATAACAACAAATGCAACTTAATGTGAAAGGCATTATTTGGGATAAAAAAGGAATACGACATAATAAAAAAAAAGGCCAGCTATAAAAGAAGACATAAAAAGTACGAATGTGTATGCACCACACAAAATACTCCCAAAGTATAAAGGTAAAAATTGCCAAAATTTAAAGGAGGAATGAACAAATCCACATCAAGCTTCTCCTTACTATTGTAATAGAACTCTCACTGGTAGAATAAATCAAGGAAAAGATACGTAACTATTGAAAGGAGGAAACAAAACTGCTTTATTAATAATTGTGAAAAATTATAAGTGAAACAACTTAAACGTGATTTAACATTAATGTCGTAAAGCCATAAAACAAATTTTTACACAGCAATTAAGATGAATGAATTAGAACCTCATGAATCAGCCATTATAAATCTTTTAAAAATGAGAGTAACCAGTTACAGAATTACTTGTATTATATAATGCCTGAAAACTTCAGTACTAAATATTTCTCCAATATAGAGTTATAAATGTGTATCAAATACAAAAAACAAATTCAAGGAAGTGATTATGCTTGGAAGGAAGGAGAAAATTAGACTCCAGCTATGTATATTTCCTTTCAAAAAAAGCTAACCAAATAGGGACTGTGTTAAGATTAAGAGTGGAATACTTTTTTCTATTTTTGAAATATTTTACAACAAAAGTATTAAATAAAACAAATTTAGCTCTCTTAAGCAGGAGCTCACAATGGGTAAACCTGATGCATTTTATTAGTAAAATTCATTTTGAAAATCAAGAGGCCAAAACTTACTATTTGTAACTAGGGAAGCCAAAAGCAAAGCTGAAGAACAGGTTTGAGCTTTTGGTTTTTACATTTGGAAAAAATGTGTTTTAGAACAGAAAGGAGATCAGAATGATTAATTTGAGACAGAATTGTTGAGTATTTGGAGGAAGATGTGTTAATGTGTGTGTAAAAATCACATTAACTGACTTTGGCTAAAGATGGTGGTGTGAGTAGGGTAGCAGAAATCTCCCAAAACTGTATATATTTTTAAAATACAACAAGCACAACTATTCCTAAACAACAGACCAGAGGGTACAGTACAACAGCCAGGCTACATCTATGTGTGCAAGAACTCAGCATCTCATGAAGGGGGTAAGATACAAAGCCACAGCCCAGCGGGACCCGAGTACTCCCCCCACCCTAGCTCTCTGGCAGGAGGAAACGAGTCAGAGTGGGGAGGGAGTGGAAGCACAGGACTGCTTAATAACCAGCCCTAGTAATCTGCACCGGGAGTGCAGGACACACATTGCATGGTGTGCTGGATATTAGAGAAACAGAAGGGTAGAATCTGAGACAGAGACTGCGAGCCGGTCCCCACAGCGGGTTCCCCTGGCGCAAAAGAAAAGCGAGAGCTGTTTAAAAGTCTTAAAGGGACGAGGGCTCAAGAGCTGAACGAAATTCTGCCACCACACTCAGCCCAGCAGGCTGGGAATCTTGAGAAACTTCAGGCCCCCTAAACCCTGGTGGGTAAAGAAGCCCCGAAGCACCTCACAGTGATAAGCAGCCTGCCATTCGTTCCCCCTGGCTGGCACTACAAGTAACCCAGCTGACCTGCCACAGGTGCAGAGCAGCTGGGAAGTGGCCCCACCCACAGCAACCACACAGAGTCTCCTCCTAGCGTGCAGCTAACCGGGACAGGCAGTGGAAGCTGGCACAAGGTCCGGAAGGCACAAAGGCTCACTGTTCTTGCAGGAGAACACACCCACAACTTCTCAACATAAACCTTAACTGGCCAGATGAGAATGGCATGATCTATTTAATGCAGTGAAACAGAAGGGCTTTGAACCAAGAATACTGTATCCAGCACGATTATCATTTAAATTTGATGGAGGGATTAAACAATTCCCAGACAAGCAAAAGTTGAGGGAATTTGCTTCCATACAGGGTATTTTAAAGGGTCTGCTCTAGACGGAAGCACTGCTAAGACTAAATAGATGTTACCAGAGAAAATGAAATCACAGCAAAGAAAGCTGACCAACCAAATACTAACTAAAGGCAAAAAATAAAATCAACTATCCACAAAAACAAAGGAAGCACAAAACAGTACAGAATAAAACATCTAACATAAAAAATGGAGGAATAAGAATAAGAAACGAGAGAAATAAAGAATCACCAGACTGTGTTTATAATAGCATAATAAGAGAGATGTTAGAAGGTTAGATAGGAAAGAGGCTACCTTTGAAGATTTCCGAACTATGAATCCAAACGTGCAATGGCAACAAGTACATATCTATCGATAATCATCCTAAATGTAAATGCAGTGAATGCACCAATCAAAAGACAGAGTAATTGAATGAATAAAAAGCAAGATCCATCTATATGCTGCTTAAAAGAGACTCACCTCAAACCCAAAGATATACATAAGACTAAAAGTGAAGGGATGGAAAAAGATATTTCATGCAAACAATAGGGAGAAGAAAGCAGGTGTGTCAGTACTAGTATCAGACAAAATAGACTTCAAAACAAAGAAATGAGATAAAGAAGGACATTACATAATGCTAAAGGGGTCAGTCCAACAAGAGGATATAACCATTGTAAATATATATGCACCCAACACAGGAGCACCGACATGTGTGAAACAGATACTAACAGAATTAAAGGGAGAAAGAGAATGCAGTGCATTCATTTTATGAGACTTCAACACACCACTCACTCCAAAGGGCAGGTAAACCAGACAGAAAATAAGTAAGGACACAGAGGCACTGAACAACACACTAGAACAGATGGACCTAACAGACATCTACAGAACTCCACACCCAAAAGCAGCAGGATACACATTCTTCTCAAGTGCACATGGAACATTTTCCAGAATCGACCACAGACTAGGCCACAAAAAGAACCTCAGTAAATTCAAAAAGATTGAAATTCTACAAACCAACTTCTCAGATCACAAAGGTACAAAACTAGAAATAAATTGTATAAAGAAAGCTAAAAGGCTTACAAACACATGGAGGCTTAACAACATGCTCCTAAATAATCAATGGATAAACGACCAAATTAAAACAGAGATCAAGCAATATATGGGGACAAATGACAACAACAGCAAAAAGCCCCAATTTTTGTGGGACGCAGCAAAGCCGGTTCTAAGAGGAAAGTATATGGCAAACCAGGCCTATTTGAAGAAGGAAGTAGGATCCCAAATGAATAGTCTGAAGTCACAATTATTGAATCTGGAAAAGGAAGAACAAATGTGGCCCAAAGTCAGCAGAAGGTGGGACATAATAAAGATCAGAGAAGAAATAAATAAAATTGAGAAGAGTAAAACAATAGAAAAAATCAAGGGAACCTAGAGCTGGTTCTTTGAGAAAATATACAAAATAGATAAGCCCCTAGCCACACTTAATAAGAGAAAAAGAGAATCTACACACATAAACAGACTAGAAATGAGAAAGGAAAAATCACGATAGAATGCACAGAAATACAAAGAATTATTAGAGAGTACTATGAAAATTTATATGCTAACAAGCTGGAAAACCTAGGAGAAATGGAAAACTTCCTAGAAAAATACAACCTTCCAAGACTGACCAAGGAAGAAACAGAAAATCTAAACAGACCTATTACCAGCAACGAAATTGAATCAGTAATCAAAAAACTACTGAAGAACAAAACTACCAGGCCATGTGGATTCACCGCTGAATTTTACCATACATAATAAGAAGACATAATACCCATTCTCCATAAAGTTTTCCAAAAAAATAGAAGGGGATGGAATACTTGCAAACTCGTTCTATGAAGCCAGCATCACTCTAATACCAAAACCAGGCAAAGACCCAACCAAGAAAGAAAATTACAGACCAATATCCCTGATGAACATAGATGCAAAAATACTCAACAAAATATTAGCAGACAGAATTCAAAAATACATCAAGAGGATCTTACACTTTGATCAAGTGGGATTCAACACAGGGATGCAAGGACGGTACAAAATTGGAAAATCCATCAACATCATCCACCACATCCGTAAAAAGAAGAACAAAAACCATACAGTCATCTCTATAGATGCTGAGAAAGCATTTGACAAAATTCAATGTCCATTCATGATAAAAACTCTTAACCAAATGGGTATAGAGAGCAAGTACCTCAACATAATAAAGGCCATATATGACAAACCCATAGCCAACATCATACTTAACCGCGAGAAGCTGAAAGCTTTTCCTCCATTATCAGGAACAAGACAGTGATGCCCACTCTCCCCACGGTTACTCAACATAGTATTGGAGGTCCTACTGGCAATCAGACAAAACAAAGAAATACAAGGAATCCAGATTGGTAAAGAAGTCAGACTATCCCTATTTGCAGATGACATGATATTGTACATAAAAAACCCTAAAGACTCCACTCCAAAAATACTAGAATTAGTATCGGAACTCAGCAAAGCTGCAGGATACAAAATTAATACACAGAAATCTGTTGCTTTCCTATACACTAACGATGAACTAGCAGAAAGGGAAATCAGGAAAACAATTCCATTCACAATTGCATCAAAAAGCATAAAATACCTAGGAATAAACCTAACCAAGAAAGTGAAAGACCTATATCCTGAAAACTACATGCACTCCTAAGAGAAATTAAAGAGGACACTAACAAATGGAAATTCTTCCCATACTCTTCGCTAGGAAGAATTAATATTGTCAAAATGGCCATCCTCCCTAAAGCAATCTACAGGTTCAATGCAATCCCTATCAAAATACCAACAGCATTCTTCAATGAACTGGAACAAATAGTTCTAAAATTCATATGGAACCACAAAATACCCCAAATAGCCAAAGCAAATACCATGATCAAGTGGGATTCATCACAGGGAATAATAAAGCATGTGGCACCTCAATTCCCAACTTCAAGCTCTACCTCAAAGACACAGTAATCAAGACAATTTGTTACTGGCACAAGAACGAACCCACCGACCAGTGGAATAGAGAGTCCAGATATTAACCCAAATGTATACAGTCAATTAGTATTTGATAAAGGAGCCATGGATATACAGTGGGGAAATGAGAGCCTCTTCAACAGCTGGTATTGGCAAAACTGGACAGCTGCATGTAAGAGAATGAAACTGGATTATTGTCTAACCCCATACACAAAAGTAAATTTCAACAGAATCAGAGACCTGAATGTAAGTCATGAAAACATAAAACTCCTAGAAAAAAACATAGTCAAAAATCCCTTGGACATAAACATGAGCAACTTCTTCATGAATATATCCCCCCAGGCAAGGAAAACAAAAGCAAGGATGAAGAAGTGGGACTGCATCAAGCTGAAAAGATTCTATACAGCAAAGGCATCATCAGTAGAACAAAAAGACGTCCTATAGTATGGGAGAATATACTCATAAATGACAGTTCTTTTAATGGAAGCATGGAAGCTCTGGCTCCCGGCTGCTGCATTAACCAGGGAAGTGGTGGGCCGGCACCAAAGCATGCGAGGATGGGAATGTGGGCTCAGCCTGGGACCGATTGTGACGACCCCAGGAGGTGGGCAGGGGGCCAGCCGCCCAGAATCCTGCCCCAACCAGGGCATGTCCCCATGGCCAGGTGGCCCCAAGACTGGACTGGGGCAAGACACAAGGATACACATCGTGTGGGTGCGCCTGGCCGAAGCTCCCCGGGCTCTGAGACAACACAACATACTGGCGCTAGGAAAAGATGGCACTTTTATTAACAGTATGTGACTAATAAATACATAACTGCAGCCAATAAATTATTACAATAACTAGAAATTTATTAGAAAACTACAGTTAATGTGGGGTGGGAGGTGGTGATGGGGTTGGGAAATGGGACCACTGTATTTCAGCTGTTAACGTCGTGTCTTCCTTCTAGCAGTGGCTCTGCCAGCACGCTTCTGTGGCGTCTCCTTCTTGGGACTAGGTTGTAGCCGCTGAATTTTGGCCGGGGGGCAACCTAGTTCTTCATCTGAGAACGAGTTTGTTGAAGGTCTCTTGGGAGCCCGCCTGGAGACCGGCTTCTCCACTTCCATCTTTGATGGGTTGGGCACCATTGCTGGGGTGGGCACCTTTTCTGGGGTGGGAATGGGTGCATCCCCATAGCAGCGGTAGGCTCCAACCAGGCAGTACGTCTCCCCGTGCCAGCTCACCTGGGTTTCACCACGCCCTTTGTAGAGGACGTGGTGGTACCCAGGTGTAGGGGATGGGGAAGCCGCTGTTGCCGCCACTGCTGCTGCTGCAAAGAAAACCAGAACTGATCAGTCACTTCTCCTGTACACAATGTCCTACCAGAACCTTCCCTCTGTCATGTCTCTCTCAGTTTCTGGCTGAAGCCATTCGATCTGCTTGGCATCTAAAACCCAGACTTGGCCCATCACCTCTATGAATCCCCTAGAGAAGCGATGTTGGCTGCAAGAGCAATTCCGTGGAGCCTGTGGCAGCAGGAGACCAGGAAATCTGTTCCCCATTCCCAGAAAAAAACTCAACCTGAAAATGATTACAATCAGGATCCCCTCCATCTCTCCCTTCCACAAGTGAGGAAGTATTTGTTAAAGCCTGTCACTTCCAAGGCGGTTTTAGTGGAAATACCTTTCATGTGTTGGAAAAAATAATCTTACACGAATCAGTTAAGAACCCCTCTCCCTTTGAACCCCATTTGTGTTGCCTTTTTCAACCACGCTGAACTCTAGCCCTCTGATACTTTGATGTAGTTTTGAAAAAGGCCAAATCAAAGCAGAGTGACCAGGAGGCTCAGGTCAGGATGTGGGTACCTAGTCTAGGCTCACATCAGCACAACCTCTGGGACGTCTTTTCCTCAGCCGTTAGGTCTCAGTTTCCCTTTATCACTCCCATTGACTCTTCTGCTCTTCCCATCGGTATGACACCCTTTTGCCTGCTACTCAGAGGCTCAGTCTGGGATGTGTCTGAGGGGACCCATGTGGACAGCATGGTGAAGTGGCCCAGGTTGGAAGGTGAGGTTATGAGTGTCCCTCAACAGCTCTTTCTCAAACTGCTCCATTTACACAGAAATGCTCTTGACTTTTGCTAAGAGGCTAACCATCACACTGGCTCTTCTGCTGTTCCTAGAACAGGCCAGCCTCATTCCTACCTCTGGATCATTCACTTGCCATTTCCCCAAGTGTCTGGAAGGAAGCACTTGTAGCCCAAAGGTGGAGGGAAGGCTACATTTACAAAGATTAGTAACTTTCTGAACGCTTGCCCAGGGATGACATTTCACTTGCCCTCAGCAGTGAGCAGGAACACCGGGTACTAGTTAACAGCTGGGGTAGTTCTGACGTGTTGAGTGCCAGCCCGAAAGGAGAAGCTAGGTGGCAGCCAGGTGAGGCTGTGTGCCCACCAATGACTCTTGTAAAGATATCCCGCCTCGGCCTACCTGCTGTGCAGCCCTGCCAGGGCACAGAGGATAAATTACACTGGATGTAGATGATGCGGTCACACATCGTGAGAGCGATGCCTCACTCAGGCAGCCAGACTGCTGTCTGGCCTCAAACTGCCACTATGTTTGCGTGGTCCCGCTGCCACGGCAACAGTGAGGTCATCGATTCCCAGTGAGGTCACATACGGAACCTTGCGACTTGACGGACAGGCTTCAGGCTCTCTTGCGGAAGAGAGCAGGGTTGAGGCAGGGGCACCCTACCTGGCCCTTCCATCTAGCCCTCCGTATCCATGCCTTAGTCAAGTAGCCATTTCCTGTAGAATGTACCTGTGGGCTGTCACGGGAGGGCAAGAGTCCCACATTGTGAGATTGGCTTGAAGGGCAAGATTTACCTAAGAGACAGCCAGGGTGTTTGGCACTGAGCCTAAGGATTCCACAGTTGGAAAGGCAGAGATTTGTGTGGACTAGGGAATCAGGGAAGGCTCCTTGGCAGTGGTCCTGATGGGAAAGGGGCCTTGGGACCTATGGAGAGGAGAGGGTAGGCACTCCAGGTGGGAAAAATAAAAGCAGAGACAAGTTCTTCTTAACCTTGCCCTGCCCCAAATGGTAATTCATAGAACCTTTGTGATTTTACAAGTAAGACTTCAAGAAACCAAGAGGTTAAGGGGCCTATAGATGACCCAGGCAGTGGAAAGGTGTTCTGCTCAGGGGTAGACTTTCCGCTTGGGGCTCTGGATGTATAGCGGATAGGAATGTGAGGAGAAGCTCATCACATTTCAAAGTCACTCTGGGAGGGACATTACAAGTGCTCTAAGGCAAAGTGAGGGGCCTGAGTGAGTTCATAGAGTGGGAATGAGAGCCAATTTTAATATGAATTTAAAAAACTCATGACACAATGACATCATACAGTGACAACCTAATCGTTATGCTCCTCTCCCTCAAAAAGGATAATCATGACTATCCGACCACCATGAAAGGATACGTGGGCTCAGCGGCAGCCCAGGTGAAAAACAACATCAACACTGTACAGAGATGTTACTAAAAGACAATTTAGTTCTACTCAGACGGGGAGGAAATGGACAAGTGTCTTTAGCCTGATGAGACCCACCGTAAGGAGCCACGTTTGGGAGGCAGCCTTTGATACAGTGTGTCCAGGAACTTTCTAGCAGTGAGAGATAACCTTCCTCAGGAGGGGACTCCCTGTCACTAACCTTGAATAAGCAAAGATGGGACATTGTTTACTTGGGGGTGTTGCAGAGGAGGTGTACCAGGAGGTAGAGACTACTTGGGCTCTCATTTTAGACGATGGGCAACTCTGGTTGAGAACCACAGCATCTTCTCTCTTAATATGGTTGAGTCAGTGTAGTGTGTGTGTGTGGACATTTTAGGTCTGGCCTAAATAGAGCAGTCTATGTCTGGAAGTGATAACCTATGAAGGGGACGGCTCTGGGGGTTCATCCTGGCAGGTGGACAAGCCTGAGACCACTCAGATTTTCCAAAGCTCCAGAGAGACTGCATGTTTGGAGTATCCCTCTGATCTGGTGAGGGTCTGATGATACCCCTGCAGTATATGGCCAGGCCTCCAGGGAAGGCAGAATAGCATAGACGAATGTTGTAGCAGCTTTAAGAGGGCTTCAGACTCACTTGGGGATTCCACAAAACAACTTAAAAGATACTTTAACGTGGATTCTTGAGTCAATTGTTAACACAGATCTGGAGTGGGGCTCAGAAATCTTCCTTTAACACTAATCAGGCCTCCTAGGCAGTTGGGCCACTACTCGGTATTTATCTGAAGAAAATGAAATCACTAACTCTAAAAGATCTCTGCACCCCCATGTTCATTGCAGCATTATTTATAATAGCCAAGATATGCAAACCACCTAAGTGTACATTGTTGGAGGTGTTAGGCAGGAAAATAGATATGAGCGGGGTGGAAAGAGAAAAAGGCCAGAAAGTCCACTAAAGAGACTGAAAATTAATCAATTAAAGCTCCAGAAGCTGGGAGCAACTTGGCCTGGAATGTTTGAATATTCCCCAGATAAAGGAGGGTACCTCAGCATAGCCCATGGTCTTCATTGTGTTAATCATGCAGGCCCAGCTGTAAACAACTTAGTAAAAGGCAGGAAAGATTCCATCTGGAAGATTGTATTTTAATACCCAGAAAGTTAAAAATGTAAGATTCTAAACTTACTCTTTAGCAAACAGACAATAACTCAGCCCACCTTGTGGGCTGGGCAGGCAGCCTGTTTGATATGCTCCCTGACCAAGACTCCGGGTATGGCAGAGAGAAATCAGAGCAGGAAGTTCCTTGTGTTAAGTTAATTCTAAGTATTCAAAAAGCACTTAACAAGACTGTACCTCCAGCCCCTAGTCACAGCCCTAAAGAACCCTTAAAAGGGGTATGCCCAGCCTTTCGGGGCGCTCCTCTCTCTGAGGTCGCCTAGACTTCCTAAGTGTGTAACCTTTTAATCTTATACTTACTCTCTCCAACCTTTCAGGGCACCTCTTCTTGCTGAGGTTGCCTTCTTCACTTCTCTCTTTAAATAACTTTAAATAAGACTTTTACTCTGCTTCACTACTGTGTCACTGTCCTTCAGTTCTTTGTCGCGGCGGGGACAAGCACCGAGGAAAATACACAACACTCCCCTAACAGAGGAATGGATAAAGGAAATATGGCGTATGTATTACATATACAATAGAATATTATTCAAGCATAAGAAAGAGGGAAATCCTGCAGTGTGTGAAAGCATAGATGATGGGTGGACATCACACTAAGTGAATTAAGTCGGTGAAAGACAAAGACTGTAGGATCTCATGTATATGTGGAATCTAAAAAAAGAAAAAGAATCCGAACGCATGATGCATAAAATAGATTGGTGGCTGTCAGACGTGGGGGATTGAAAGGGTATCTCGCTGGGACCCTCCTTACCCCAGAACGAGTCAGGAGATGGGCCCACACAACAGATTTTATTATCTGAAAGAGAACATGGCTGACCCCAGAGAGAGGGCGCAGCAGCTCGTGGGTGAGGAAGCATTTTTAAGGAGTAGGGGTAGGGTGTGTTCTGCGTTGCTGATTGGATCTTAACGGGTGGGGGTCTTAGCGCGCCAGAATTTGCCTTTGGGGATATCGGGTGAGCCAAATAGGTGAAGGGGGTCAAAAGGTACGAACTTCCAGTTATTAAATAAATAAGTCCTGGGGATGTGATGTACAGCATGGTGACTATAGTTAACAATAGTGTATGGCATATTTGAAAGCTACTAAGAGTAAATCTTAAAAGTTCATGTCACAAGAAAATAAATTGTAACTATGTGTGGTGATAGATATTAACTAAACTGATAGTGATGTTAATGTCACAGTATATAGGCATGTCAAATCATTATGTTGTACACCTTAAACGAATACACTGTTTTGTGTCAATTATATCTCAGTTTTAAAAAGATTCAAAGAAAGAAAGGAAATCCATCTGGTTGTTGAAAATTTTGGTTCCTGGGGTCTGATTATTCATTTACTCATTTATTCACTCATTAAGCTATTCATGCATTCACATATTCAACAACTGTTTAGTGAGTACCTACTGTATGGCAAGTCCTTTGCCATGCACTGAAGATATAGTAAGGAACTAGACAAGCATGTTCTCTGCCTTCACAGAGCTTGTTAACCCTTGAGGAAAACAGATCTAGAACAAACAGTTGTCAACTGTGAATATATTTTAAAAAAGAAGTTCAGGGAGCTATAGGAGTGTATCACAAAAGACCTCCTACAATAGCATCCCCCCTTCTCCAGGAGATAGTCATCAACTTGACTATATCAAGCTGAAAAGATTCTATACAGCAAAGGACATCATCAATAGAACAAAAAGACATCCTATAGTATGGGATAATATATTCATAAATGACAGATCTTTTAAAAGATTGACATCCAAAATATATAAAGAGCTCACGTACTTCAACAAACAAAAATCAAATAATCCAAATAAAAAATGGGCAGAGGATCTGAACAGAAACTTCTCCAAAGAAGAAATTCAGATGGCCAACGGGCACATGAAAAGATGCTCCACACCGCTAATCATCAGAGAAATGCAAATTAAAACCACAATGAGATATCACCTCACACCAGTAAGGATCGCCACCATCCAAAGGACAAACAACAACGAACGTTGGCAAGGTTGTGGAGAAAGGGGAACCCCTCCTACACTACTGGTGGGGATGTAAATTAGCTCAACCATTGTGGAAAGCAGTATGGAGGTTCCTCAAAATAGAAATGGCATTTGACCCAGCAGTTCCACTTCTAGGAATGGAGTAGCCCAGTTCGAAAAAAGACATGCACCCCTATGTCTATTGCAGCACTATTTACAACAGCCGAGATATGGAAGCAACCTAAGTGTCCATCAGTAGATGAATGGATAAAGAAGATGTGGTACATAGACACAATGGAATATTATTCAGCCATAAGAAGAAAACATCCTACCACTTGCAACAACATGGATGGAGATAGAGGGTATTATGGTCAGTGAAAGAAGCCAGGCAGAAAAAGACAAGTATCAGGTGATTTCACTCATCTGTGGAGTATAAGAACAAAGAAAAAAACTGAAGGAATAAAACAGCAGCAGACTCACAGAACCCAAGAATGGACTAACAGTTACCAAAGGGAAAGGGACTGGGGAGGATGGGTAGGAAGGGAGGAATAAGGGGAAAGGGGGCATTACAATTAGCAGACATAATGTGGGGTGGGGGGCATGGGGAGGGCTGTACAACACAGAGAAGACAAGTAGTGATGCTATAGCATCTTACTACACTAATGGACAGTGACTGTAATGGGGTATGTGGTGGGGACTTGATGATGGGTGGAGTCTAGTAACCATAATGTCGCTCATGTAATTGTAGATTAATGATACCAAAGTAAAAAAAAATTTTTTTAAGTCATATTAACTCATCTTGTGCTTTGGTCAGTATCATTACCATTATTATTTTAAAGATCTCTGTATAGCCTGCACAGACCTTTGAAAGTGTTCAGAAATTTCTTGCATTTAAATGTTTCAAGTTGCAGGTCTTTATACAAATTACCTCATTTCACATGTCCCTTTCATTTTCACAGGTCTATCAGCCCCTGTACCCAGGGGCCGAAAAGGAAAGAAAGTAAAGACTCAAACAAGTTCATTTGATATACAGAAAGCAGAATGGCTTCGAAAATACAATCCTGAGCAGCTACTTCAAGATGAAGGCTACAAAAAACATATAAAACACCACTGTAATAAGTAGGTAGTAGGGTGTGTTTTTAACACAACTCAGTAAAAGTTTACTTTTCTGAATTTATTAACAGTCTTAAAGCATGCTGATTTTGAGTGCAGAGTCAGTGTGGTCTAGGACCAACCCTAATCTTAATCTTACAGGGTATCCTTCAGCAAATCATTGTACCTCTATGTCACTGTTTTCATCAACAGAGAGAGAAATAAAACTGGCTTCCAAATGATCTCATGATATCTTACTTGGATATTAAATAATGATGAGTGTGAAGATTTTGGAGAAACCTCTTTTATGTATATGGTAGTGAGATTTAATCAAATTTATTTTGTAATGAAAAATCTATGTACAAATTCTTTTCTAATTTTAACCTTAGTAGAATTTTCTTAAATGATTAATACATTTGTGACTTGATTTCTTTTCCCTCATTTTAGGGTTTTGCTTCGTGTAAGAATGCTCTATTACCTAAAGCAAGGAGTCATTGGAAGTGAGTGTCAGAAAGTATTTGATGGAGTTGATGCAAGGTAAATTAAATAGCATGTTTATATTTATTTTTCAATAACATGACAAGACAAAAACTGTATGACCCGAAAATTATACCTTAAAAGGCTTCTTCTCTGAAATCAACAAGAAGAAATCCTACCAAATTTAGAGAATTAACCTGTGCCAATTTATTGCCTTTCCTGTTATCTGCTATTTGGCTCTGTCACTAAACGTTATAACACAGTAACAGCAGTAGTAGTAGCTTTCTGCCGTCATATGTAAAACTTAATCTTTCTGGGCTCATTCTTTTCTTTCCTCTTGTTAGAGTGGAAGAGGTTTCATGGGTGCCTGACTTTCGTGTCCACATGTGATCCATCCAATACCCTAGTCTCTCTGTTCCTTGGCCTTATTCTACTTCTCCCTTATTCTTGAAATGCTGGCTTCAATGGCATCTGGTCTACTATACAACGTGGCTCTCCTTTTCCCTCACTGGCCTTTCCTTTTCATTTTCCTTTGCTAGCTCTTATTCCTCTAACAGATCTCTTTTAACTATTGGTTTGGCCAGGAATTCTGTCCTCAGCTCTTCCTTGTCTATCCCTTCTCTTTAGTTAAACTCATGCAGTCTCAACATATTGAATATTATCTCAAATTTACATATTCATCCCAGACTTCTCTCTGACCTCTAATCTCTGAGTAGGGGCCTTCCAACATTTCCACTTGAAAGTCTAAATTGACATCTTAAACTTTTTCCTGGCTCTGCCAAATCTTCTCTGTCTGACTGATCCTTTCCCTCCTAACTTCCATGTACAGGTCTCCTCCATCCCAGTAAATGTACTACGTGGTTGCTGTGGTACCATTCTTGAGTCTTCTCTTCCCCTCAAACCCTATTCAAAGACCTGCCAAATTTGAGTGTTTTTCACTGTCTTGTCTGCCAAATCCCTAGTCCAAGCCACCATTACCTGTTGTTCAGACTTCTGCTGTGTCCTCCTAATTGGGTCTCTCTGCCTCCACTTTTTCCTTTCTACAGTCTATCATTAACACAGCAGCCAGAGTGATCTTTCTGAAGCAAAAATCAGGTGATGACACGCCTCTTCTTAAAACCTTCCAGGTGCTTTTCATTTCTCTTAGAATAAAATCCAAACTCCCTATGGCCTGCAGGCCTTACATAACTCTACGACCTCTTCTTTCCCTCTGTCCCTCATCAACAGCGCTCACCACACTGGTGTTTCTGTTCCTCCACCATGCCAAGCTCATTCTGTGCTGTTCCTGCTGGTACAAATACTCTTTCCTCTGACCTTCCACAGCTCTGCCTCAAATCAATCAAGTGTCAACTCAAGTTTTACCTCCTCAGACAGGCCTTCCCTCACCACTCAAGACTACTTAACCTGATTTTATCTCATTCATGATGCCTATTACTGTTAAAATTTATTTTTATTTTTATGTTACTTTTCTCCTCCCATTAACGATTTAAGCTATTTGAAAGTTAGGTATGTAATCTGTTTCACTGAGCATTGTATTCCCAGCCCCTAGAATCTGGGACATAGTAACACAGTAGTATTTGTTGACTGATTGACTACTTTTTCCCTTGGACCTTTCTACTTATAATTTGCCAGGAACTGCAATCTATGAAATTATCCCTAAATTTTCCTTAGCGTTCCCCCATCTCTGGCTTTTCATCTGGATTTTAACAGTTTACATCTCCCTCGGTGCATACACAGACACACACACTACTTTTGGACCCCGTATCTCCTCACACTACTGTGTTATTACTGTCCTTGATTTCACAGTCAAATTCCTTTCAAGAAGTATCTGTACTTGCTGTGTCCTTTTTCTCCTCTCCGATTCCCTATGCATCCACCACCATTCAGCTTCTACCTCCACCTCTACCACCCACTTTAAGAAGTTCTTCGCCAACATGCTTGCTGCTAACCCCCATGGCTATAGCAGTAGTGTTTATCATACTTTACCTTTATTGACCACTTCCTTTTTTGAAAAATGCCTCTGTAAAACCATTTTACTATACATTTTCTTTTTTTTAGCCTTCTGCTTGCTGTTTTACAGGTTCCTCTTCTGCCTGTCTCTTAAATGCCCTCTCCTTTTCACTTACTCTTCTTGGATGTTCTCATCTTTTCTGTGGCATCAGTTTTTCTTTCTGTACTGGTGAATCCCAAGTCTAGCTCCATCCCTCATCTCTCTTCTGACCTTCAGGTCCATATCTCTCAAATGTGCCATGATTACTAATGCCTGCAGTCCTTTGCATTCTTGCTGGAACATCATCTTTCCCCCTTTCCGCCCTCTTAGTGCTCAGCTGCCATCCACGCAGCCTTTCCTTATCTCTCTCATCTGGGTGAGGCACATACCTAGACTAAGTACCCTGTCATAGCACTCATCACACAGTATTGTAGGTACCTCTTCACAAAGATGGGTGTGTCGGTCTTTTTGCTATTATTGCCACATAGTGAGTGCTACTTAAATACATTTTAAATGAATGACCCAGCTTGGGGAATTAAAAGGAAACTTTATGCTATAGAGCACATGAAGTGAATCTTTAAAAACAGAAATCAACTGGAGCACATGCACCTTATTAATTACTTTGACCAGCAGTTAACGGACACTTACCCTGCCTTTGGCACTTACATTTGAGTATTAGGTGTACACTAAATGTTTTCCACTCTTTACAAGCAGGGAAACAGTTCACCTCAGATGATAATCAGTGTTTTGCGGTTAGAGTGCCACCCAAAGGTTGGTAAGGGGAACTATGTGACCCACTGTTTTGTTTTGTTTTTAACCCCTTGGAGAATGCTGTCTTCAGTGTGCTTTCTGCTTTCCTTTATCTTTTGGTGCTTATGCTTTGTTTAGTCCTAGTCAGGAAATGATCAGAAATGAGTATCTTCTTTAACTGTATTTTTTTCTTCATTCATTCTTTAGCTTTTGCTAAATCAAGGGAAAAATCACTCTTTTTTCTATGTTTTTCTGCAGTAAGATAGAAAATACTGTGACTGTGACCCTTCTGGTATTAGGCAAAAGTAGAGATAATAAGGTGTTCATTTAAGTGCAAAATATTTTCTTTAAGAATCCAAGGAAGAATCTACATGCATTTCTCTATATTCCTTAGGTTAAAAAACTTTATCTGTTGGCAAAATACTTAACAAAAATATAAAAAGTAATTTCTTATCCATTTTTTGTTTTTTATTTACTTATAAGACAAGTCCTCTTTTTCATTGCCAATGTCCTTCATTTCAACAAATTAGTGGCTAAATATTAGATTCTTGTGGACTTACTCAGGAACACAATGACCATTTGCTGATTTCTATTCCTCTATGAAAATTTATTTTGAGTTCCCAAAGACAGCCAACTTACAAATGAACTTTTTGCCACACAACTTAATTGTAAGTAGGAGACTCCCCATTTCTTCTAATCTATACTTCTTTGCCAATTAATTTATGAAATTCAGGTGCCAAGACAAAGAGATGACTTAAGATAACACTTAATTTGTGTTGTATTTTATTATGTCTCTAATTCTTTGAATATTGATAACTCATGAATACCAAACATGGAAATTCTCAATTATAATTTTGATTTCCTTGGGTATTTCACCCTATCCAATCTCTACCTTGTCAAATAAAATATAAGAATGGTATGAGTGTGTATAAATAATACTTGCTAAAAAATAATAATAATAGTAATAATACTTGCTAATCATTGTCAGACATTAGCTATATGCTACGCTAAAGAAGATAATAGCTTGAATCATTGGTGAAGAAGTGAACATCTGAGCCCTTCTATACATAGCTTTTTTTCCTTTTTAGAGGTGTTATCATGTTACTTGCAAAAGGTTTCTGGGAAAATAATGATTTCAAGTGATAAGCAAAGGAAATGGTTGCAAAATTACACATGCTATAGTAGTTTCATATTCATAAAAACAGCCAAATGACTAAAGCATCATGGATTTATTACAGATTTTAGTACTTTATTATATTGTCATTCTGCAGCATGGTATTTATATACAGCACAGAAAGAGCACTTTGAATGTTTTAATCAAATTATAGATCGAAAGCTTGCTGTTTTTCTTTACTTGTAAGCTGTGCTTAATTTTTCAGTGTGATTTTCTTAGCAATAGTGGTCTAGAAGAGACATGACTTGTTTTGAAGTCTAAAGCGTGACCTCTTACGGCCTCTCACTCTCCTCATATACAAAGTAAATATACCATTTGGTTTTTACAGCAAATGATTTTTGTCAAGTTGCTGCCTGACGTAAGACTCTACTTTCCTGTAGAACCCTTTGTCAGTATATCTGAAGTGGAAAGAATATGATTCCCTAAGAGTAAAGTAAACATTCCTTCTGTTGAGCTTAAGAATATTAATTCATTTTTATGGTAACTTTGTTGCGATTATGCAATTTTGTAACTTAAATTGGTGGTAATTGGAAAATTTTTCAGAAATGAAATAGTCTTTTAAAAAACTATAAATGCTTTATGAGCTAGGTAGCATTTTGCTTCCTCTGATTTGTTTGTAATAATTCATAATGCCATATTGTGATTTTTTTTTTTTTAAGTGACATTGATGTTTCGGTCCCAGAACCAGACCACTCAGAAGTTCCTGCTGAATGGTGGGATTTTGATGCTGATAAGTCACTCCTTATTGGAGTTTTTAAACATGGTAAGTGAGAAGTGAGGTATGTAGTCATCTTCTGTGGGTAATTCAACTAGTTCTGTTTATCGATTTCAAACTACAGATTTATTCCAGTAATACCCATGTTATTATATACCATAGAAAGCATACACTGCCAAACTATGTCTGTCAGTTACTCTATTTCCTAATGAAAGGGTAGTGGATGTGACCTGCCTCTCCTGATCATGAGTCTTACATAGCTTCCCCTCTCTATGTGAAGTGTGTTGTGTGTGTGTGTGTGTGATCACTTTTCCCTCCTTTTCGTTTTAACTGATAAGTTTAACATAAAATTTTAAATACACAGATTGCCAGATCTTGTGATGTTTGTGATAATTTCTAGAAAACACACTTAGCCTATATCATTTTAATATATGGTCCCTTTAGTCCAGGAATATCATCCATCATAAATATAAGGAATGCTTGTAGTTATACATCTTTATTCTTTTTATTCTTTTCACTTTCATAATTGGTGATCCCTCCAGGTTATGAAAAATACAACACTATCCGAGCTGACCCAGCACTGTGCTTTTTGGAATGAGTGGGAAAACCAGATGAGAAAGCAGTTGCTGCAGAACAGAGGGCAAATGATTTTATGGATGGGTATGTGCATTTCAGAATCATGATTTTTCCATATATCTCTATCAACATCATCATATTCCATGTCAGTGATGTTTTTGTAAATAATGTAAAAGTAAGAGAATTGGAGTTTGAAATTAAAAGAGCTAATGATACTCTTAATAGGTTAACACTTGTCCAACAATGTGATCAAGGAAGAGACTAGACCTACCCCACACCTATTCTTGTGATGAGTCCTTAATTTACCATTGTTAATGGTCATGGCCATTAAAGCTATAAAATTCTAGGAGCATAAGAGGGAAGAAGAAAGCCAAGAATATTACACTTTGAGAGAAGCAGGATGTTCATTTTATCTGTTATGTGGCCTTTATTGTTTTTCTTACCACAGAGAGAAACTTTTTTGAGGTTAATAATACATTTAAAAGTCAATGTGGGAGAAAGATTAAGCACTAGCTGTCTTCTGCTTGCTATATAACAGCCTTCATGCTATGGCTTGGGCTCCTTGGGCTAAAGAACAGACTTCAGTCTAACCTTTAAAACCCACTAAAAAGTTCTCCCAACAGAGACTCTATTTGTTTGTCCTGTCAAGAGAAATTTTAAGTCCAGCACAGTAATGGTAGCAATTTTTGGTATTTTAACAGGGATGTGGAAGATCCCCACTACTTTTAAAGATGATAGAGAGGTATGGTTTGGGCCAGATTTTAAAATGCTCAATTCTAGCTATTCCATGGTTTCTTTAGTTTGCTTTTTCTTCTGTGTGTTTTTCCTTCATATGTTTTTATTATACATAATCCTCCTGTTACTTAGAAAATTGGCTAAGTTTTAGCAATCAAGTTGACAGACATCACAAATCATTCAGAATTTGCCTGGTCTTCCCTTTTAGACAAGCTGAAGGCAGGTATGGAAATGTGGATGAAATGTGGCTTGCCCACATGCTACCCCGCTAGAAACTAAGAAGGTGTCTAGGGGAAAAAATCCCAAAACAGAACTAGTTACTAAAAGTACCCAGCCAAAGATAAAAACTATACCTGCGTACAGAGCTTTGAAATGGATGGTGGAGCCTGTAGGAATTCTGAGCTGCTCAAGTATGGTGCTAAGTGTTCTATTCATGGAAAGTTGAGAAGAAAAAAAGGAGTTGGATGAAAACACAGAAAATCTGTGGAGCAGGGAGCATGATATTGAAAAGACATAAGGAATTTCTCCAGTATTTATGAGAGCGTTGTAAAAGACTAGATGATGCTGTAACCTTCAGGTGAAATTGGTGGTCTTCGTAGCCAAGGGGCTTGGATATTGCTGCCTATGAAAGGACAAGAGATGTGGTTCAGGCCAGTGTGTAGCAGTGAGAACTGAAACCCTGTGTAAAGTCAAACCCTCAAAGGGCAGTGCTTTTATTCTGAAAGCAGCACAGGGAAACAGAAAGGAAATCTATCTCCCCATGTGCTCTGGGTAGGGGAAAGTCGTTTCCCCTGAGAATTCATAGCCATAAGCCAGCCTTCTTTAGTTATGCTTTGATTCTTTTACTTCATCTGTATGTCAGGAACCTCAAGCCTAAAACAATGTAAAAAGGGGTCCCAGACTGGTAATAACCCTGAGGCACCTGTAAAAACAAAAAGGAGAAAACAAGAACTGTGGAAGAAACCACCTCATTCAGACTACACTTGAGTCCTGAAGATAAAGTCCTCCGTTAAGTGAGATCAAAATCCAAAAATTTTTAAAAATATGAGGAACAATGTACTATTGAGTGAATGTTAGCAAATACAACAAAGAACAGGATTAGACCACTAAAAATTCCTCGTAGCAGATCTATTGAAATTGAAAACTAAAATTTTCAATGATTAAAGGAATTAAAGAAATGGAAACTAAAGATACAATTTTGAAAGACTAGGGACATACAAAAAAACATTATACGTAACTTTAGAAGTTGAAAGTACCATCATTAAAATTTTAAACTCACAATATGATTTAAACATTCTGGAGAAGCAGATTAACACAGCTCGTGAGAAAAAGAAATGATTTAGAAAATAGATATTATTAAATATTTAATCGGTATCTAATAGATAATGATCCGTAATGTAGAATGATAAATCCATTTGTTCCCATCAGGAGACAGAAACCGTATGATTTGAACGAGGAAACTTTAGTGTAAGGAGCTACTGACTAATAGGGGATTGAATAATGAGGGACTGGCTGGTAAGCATCGTAGAGGCCTGAGGAAGGGCCCTGTGCCCAGCAGGGCGGACATCCCCACCGCTGCGGCTGTGAGCCCCACAGTCGCTGGGCTACCCAGGCTGCCGCTGGGGCTGCCATGGAAGCGTTTCCTAGGTGTCGCGCTGGAGGCATTCCACTGCAAAACCACCTAAGGGAGAAGGTTGCTAGGGAAAGCTGCGGGCCACGAGGTGTTAAAAGGCTGCCTGAACTGGCAGGAGCTGGACGGAATGTGGCAGCTGAGCCAAGGCAGGAGGAGCTCCCCAGAACCAGGAAGGAAAACCCTTTACCGCCTACGGTGACTCTGGGGCTCCCTCTGCTGACAAAATTTAACGCATACCGGCTGGCTAAGAAAGTATTTAAAGAGCCCATATCCATTTTCTTAGAGCCGATAATATAATAAGTATGATAGGCAATAAATCAATAACCAGCACAATGGAAAATACAGAAAACGTTTTAGAGACGAAAAGGCTACCTTGAAGTCTGGCATATGTCTAATAAGCATTCCAGAAGGAAAGACTAGAGAACATAAGGGAGAAGCCCTATTTTAAGAGCTATCAGCTGAGAATTTTTCCAGCTTGAAGAAAGACATGAATGCTCAGATTCAAAAAGTAAAGTGGATCTTGGCAGGATAAAGGAAATTAAATCCACCCCAAAACAACACACCCTGGTGCAACTGCAGATAAACCAAAGAGAAAAGGTTAAAAGCAACCACAGGAAAAAGACGTACTGAATGAAGATGATTCTAACTTCAAGCTTTTCTAAAACAATAGAAGCAGGTAGTCTTTGGCCTAAAATCATCAAGGTTATGACTATGTTAAATTTGTGGTAATGTTGGGATACCTAATTGGAGGTGCTCTGTTGACAAATAAATATTAAATATCCAGTACAAGCAAACTGTTCAAGGCTAAAAAAGAAAAGATTTGCAGGTTATCTAATAATCAAATATGGGAATGAAGAATCTGATAATGGGTATGTAGAATGAAAAAAAACCACAGTTAGCAATAAAACCTAGGGCATATTTATTGTTAGAGGAGGATGGAGAAAAAGAAACTGGCCTAAAACTGAATAGAGGAAAGGAAATAATTTTAGTAAATAGTAACTGGTCTAAAGTATCAAAAGCAGGAGAGAAGTTATGAAGAGGTGAGAAATTATAACAAGAAATTTAAGTTTTATTTTTGCTAAATCAGTCATCAGAAATTCTATTGCAAAGAAAGTTCTCTTATAAAGACTGTAATAGACAAATAAAAGTTAAAATCCAGTACAAGCTCTTTTCTTGTTTCTCTTTTCTCTTACATGTATTGACCCAATTGCCTTATGACAAATTTCTGTTTCTTTTAAAAGGATGATGTTTCCTCACCAGGAGATCTTGTTATAGCAGATGGAGGTAAATTGCAACTATTTCTTTACTTAATATTAGTGGAAATTAATGTTTCAGGATACCATGAAAACAGTAAACTATTACACCATTATATCTCAGGTATTTATGAAATTTTTATTGAAGACAGTTGTAATCATTATTGGACATGGAAGTTGATTGAGAATTTATTATCTTTAGTTGTCACAGATTACACAGTGACAGAGCTTTTACAGAATAGAAACTTTGATTATTTCATGGCTTGATTATTAAAGTTCTAAGATTTCAATTAGTTTCTTCTGCCCGTTAGGAACCATTCTGTATCACTCAGTTTCTGCAGAGCTTTTCTTTGCAGGGTCTTGCTTCCACTTCCTTCAGATACCAAGGAAGGAACATACTGTTGGAAGAGTATTGTCCTTCCCAGTTGGCACCCAAGTGGAACAGTGCCTCACTGTCCATAGTTCCACTAGGAATGAAGGAGTATATTTGCCTAGCATGAATGATTACCCCTTGAATAGTGTATATAATTATAATATTACCTCCTGGAAATAGAAAGTTAGGTCCTGAACATCATTAGTTAAATAAGAAGCTTAAAAGTTACAGGATTGTCACACTGTGTTTTTTAAAATATGTCTTCCTTCCTAACAACTTTTTTAGTATTTTGGTTCTAATTAAATTGAGATTAATTTAATACAGAAGGCTTTAATTAAAAGAGCATATAGTATTCAACTTTTCATAGGATTTCAGTTCGACTTTTTATTTAAGTCAAAATACTGAGTATTTGCTAGCCAATAAGATGTACGAGACCTGGAAATTCAAGATCTGTTTTCTGTGCAAGTGAAGTTCTCTTTAAGTGGGTAACATTGTGGTTCTTTATTCCACTTCCACTATGACCTACTTACTTGGAGCTGCTCGTAGTGTTTGTTGTAATGTTTTCAGACCTGTAGTTAAAACTTTCTATGATGAGAGATTGGCTTGGTTTGGTTTCCCACATAGTCAGATTAAAAGTTAAAAGTTCCTTTAAGTAAGGAAATTCTGCCATTTTTGTGAGGTTCATTACAGTATTTGTTTAGGTTTTTGGGTTTTTTTGTTTTGTTTGTTATTGACATGAGTTTCCTTAAATATAGGTGGTCATCTGATGGAAGGTGATAAAATTTATTGGCCTACTCAGTCAGCTTTAACCACACGTTTGAGGCGTCTCATCACTGCATATCAGCGTACTAATAAAAACAGACAAATTCAGCAGATACAACCTACTTTCTCAGTGCCTGCCAGTGTGATGCATCCTCTTTATGAAGAAGCCACTCTTATTCCAAAAATGGCAGCCAAGATAGAAAGACAGCAGAGGTAAGACAATAAGAGCACTTATTTTTAATATGTAATACCTAAATATACTGTTTGTTCTGAATGCTTTTCAGGTGTGATTATCTCACCTTGTGAGAGGTATTACCTATAGGTAGAGAAGTTGGTCAGAGCAAAGTGCTTTATACACATTTACTTGTGTAATTACACACAAATATGGTCAAACTAGTAAAGATGACTGCAGTGTAGTTACTAGCAATAGTTAATATTTAATCATTCTTTTGTTATGTTTATAGTGAGGTATGAAAAAGAAGCTGCATAGCAAACTTGAGAATTAAATTATCAAAGAAACATACCATTAAACATGTAATGTTTGAATTACAAGAAATAAATTCCATTCTAAAATAAAATTCTTATAAAGAAATAAATTCTTTACAATATGACTTATGAAATACGAGAATGTACATATGACAAGTCTGTCTTTGCTTTATACAGAAGATTAACCCTTGTAACTACTGATAGCAAAGGGAAAAAAATAGTAGAACTTCTTGCAAGAGACATTGTTAAGAAGACAGACAAGCTTCTCTCATTCCCAAAGCCTTAATTTTTTAAAAAGCATGAAATACATGGAAAAGAAGAGCAGTGTTTAGCAATAACCTGGCCTCCTTGTTAAACCTCAGTCCTTGGAAGCTCTCTAGAAAATAAATCACTGTTCTTTTGTATTATTTGTAGCACATTTGTTGTAACCAGAATTTAGTCTGAAATGTAAGATTTTAGAAGTTCATAGACACAATCTTCAAATACTACTGCCTCTGTAAATACACTGTTTTGTTTATTTCTTATTGCATAAAAACCCATACCCAAAACCTGGTGACTTAAAACAGTATCAGTTTTTATTTGTCATGATTCTGTGGGTTGACCAAGTAGTTCTTCTGCTTCTCATGATGTTGGTAGGAGTGCTGGAAGGCACGGAATGCCCTTGCTCACACAGCTAGCTGGCTATTGGTGCTGGCTGCCCCCCAGGGGCTCAGAGTCTGAGAGGAAGTATTCCAAGTGGCAGGGGCAGAGGCTGGTTTCTTAAGGACCCCGCTTCACAGTTACAACGTGTCACTTCTGCCACCTTCTGTTAAAAAAAATAAATCACAGGGCCAACCAAGATTAGAAGGAAAGTGAAAGAGGTTGCACCTCTGAATGGGAAGAGTGGCAAAGATTTTGTAGTCATCTTTAATGTACCACATACATTTTCCCTCAGTCCATCAGATCTGGCTCAATCTTCCTAAAATACTAGTTTTATCATGATATTCAGAGTCTCTTCAGTTAGGCTTCAGCATGCATTTCTGACTCTATTCACTACTACCCCTTACCCACAATGTCCTACTTATTCTTGACTCAATACCCTAGATTCTGTTGTTCTTACCACCTGGAATACTCTTCTTCCTGTTTTTTAGTGCGTACCTTACCCATCCCTAAAACCTCAACCCATGTCCTTTCTCTTCCATTTATTTTTTTCTCAGCCAGTCTGGCTCACAGTATTCTCTGGTTCTCTGCACTTATAAACTACTCATTTGTCACAAGAACATAAAATATTATCATGACATTTACTTTTCCTTACTTTGTCTTGTTTTTCTAAGTTGTAAATTCTTTAAGAGTGAGCACTGTGTCATATTATTGTGTGTCCTGTGTAGTTTTTCAATTCATCCATTCTTTTCTATTCTTACTTTTACCACCCAGGTGCAAGATTGATATTATTTGACTGGCTTCCCAGACTAACTGTTGTTGCATCATTACATTAATCTTCTAATGTATCACCACTTTAACAAGAATGCCCTGTTAATGCCTTTCAAACGTCTTTCTCATATGCACTGCCTCATTCATACAACAATCTGTGGGTTAAGCAGGGGAAAGGTTCTAGAAGTAGAGACTTGTGTTTAGATATCTGTGTTGTGTGAGGATATTACTCTCTTAAAAGTGCCTATAGGAACTTTCAACTGAATACTATTTTTAGTCAGGCATTTAGAGTATTTAATAATCTCACCCCAACCGTCTTTCCCACTGTTGCCAGTATGAGCCATATCCTTTTCAATCTGGATTATTCATCATTCCCCCAAAATGTAGGTTCCTTCCTACTTATCCTCTGCCCTCTTCCTTAGCATTCCCTCCCAGTTGTAGCCTTCTCTTTGCCACTTTGTGATGCCTTTCTTGATCACTCAAGTCTGAATTGACTGATCCTTCCATCTTCTGTGTTCTACTAAAATTCTTGGTCTCTGTGACATATGGAACTATAGAATACTACCTATTTAGTTTAAAATGTTTTATCTTTTTCCCGATGTTAGAGATCCCATATCTTATGTAATCTTAAATCCCCTGCATATTTTCTCAGTAAATATGCAAAAAATATTCTTATCTGAAGGAAAGGAACCATGGTTGGATGGATAAGTCCACTAGCACTTTAAAATGTTTATAAGGCAATAACCCTGAATTTAATCCTTTTAAATATTAGTTACTTGAAATGTTTTAATTTTTATTAGTTATTATATTCAGTATTGGTAAATATTTATTCAATCTGACTCAAAATAGATGGACAAGAAGAGAAGAAGCTGACTTCTATAGAGTTGTATCTACATTTGGAGTGGTATTTGATCCTGACAGAGGCCAATTTGATTGGACAAAATTTAGAGCTATGGCTAGGCTACATAAGAAAACTGATGATAGTCTGGAGAAATATTTGTATGCATTCATGTCTATGTGTCGGCGAGTTTGTCGCCTTCCTTCCAAAGAAGGTATGTATAAAAATTTTTTTTCTCTTGTTTTGGTCAAAACAAAATCACTAAAATTCAGGACTCTTCAACTCTTATTTCAATACTGGCTCTGGTCCAGCATGTCAGCAGTTTTCAAAATTGTAAATTAATTATGCTAAAGATCCTCTATTCATTATCAAATGAGAATCTAAAGAGAATAAAACTAAAAGTACATGTCAAGTCTTGAGAAAATAGCCGATGTTTATTTAGTATTAGATTTATGATCAGGGAAAGGTGGAAGATAAAGGATAGCTTTTGGTAAACAGAACTAACCTATATTCTTAGCTATCTTACAGGAACTGTGGTAGATGGCTTACTTACATGAATAATTTTACAAGGCATGAGGCCCCCCCCCACTCAAAAACATTTCAAAGACTTTTGGTAGAAAAAAAACCACCGGGGCCTTCAAAAAACAACTAATCAGAGGTGGTAATGCTCAGCTAAGGCCCTATTGTAGGGTGAATAATTTCATTGTTTTTATCGACCAGAGAAATAGCCCATCTTGTTAGCAATTCCTCTCCGTAATGCTGTGTTAAAAGCAACTGTCTCCATTTTTTTGTTGAATATGACTTCTGATTTCCAGGAGCTTCCTACTCCTATTCATAGTAAAAATATAAGTGGCTTATAAAGGGACTTAAATCCCATGTGGGTTTGTTTGCTTGTTTGAATTTTATTTCGCTAATGGTCTGTTCTCAGTCCACTGAATAGAGTAGCTGATCACATGACCACCCAAATACCACATAGTTCAGAGTAGATTTTAGTCTTCTTGAAGGTCTCGTTATAACAAGGTCAGTGGGTTTAAAAAGACATAAAGCAAAGTGTATTAATTATGGTTGCTAAGAGGCCCTGTTTCTTTTTTTATTTTCAAATTCCCATCAGTTTTCCAAACTTCCTCAGTTCACAGTGCCCTTAATGTCTCAGTAATTTGTCATAGCACCCGAGGCCAAAAGTTCTGTTTGATAAATAATTAGGTCCAAACTACTTGATAAGTATTTATGTCCTAACAATCTAGTAATTGCTTGAAAACAAAATGTAAATTGAAAGAAAAAAATAATAGCCTTATTTCTTAAATAACTGCAGTTACTTACCAATGGGATGTGTTCACCTTTTGGTCACTGTACAGCTATTCACACTCTTGTTTCCTGTTCCATATTTATTTTTACATGGTCCTTGATTTTTTCTTTTAACTTTATTTGAACTGTTAGAATCTCAAAAAAGTTGCAGAAGCCACAGGGGTTTCCATATATTCTTCACGTTGCCTCCCCCAATGTTAAAATCTTACATGACTACATGACTAGTTATCAGACCAGGAAGATAATGTTAGCATAATACCATTAACTAAACTGAATACCTAGTGAAATCTTACCAGTTTTTCCACAGATGTCCTTTTTTGTCCCATGATCCCACATTGTATTTGTTTTTTTTTTTCTCCTTAGTCTCCTGCAGTCTGTAATGGGTCCTCAATTTTTTCTTCTCCTTCATGGTCTGGATACCTTTGAAAAGTACTTATCAGTTATTTTGCTCCAAATCCCTCAATTTGGATTTATCTTGTGTTTTCACATGATTGGATTGTGGTTATGTGTTTTTGTCAAAAGTACCACAAAAATGACGTATCCTTCTCAGAACATAGTATCATGGAGTTCATGATATCAGTGTCTTACTACTGATGATCTTGCCCCTGATTGTTTGGTTAAGGTAGTTGATGCTGTGTTTCTCCAATATAAATTTGCTCTCATTCTCCACCCATCAAAGTTAAATAATTTGAGGAGATACTTTACTCAAATCCTGTTTCTCCTCAGATTTTTCACCCGTTGACTTTAGTATCCATCAGTAGAGCTTGTGTGCAGCAGTTTTTACTGTGGGATTCTGCAAGGAAGGACTGTTCGATCTCCCTTGTCTGCTTGATCAACTATTTATTCATATCAGTGTGGACTCAGGGATATTTAGTTTATTCTATAGGTCATAATCCAGTACCATCATTCTTTGTTTTGATGCTCAAATTATCACAAATTTGGCCATTAGGGCTCCTTTAGATGGTCCCTGCATCGTTTCAAGTCCAACACTTTTTTTGGATGCTTCCCAACGACCAGTTTCTCTGCCTGCAAAGATGTGACCTTATCAAAAGGAATATAGCAAGCTCTGTTGACACCGAACCATCTCAAGCTAGTACTCCATACAGTGTTTAACAAATGTCCTTGTGTTTCAAATTTTAAGGAAGCCTTTGGTGAGAGTGCACTGCAATGTCCCAAGGAATCTTGGTGTGGTTGGAGAAATGTGGACTTCTATTTGTCTATGGGGTATTGTTTAACTTAATTTATATTTATAACTGAGTTCAAGTAAGTTTTTCTCTTTGATTAAGGCATGAATTATTTGAGGCGTAGCTCATAGGGAATTCAAAAAAGTAAATTCTTAGTTATATTAATGTACTTCTAAAATAATCTTTCGTTGTACTCACTTTCAGAAGATCCAGTGTATATATTTGGTACTTCTTTTTAGAACTTGTATTTTCTCTCATTTAAAAAATTAAAAAGAAATTCTGGAAGCTAGACAAGATACTGAGTAGAGGTACATTTTAGAATTTGCCTTGTTTGTTTTAGATCTGTAATGGAGTATTTTTGAGGTTACTGTTTTTGTTTTTGTTTCCATGTAGAATTGGTGGATCCAAATATTTTTATCCAGCCAATCACAGAAGAACGTACTTCTAGGACTCTGTATCGCATTGAACTTCTAAGGAAGGTATGGGAACAGGCCCTCTGACATCCACAATTGTTTGAATGCTTGAAGCTTTGCCATCCAAATCCAGACTTACCAGTCTGGTGGGAATGTGGCCCTCATGATAGGGACTTGCTTATTGGAGCTGCCAAACATGGGGTGAGCCGAACAGACTATCACATTCTTCGTGATCCCGAGCTGTCATTTATGGTAGCTCAAAGGAACTACAGTCAAAGCAGGACGGCTCGTTCAAGGACTTCTACCCCCCTTTTACAGCAATACCAAGTAGCACTTTCTGCTCCTCTTACCTCTCTACCAAGGCTCCTCGATACTAAAGGTATTATTTTAGAGGATATGAAAGTGAAAAGTGAAAGCCTGAAAGAGGAGCCTCAGTCTTCTGAAGAAGAATCCATGTCTTCTGATGAAACCAGGACACTAATAAAGTCTGAGCCTGTAAGTCCAAAGAATGGTGTCTTACCACCAGCTACCGGAGACCAGAAATCTGGTGGAAAAGGTGAAACAGACCGACGCATGGTTGCAGCCAGAACAGAACCCCTAACTCCAAACCCAGCTTCTAAGAAACAGCGAGTCCACAAAAGAGGATCAGAATCTAGTTCTGATTCTGACTCTGATTCTGAGAGATCATCGTGTTCTTCCAGATCTTCCACCTCCTCGTCTTCTTCCTCCTCCTCCTGTTCCCACTCTCGATCAGGCTCAAGTTCTTCTTCAACCTCCTCTTGCTCTTCAGCATCATCTTCATCCTCCTCCTCCTCTTCATCTTCCTCCTCCTCTTCATCTTCATCAGAAGAATGTGACAGTGAAGAAGAGGATGTCCAGAAGCGAGGTACATGCATAAAGTACTTTCCCTTTATTTTAAGACAACATTTAAAGTGAAAATGACAAGAATTGAGTAGATGTTTGCAGTTGTCAGCTTGTTATGTGTACAGCTTTTCTTAGAGAAGCACTATTGAAAAGGAAATTAGAACTGGTACACACTCCCTATTCAATATTCAAGGCATTGCAATATGAGTTAGTCAAACAGAGGAATTAGAGATATTACATGATAGTTTGATTTCTTTGTGATTGCCTGAAATTTAGTATTATATTTCTCTTGGAACCAGTTCATCAGTGAACAAGTAAAGACAGTATTCTGTATCAGCCACCAGGATTCTTAGATTAAGCAGTCAGACCAAAAAGAGTATCATAGGTACTACTTGGCAGCTATCTACTCAGAAAGATAATAGGATGGGTGTCCTTGGCAGCACTCCTAACAGCACAGGTGCAAGGAAATGAATTGACATTAAGTGGGTGCTAGAGCCACTCTTTCCTAAAGAGTCTTGTTACCTCTCCCCGCTCCCCCCGAGGAGACAGAATCTCTTGTAACAATTCTATAATCATAACTTTGAGGGTTGCCGCAAGGGACATGCCCAGTTATGAGTTCACTCCTTAGAGAATTACGGTATCCCCTCAGGTATGTATGGTCTTCCAAGTCCAGATGCAGTCTATCGATCAGGAATGCATCTATTTCCAGGAAACAGACCTGAGTTTTAACTTGAAGGTCAGGTTTTCATGCAGAAAGGGATGTTTTGTCCTCAAACCCCTTAATGCCACTTTGCTTTTGTGCTAATTTTTAAGATAGTACTTTATTGTATTCTAAGTGCTTTTTTCACTTTGCCATTTGTTCTTTTTTTTAATCTATCTGAATTAGATTTAAAAAGCACATGTAAAATTGTTTTATGCAGTCCTTTTTCAATAGTTATAATTGTTCTTAGCGGAAGGCACCCCTCACATGCAAGCCTATGATGAAGAAAGTGTTGCATCACTGAGCACTACCCAGGACGAGACCCAGGATAGTTTCCAAATGAACAATGGAATGTCAGAGTCTGCTTACCTCTTACAAGGTGGATACATGCTGGCTGCTTCATATTGGCCAAAGGTAAATGAATAATTTCTTGCTAGAATAGGTCACTTACTGGGTATTTTTCTCTGTTACTTTAATGGTAGATACTGCATTATGTGGAAAAACAGATGACACGTGAAATGTAGAATGGCATTTTGGTGTTAGCTTACCAAGTATCAATTATGGCTATCAGGTAACATAGGTCTACTTAAGTGTATGTTTCTCAACATAACCCTAGAATATTTAGAGTGAAGACAAATGCTTATGTTCACATACAAGTTAGTATTCAATTACTTCTTTATGAAATAGAATCTCCTTACAGAAATGTACCAAACCCATGTATGACTTAGCAAAAATGTCCATTTAAGTACATGTATTTTGAGTAGTACAAGTTCAGATTGGATTAATACAATTCTTTCAGTATGTGACTGGACTAGTACAAGAGTACTTACCTTTAGGAATGAGATTGGGAAATGGAAGAGCAAAGAAATCTCTACTTTCATATACTTCTGAGTTCTTTGACTTTTTACTAGGGACCTGTATAACTTTTCTTTTTTTTCATTTTTTATTTTGTTATCATTAATCTACAATTACATGAAGAGCATTGTGTTGACTAGGCTCCCCCCTTCAACAAGTCCCCCCAACACACCCCATTACAGTCACTGTCCATCACCATAGTAGGATGTTGTAGAATCACTACTTGTCTTCTCTGTGTTGTATAGCCCTCCCCATACCCCCCCTCCACATTAAACATGCTAATCGTAATACCCCCTTTCTTTTTCCCTGCCCTTATCCTTCCCTTCCCTCCCATTCTCCCCAGTCCCTTTCCCTTTGGTAACTGTTAGTCCATTCTTGGGTTCTGTGATTCTGCTGCTGTTTTGTTCCTTCAGTTTTTCCTTTGTTCTTATACTCCATATATGAGTGAAATCATTTGGTATTTGTCTTTCTCCCCCTGGCTTATTTGACTGAGCATAATACCCTCTAGCTCCATCCATGTTGTTGCAAATGGTAGGATCTGTTTTCTTCTTATGGCTCAATAATATTCCATTGTGTATATGTACCACATCTTCTTTATCCATTCATCTACTAATGGACACTTAGGTTGCTTCCATTTCTTGGCTATTGTAAATAGTTCTGCGATAAACATAGGGGTGCATCTGTCTTTTTCAAACTGGAGTGCTGCATCCTTAGGGTAAATTCCTAGAAGTGGAATTCCCGGGTCAAATGGTATGTCTATTTTGAGCATTTTGAGGAACCGCCATACTGCTTTCCACAATGGTTGAACTAATTTACATCCCCACCAGCAGTGTAGGAGGGTTCCCCTTTCTCCACAACCTCGCCAACATTTGTTGTTGTTTGTCTTTTGGATGGTAGCAGTTCTTACTGGTGTGAGGTGATATCTCATTGTGGTTTTAATTTGCATTTCTCTGATGGTTAGCAATGTGGAGCATCTTTTCATGTGTCTGTTGGCCATCTGAATTTCTTTGGAGAACTGTCTATTCAGCTCCTCTGCCCATTTTTTAATTGGATTATTTGCTTTTTGTTTCTTGAGGTGCGTGAGCTCTTTATATATTTTGGATGTCAAGCCTTTATCGGATCTGTCATTTATGAATATATTCTGCCATACTGTAGGGTACCTTTTTGTTCTGCTGATGGTGTCCTTTGCTGTACATAAGCTTTTCAGCTTGATGTAGTCCCACTTGTTCATTTCTGCTTTTGTTTTCCTTGCCTGAGGAGATAATGTTCATGAAGAAGTCACTCATGTTTATGTCCAAGAAATTTTTACCTATGTTTTTTTCTAAGAGTTTTATGGTTTCATGGCTTACATTCAGGTCTTTGATCCATTTCAAATTTACTTTTGTGTATGGGGTTAGAAAGTGATCTAGTTTCATTCTCCTACATGTAGCTGTCCAGTTTTGCCAGCACCACCTGTTGAAGAGACTGTCATTTCCCCATTGTATGTCCATGGCTCCTTTATCATATATTAATTGTCCATATATGTTTGGGTTAATGTCTGGAGTCTCTATTCTGTTCCACTGGTCTGTGGCTCTGTTCTTGTGCCAGTACCAAATTGTCTTGATTACTATGGCTTTGTAGTAGAGCTTGAAGTTGGGGAGTGAGATTCACCCCCACTTTATTCTTCCTCCTCAGGATTTCTTTGGCTATTTGGGAACTCTGGTGTTTCCATATGAATTTTTGATGTATTTGTTCCAGTTCATTGAAGAATGTTGTTGGTAATTTGATAGGGATTGCATCGAATCTGTATATTGCTTTGGGTAGGATGGCCATTTTGGCGATATTAATTCTTCCTAGCCAAGAGCATGGGATGAGTTTCCATTTGTTAGTGTCCTCTTTAAGTTCTCTTAAGAGTGTCTTATAGTTTTCAGGGTATAGGTCTTTCACTTCTTTGGTTTGGTTTATTCCTAAGTATTTTATTCTTTTTGATGCAATTGTGAATGGAATTGTTTTCCTGATTTCTCTTTCTATGTTAGTGTATAGGAAAGCCACCGATTTCTGTGTATTAATTTTGTATCCTGCAACTTTGCTGTGCTATGATATCAGTTCTAGTAGTTTTGGAGTGAAGTCTCTAGGATTTTTTATGTACAATATCCTGTCATCTGCAAATAGTGACTGTTTAACTTCTTCTTTACCAATCTGGATTCCTTGTATTTCTTTGTTTTGTCTAATTGCCGTGGCTAGGACCTCCAGTACTATGCTGAATAACAGTGGGGAGAGTGGGCATCCCTGTCTTGTTCCCGATCTCAGAGGGAAAGCTTTCAGCTTCTCGCTGTTAAGTATGATGTTAGCTGTGGTTTTTCATATATTGCCTTTATTATGTCGAACTACTTACCATCTATATCCATTTTGTTGAGTTTTTATCATGAATGGATGTTGAATTTTGTCAAATGCTTTTTCAGCATCTATTGAGTTGATCATGTGAATTTTGTGTCTTTTTGTTAATGTGGTGTATAATGTTGATGGATTTTCTAATATTGTACCATCCTTGCATCCCTGGAATAAATCCTACTTGATCATAATGCATGATCCTTTTGATGTATTTTTTTAATTCGTTTTGCTAATATTTTGTCGAGTATTTTTGCATTTATGTTCACCATTGATCTGTAATTTTCTTTCTTTGGGGGGTCTTTGCCTGGTTTTGGTATTAGAGAGTGATGCTGGCCTTATTGAATGAGTTTGGAAGTATTTACTCTTCTACTTTTTGGAAAACTTTAAGAAGGTTGGGTATTAGGTCTTTAAATGCTTGATAAAATTCAGTGATGACACCATCTGGTCCGGGGTTTTTCTTTATAGGTAGTGTTTTGATTACCAATTCAATTTTATTACTTGTAACTGGTCTGTTTCTTCCTGGGTCATTCTTGGAAGTTTGTATTTTTCTCGAAAGTTGTCCATTCTTCTAGGTTATCTATCTTGTTAGCATATAATTTTTCATAGTATTCTCTAATATTTGTTTGTATTTCTGTAGTGTCCATAGTGATTTTTCCCTTCTCATTTCTCATTCTGTTTATGTGAATACACTCTTTTTTTTATAAGTCTAAGGGTTTATCTAGTTTGTTTATTTTCTTCAAGAACCAGCTCCTGTTTTCACTGATTCTTTCTATTGGTATTCTTAATTTTATTTCTTTCTGCTCTGATCTATATTATGTCCCTCCTTCTACAGACATTGGGTCTCATTTGTGCTTTTCTAGCTTCATTAATTGTGCACACCTTAGACTGTTTGTTTGGGATTGTTTTTCTTTCTTGAGGTAAGCCTCTATTGGTATGTACTTTCCTCTTAGAACTGTCTTCCCTACATCCCACAGCTTTTCGGTTTTGAGTTTTTGTTTTCATTTGTCTCTATATAGTGCTTGATTTCTGCTTTTATTTGGTCACTGATATATTGATATTAGGGAGCATGTTGTTAAGCCTCTATGTGTTCATCGGCTTTTTTGTTTTGTTTACATAATTTATTTCTAGTTTCCTATGTTTATGGTCTGAGAAGCTGCTTGGTACAATTTCACTCCCTCTGAATTTACTGATGCCCTTTTCGTGGCCTAGTATGTGATCCATTCTGCAAAATATTCCATGTGTACTTGAGAAAAATGTGCATCCTGCTGCTTTTTGGTGGAGTAATCTGTAGATGTTTGTTAGGTCCATCTATTCTAATGGGTTGTTCAATGCCTTGGTTTCCTTTCTTATTTTCTGTCTGGTTGATCAGTCCTTTGGAGTGAGTGGTGTGTTGAAGTCTCCTAAAATGAATGCATTGCATTTTATTTCCCCCTTAATTCTGTTAGTATTTGTATCACATAATTAGGTGCTCCTATGTTGGGTGCATAGATATTTATTATGGTTATATCCTCTTGTTGGACTGACCCCTTTGTCATCATGTAATGTCCTTCTTTGTATGTTACTTTCTCTGTTTTGAAGTCTGTTTTGTCTAAGTACTGCAACTCCTGCCTTTTTCTCCCTACTAATTGCATGAAAAATCTTTTCTCATCCCTTCTCTTTTTGTCTGTACATGTCTCTGGATTTGAAGTGAGTTTCTTGTAGGCAGCATACAGATAAGACTTGCTTTTTATCCATTCTGTAACTCTGTGTCTTTTGATGGATGCATTCAGTCCATTTACATTTAGGGTGATTATCAGTAGATATATATTTATTGCCATTGTAGGCTTTAGATTCATGGTTACCAAAGGATCAAGGGCATCTTCTTTACTATCTAACCGTCTAACTTAACTCGCTTATTATGCTAGGTCAAACACAATTAAAGGTTCTTTTTTTCTCCCTTCTTTTTCTTCCTCTTCTACTTTTTATATATTAGGTGTCATATTGTGTACTCTTTGTGTATCCCTTGAGAGACTTTGTGGGTAGTTAATTTAGCCTTAGGAACACTTCCATTTAAAGCAGTCCCTCCAAAATACACTGTAGATATGGTATGTGGGAGGTAAATTCCCTCAACTTTTGCTTATCTGGAAAATGTTTAATCCCTCCTTCAAATTTAAATGATAATCTTTCTGGGAAGAGTATTCTTGGTTCAGGGCCTTTCTCTTTCATTGCATTAAATATGACATGTCACTCCTTTCTGGCCTGTAAGGTTTCTGCTGAGAAGTGTGATGATAGCCTGATGGGTTTTCCTTTGTAGGTGACCTTTTTTCTCTCTCTGGCTGCTTTTAATACTCTGTCCTTGTCTTTGATCTTTGCCATTTTATTTATTATATGTCTTGGTGTTGTCCTCCTTGGGTACCTTGTGTTGGAAGTTCTGTGCACTCCCATGGCCTGAGAGTGTTTCCTTCCACAGATTGGGGAAGTTTTCAGCAATTATTTCCTCAAAGACACTTTCTATCCATTTTTCTCTCTCTTCTTCTTGTGATACCCTTATAATGCGAATATTGTTTCATTTGGATTTGTCACACAGTTCTCTCAATATTCTTTTATTCCTAGAGATCATTTTTTCCTCTGTGCCTCAGCATCTTTGTATTCCTGTTCTCTAATTTCTATTTCATTTACCTTCTCTACCTCATCTAATCTACTTTTAAGTCCCTCCATTGTATGTTTCATTTCAGATACTGTATTTTTCAAAGTTTCTGTCTCTTAAATTCCTCCCTATGTTCTTGAATATTTTTCTGTAGCTCTGTGAGCATGTTTATGATTTTTATTTTGAAATCCTTATCAGAAGTATGGTGATTTGAGTTTCACTTAGTCCCCTTTCTGATGTTTGAGGGATTTTGGTTTGTGACAGATTCTTTTTCCATTTCATATTTGTAATGATTCCTATGTAATAATTAACTTTGTGCTGGCAGCACCCTCTAATGCCCAGTAGCTCTAGTCTCTGGAGCTGCCCAGTCCCTTGAGTGATGGTGCGGGTTACAAGTGCACGACGCCAGTGCCTCCCAGGAGGAAACAGTCTTTCCTGCTTCCAGGCCTCAATGCCTGCCTCCACTGCTAGGACCAGTGGGCTGAGCATTGAGAGAGACGCCTCTGCGTTATAGCCCTGAGTCTGCCGCAGGGCCACCCTCTGGCTAGTCTGGCTCAATGACGGGGTAGCAGGTTTGCAAACCAGTGCTGTCTTCTGGGAAGGAGCCGCAGGCTGCATATTTTGGGGTGGGGGTTCTTGGGACTGCATTGCCAGCCAGGGGGATGGAGTGCCTGAAGCTCCTGAAAGTTCCCAAACTGCTGGGCTGAGTGTGTCAGGATCATTTTTTTCACCCTGTTATTTCTCCTGAACAGCAAGCTGTGTGTAACCTTCTGTAGCAGCCCTCTGACTATTGAAAAGTCTTTCAAAGTGCCCGACTTTTCTTTTGTCCCAGAGCATCCAATTGTGAGTCCTTGTTCTCCACAAGTGGCTGGAATTTTTGTCCCTCTTAGTATCCTGCCCATGTTTTCTTTCCATTCCCTCTAATCTCCAGAGCAACATGTAATGTGGGCTCATGCTGCCCGAGTAGATCTCCAGAGTTGGGTATTTAGCAGTCCTGGGCTTCTACTCCCTCCGTGCTCCATTTCTCTTCCTCCTGCCAATGAACTGGAGTCAGGAGAGCTTGGATCCTGCTGGATCACGGCATTGCTGCTATATCGTTTTCCATGAGGTCGTCTCTTTTTCCAGGTATTGGCCGTCTCTTGCAGTGTTCTTTCTGGTCACTCTCTCAGGATTAGTTGTATTTGCTGTATTTTCATGTTATATGTGGTTGCAGCTCAAGGTTTCTGCTGCGCTTGTCAGGCCACCGTTCTGTTTAATCTTCTACCTTGGTTTTTGTTTATTAGTATAATTTTTGGAAAACATGAAACATGTTTCTAGATCTATAAAATATTTATATCCTTTGATCAATGTTTCCTTTCCTGGATATTTCCCTTCATTTGAATTTATCTTTAGGATAAACTTATATCACAAAGACTTACTTTAGCCTAATTTATTTAAAAATTTTAAAATCTAAAATTATTAATTAACTGAGAAAATTATGCATAAATTCAAAGTATATTTTTGGTTATTGCAGAACCATACATCTTTCATATTAATAATAACACTGCAAGTAACTTTTATCCTATAACTGTAATGTCATAAAATTACATATATATGGTAATGAAGATTTTAATGTAATATAAAAAATTTTAAGTTG